>NC_036872.1:16838952-17043535 GCF_002910315.2 Salvelinus sp. IW2-2015
GGCTTCCCTGGACCGTACACTGATTTCTTTTGACGAGCATGACAGATAGAGCGCTGGTCTGCATGGGTTTATATCGGACTGCGCACATTACGAGTCTCCTGGTTAGCCCAATCAAAACACAGCATCCACGACCACGCTTTCTCTCTCCAACACCCTGCTTTCTCTCTCCAGTCGCCTAATTGATTGATCATTTTACTGTAGCCTACATTGAAATTCAACTCATGTGGTCTTGGGTAGCCCATTACGCGACAATGATAGCCTACATACATTATTATTTCAGTCGATAAAACAATTAATCTTTAGTGCCTCTTGCCATCTCAAGTCAAACTGAGTTTATTAGCCTATTTATTCAGTCAAAATTGACATTAATTTGTTTTTATAGTCAATGCCTTTCGGTCTATCTGTTCTCTTCAACCAACCGTTGACTGGCATATTCACTTGATTGATTGTTCATTACGTTTCTGTGCGCCATATGCAAACTTCAGTAAGAGTGAAATAGATTTAATGTTACCTGATGTTACCTGAACCCATGCAAACCAATATCATATAGTCCTTTTTTGCTATTTCCATTTGCTAAAATAGACAGGACAGATTGGTGGCAACATTGACACTGGGTAAGTTCTCGACAACCAGTCGCATGGTCCAGTCCAATTTCTGTCAACACGAATGTATCAATTGCATCTTGAAACACTGCTCAATTACTTTATTATGTTTATTTATTGCCTACCGGAATGAATAGATGACATAATGTGTATACGTTATACTGCTTAGACTAATAGATGTGATTTAATAACCTGCGATTTTAGTCAAATGGCTTGCGCGCTTTGTCGTACATAAATGTCTTAGAAAAAATATCAACTGAAGTTATTCAAATGATTAGACTTTTATCGCATTGGCATTTTGCTGAACCATGCTCAATAAATGATACCATTGTTGGTTTAACGGATATAATGTATTTAACATTGAGATAAACTACCTCATTATTGACATAAAGTATGTTATGTATGGATAACCATCATTGTTGACGTATTCCCTGCTTCGCAGCATGCCGGTGAGAGACTTAGCCAGGCACGGATCCAAAGGAGTTGGAGCTACATGTGCCAAAGGGATGCCAATAAAGTGTCATCCATGTCTGACCATAGCAACATCCTTGATCTATTCAAACATTAATCAATGGAAGGTAAACAAAGCCTATTAGAAACGTTTGGTTAACTGAATTCATGTAGTTCAGTGTCAAATTGGTGATATTCCACATTACAGTGGCATTATGCCAAGGTGTAATGGTGGTATCTCCATGTCAGTACATCCATCCATCTACCCATTTGTAGATTTATGTATAGCCTATGCTACTCTACTAGAGTGACTTTGGTGTAAAGCCAATGTAATACCTGAGTTTGATCCTCACTTTCTGGTCTAGGAAGCCACTATGTGCAGGCTTTGGTTTCAGTCCAGCACTAACACACCTGATTCAACTTATTGTATTTTTGGACAAAACCTGCCCATTCTATTTCAACAAGAGAAATACATATTTATCTCTTATCAAGACATCTTTATATCTAGGCCATAATAGCATTAGATCTGGGAGACAAGGGATAGAACATCATCCTGTTTAGAATCAAAGCATTTGATCAGTTGAGTTGTCTTTCATGTGGCACTACATACACAAATACACAACTCTCACATATATCTAAATTAGTAGGTCTATAATATCTCCACAACCTTATATTGGCGGAGTGCTTTTACCTTAGTGAGCCCTCATTCACATTTTCATAGGCTACCTTGTGGAATATTATAATTACTTTTTTTTATTAATATATATATTTTACGGTTATGGTATAGGTATTTTCTTCATAGGCAGTCCCAGGAAACTTCCAAACGTAATAGAGGCCCAATATAGAATTCTTTCACTCCTGGAAGTCTGGTCCTCAGACACCATTTAGTAATTTACCTTGTTTCAATTTTTTTCATGACAGCAAATGTAAACTGGAACATACGAATGTGCCCTTGAGTGCTTAATATAAGAAATGTAGTGCCATTTTGGCTAAAGAAAGAATCCATATGTTTGCTCAGCATTTTACATTAAATTACTTGTTTTCTTTTCTGGTGTTTCAAAGAAGAAATGTTCAAAGGCTTTTATAAAAGCATCTCTCTCTCTCTCTTTGTTATGATTGCTTTGGCGATGGTGATGCTTTAACCCTGATTGGTTTTACCCCAGAACACCGTTCAGAGCCAGGCACTTTGCCAAGTCTCCTCTTGGCAGCTTGTCTTTACAGGGTAGTTCAAACATGGCAACATAGTCTCTGTTAGATATCTTTCATAGAAAATCCAAGGCTGTCCACTGTCATACAGAGACGTACTGCCCTGTGCTGCAGTGCAATGGTCAAAATAGTTCATCAAAATGTAACATCCCAAATTAATTAAACATAGATCCTTAAATCTCAGGACTTATTGAGTGGCTATTCCTGGGACTCTCTAGATGTTGGTAAAATCCCTCTTTATGAGTACTCAAGTAAAGAATCTTCCTTTGGGAACTTAGCCATAACACAAACCCATTTCAGGAGACAATATCTGTGTCGTCTGGATAAGTGATAGTGAATCCCCTTGTCATGCTGAATTAGGTAATTCCCCTAATTTCCAGAATACAGCAGGCAGAATAGACTGGCATCATGCTAATATTGAGAGCAGAGTTCAAAGACAGGACAAATCTGCCACAGAGAGTGAATACTCAATCACCTGGCGTAGCACAACATGGCAGCTTTGCATTCATTTACATTGAGGTAGTATTAACAGATTTTCAGATTACAAGGCACTTTGCATCCAGTCCTGTCTGTAGTCCATCACAGATACAGTGCCTTCAGAAAGTATTCATACCCCTTGACTTATTCCACATATTGTTGTGTTACCTGAATTCAAAATGGATTAAATATTATTTTTTCTCCTCACCCATTTAACACACAATACCCCATAATGACAAAGTGAAAACATGTTTTTAGACATTTTTACACATTTATTGAAAATGAAATACAGAAATGTCTCATTTACATAAGTATTCACACCCCTGAGTCAATACATTGTGGAAGCACTTTTGGCAGTGCTTACATTTGTGGGTCTTTCTGGTTAAGTCTCTAAGAGCTCTCCACACCTGGATTGTGGAACATTTACCCATTATTCTTGAAAAAATTCTTCAAGCTCTGTTAAATTGGTTGTTGATCATTGCTAGACAACCATTTTCAGGTCTTGCCGTAGATTTTTAAGTATATTTAACATTTTACTGCAGTGGGATAAATCAGGATCACACAGTGTTTCTTGGTAGTCTTAAACAAATCTACTTTGAAACAGAAGTATATAGCTCACACCCATGGTTATGGGCTTATAAAAAAGAAGACACCTGTACCATGTCAGATATAGAGTTGAAATGTATTACATTTGGAGTTTGAATCCGCATATTACACTTAATATACATAACAGAAGACTGAAATATAACAAAACTGTTTGACATAGAAACACTGGGTGTTCGGCAGCTAATTTTTTAAAATGTTTATTAGTTATGAAATTATGAAAAATATGAATAATATTCCACCCATGAAGACACTAGGTTATTTGACTGCAAGAAAGTGCTACGTCAAAACTGTAACTCGGCCACTTGGGAACATTCACTGTCTTCTTGGTAAGCAACTCCAGTGTAGATTTGGCCTGTTGAAAGGTGAATTCATCTTTCAGTGTCGGCACTGAAAAATTAAAATGAAGTGCTTTGTAACATCAAAACTAGTGGCAACTGAGCTGCCACCAACTCGAAGGAGATGAAACCTTAACTTTGCTGAAGTATTAAAACACAACATCCTGAGATGTTTTGAAACATTACATGGTGTGTTGTAACACCACTTAATTAAGTGTTGTGCAACACCTTGCCAGGGACTGGGAACACTAACAGAAAAGGTTGAAAACACTATTTTGGTGTTTCGAGTTCTGTTTAGTGCAGAAGTAGATACCGTCTCTATTGGTGTTGTGTCCTCTATCTAAAGCTTCTTAACACCATTATGATGTGTTGAATCGTGTCTAGTGCAGAATTAGATCCCTTTTTCTGAAGTTTGGGTGTTTAACATTGTTTTATATATTTGATCATTTGCCATTTTATACTGTTTTGGCAAGGATTGTCAAGCACAGTGTTCAAACCACCAGTAGTAATTAGAGGTTGACCTGTAAGAATTGAGGATTCTGTGCTTGCCTCTTCCATTGACAATCATGCATGTGGGAATGGTTGCTGTCTTCATAGAACGTCAGTTTGCCTCACGGTTTTGATATCCATTCATCATGATCCATTATACGTCATGGCACAACAAGCTAAACAAATATAGACATATACTTTTCTTTCTTCAAACATGCATACAACATTATGTGAAAGAATCATGAAGCCCCCCCAAAAATGAATACCCACAATCGTCTAAAACAGAGTTGCGTGGCAAGCTAGGAAATGCAAGGTGATTAAAACCAAAGACTTCAAATGAGTTCAATCACAAAATGTTCTCTCTCTTTGGTTATCCTCATGAAAGATACTTCATTTTGAACAATGTATTAAGTTGGATGTATTCTTACATTATTTTGGTAAAATGAAATTAACAAATAATTGAATGACTTGCATACATAAAAAAATAAAAAAGTTACTGTGTGGCTGTGGGGTTGAGTGGGTAAAATTCCAACGAAATGTACCATCTTACTGTCCCTCCTGTTTCTAATCTGTCTAAATTAAGCATTGAAAAAATAAAGGTGAAGTTCCATAAAAAAATATTCTCCATAGGCCCTTATCATCAATCAATATTTAGGCTATAAACCATTTGCATTTATAAACCATTGATTGTATTAAAAACACCGTTTTTGTATTTTGATGCTGCCTTTTACATGCACTGAACAAACATCAATATTCAGGTACTTAATTACTGTTTTAAAACACATTACGTTGGGTTTACATCCAAGCACCAGATGTCAGGTACATTACTTTTCATGGTTTCATTACAAAGTCATTGTGTTTTGAGACTTTCTATCTTTATAGTGTGGTGGAAAGCAGACAAAAAGCAGACAAAAAGCAGACAAAAAGCAGACAGAACACATGCAAAATCCTATAGGACTTTGCCTGTGCTTAGCTCCATTCCGTTTATTTTTAATCCTGAGAAACTCCCCAGTCTTTAACAATTACAAGCATACCTATAACATAATGCAGCCACCACTATGCTTTAAAATATTTAGAGTGGTACACCGTGATTTGTTGTATTGTATTTTCTCCAAACATAACAATTTGTATTCAGGACAAAAAGTTAATTGCTTTGACACATTTTTTGCAGTATTACTTTAGTGCCTTGTTGCAAACATGATGCATCATCCAAAGTGTAGTTAATAACTTCACCACGCTCAAAGGGATATTCAATGTCATTTTTTAGGATGTAGCACATCAAAATATGGAAAAAGTAAAGGGGTGTGAATACTTTCTGAAGGCACTGTAGCTGCTCAGTCACTGACCCATGGTTATTGCAAACATTTTCATTATGAGAAAACCACCACAGTAATACATGCCTTATCTGATTAGGATATGTCACAAAACATTTTGTTCATAAACTAAGCACATACATATTTGCATACTCGCATACATGAGTCCATCAAATGTACTTAATTAACCTCATACATGAGTAATACCATAATCAAATCCACTATATGACTTTATGCCAGTGCCTGTACAAAAATGTCAGTCATTGTCATAGAAGTTCCAATTATATGCCAGTCATAGTCCTGTAACTACAGTCTGGTACAGCATGGTTTGGTGTTGGAGTATCTGCAGTGTAAACTGTCAGAGTTACAATACCACCTGACGTTAACTGCAATTATGCTTGTGTCCACAAGAGGGAATTTGAGGAGGCAATATAACCGACAGGTGTGAGACATCTATAGTGACTTTGTCATCTTACTACGTGCCTACTGTACTGCATAAAGGTCTTACCTGTCATGTGGAATGCCAATTTAATGTTTATTGAATGGAATACTGTACATTGAACTTGGCTACTGGCTTTGTGGCTTCCTGGAAAAAAGCTCAACATTTAGCTCTTTTTTTAGTTTTGAGATTACTTGCCAATCCCTTTAAATACTGTAATAAATGTTATGTTTGAATCCTTGCTAAACTATCTTTCTCTTTCCAGCAGTTTTGGTACTTTGGCCAAGAACAAGTCACAATACCGTTTAAATGCCTGTACCATAACATTTTTGTTGTTTACTTGGTAGGGTTGAAAAGCCAGATGGGTCAGGTATATTAATCGGCTATGTTCCATACATGCCTACAAAGACTTTGATTAGGTGATTAGGGGTATTCAATGTATGACTAGTCTTGATTCTGAATTGTACCTGAACTGTATACAGAATGCTGTTGTTTATCTCCTTAGTTATACATATAAGAGTATTTGCTTAATTATAAAATTAATTGTTATAAAATGCTGTTTGCAGAAGCCTGCTCTCAATCAGAGGGCCTGACCTCACGTGGCCCATCCATTGCTATGTTGAACGTAGGTGCATTTTCTTTCCTACGATGGCTGCCGCTCGCTGTATCAGAGCTGTTTTGCTGAGGATGTCAGAGTTCAGTATGAGGCTCCTAATGCCTGCTGCCCTCTCATGCCAGTGGTGGAGTTAACCTCACTTGACATGGCATGTAGAGAACTTTGGAAATACGTTAGAGAAAATGAGACAGTGACATGTTTTTAAAGACCCATGATTATACTCTGTCTTGGCACTGAACGTATTGAATGTACAGTATATGCTGCAGAAGGAGAGTATCATCTCTCTCCCCCTTCACCCACTTTGATGATCATCTGGCTGGTTGATAGATTTCCTTCTCCGTGGAGCTCTGGGACTGTGTAGAAGTGTGGCACCTCTGTGGGCTGTAGCTCCATGCAGGGAGAGAGGGAGGGAAGATTGCATCTGGCAGCACTGAGCAGGGACTGGGGCTCACCATCAGATATCGTTCACCACTGTCATTACCATCCCAATGATTGAGGGCTCTCAAATGCAGATGTGAGGGAATTAAAATATAACTAACATATACAGTGCATTCTGAAAGTATTCAGACCCCTTGACCTTTTCCACATTTTGTTACAGCCTTATTCTAAAATGGATTCAATAAAAATGCTCCCTCATCAATCTACACACAATACCCCATCATGACAAAGCGAAAACAGGTTTTTAGAAATTGTTGCAAATATAAATAAACAAAACAGAAATACCTTATTTACATAAGTATTCAGACCCTTTGCTATGAGACTCAAAATTGAGCATCTCATCCTTGAGATGTTTCCACAACTTGATTGGAGTCCACCTGTGGTAAATTCAATTGACTAGACATGATTTGGAAAGGCACCCACCTGTCTATATAAGGACCCACAGTTGACAGTGCATTTCAGAGCAAAAACCAAGCCATGAGTTCCGAGACAGGATTGTGTCGATGCACAGATCTGGGGAAGGGTACCAAAACATTTCTGCAGCATTGAAACTCCCCAAGAATACAGTGGCCTCCATCATTCTTAAATGGAAGAAGTTTGGAACCACCAAGACTCTTCCTAGATCTGTCCGCCCTTCCAAACTAAGCAATCGGGGGAGAAGGGCCTTGGTCAGGGAGGTGACCAAGAACCCGATGGTAACTCTGACAGAGCTCCAGAGTTCCTCTGTGGAGATGGGAAAACCTTCCAGAAGGACACCCATCTCTGCAGCACTCCACCAATCAGGCATTTAAGGTAGAGTGGCCAGAAGGAAGCCACTCGTCAGTAAAATGCACAACAGCCCGCTTGGAGTTTACCCAAAGGCACCTAAAGGACTCTCAGACCATGAGAAACAAGATTCTCTGAAGTGTCACGTCTGGAGGAAACCTGGCACCATCCCTACGGTGAAGTATGGTGGTGGCAGCATCATACTGTGTGGATGTTTTTCAGCAGCAGGGACTGGGAGACAAGTCAGGATCGAGGGAAAGGTGAACAGAGGGAGATCCTTGATGAAAACCTGTTCACCTTCCAACAGAACAATGGCCCTAAGCACACAACCAAGACAACACAGGAGTGGCTTCGGGACAAGTCTCTGAATGTCCTTGAGTGACCCAGCCAAAACCCGGACTTGAACCCAATCGAACATCTCTAGAGAGACCTGAAAATAGCTATTTAGCGACGCTCCCCATCCAACCTGACTGAGCTTGAGAGGATCTGCAGAGAAGAATGGGAGAAACTCCCCAAATACAGGTGTGCAAAGCTTGTAGCGTCATACCCAAGAAGACTTAAGGCTGTAATCGATGCCAAATGTGCTTCAACAAAGTACTGAGTAAAGGGTCTGAATTCTTATGTAAATGTGATATTTGAGGGGGTTTTTTTGCAACAAAAAAAATTACAACCAGTTTTTGTTTTGTCATTATGGGGTATTGTGTGTAGATTGATGAGGGGAAAAAACAATTTAATCAATT
The DNA here is from genome assembly GCF_002910315.2 of Salvelinus sp. IW2-2015. Classification (NCBI taxonomy): domain Eukaryota; kingdom Metazoa; phylum Chordata; class Actinopteri; order Salmoniformes; family Salmonidae; genus Salvelinus; species Salvelinus sp. IW2-2015. Next base: position 16,847,429 of record NC_036872.1, read on the forward strand.
TTAGAATAAGGCTGTAACGTAACAACATGTGGAACAAGTCAGAGGGTCTGAATACTTTCCAAATGCACTGTAGCTTGGGCTTTTAGCCCTGGAAATGTTCAGCAATGAAAAACCTACTCAACCAAACAGCAGTAAACAACCAGAGTGTAGAGGAATATTCTAAAAACTATCTTTCCTTATTGTAGCTCACAACTATTGTTACGGCCATTTAAAAACGTTATTTCCTTATTCCGTTGTACTGTAAATATACCTTGTCAACCACTCCTCTGAATGTGTTAATGTGCAAAGGAATTACTGAAGTGGGTGGCTTGTAAATGTTCATCCTATGTTCTTCTTTTGAACAGTAAACCACACATAATGTGAAAATGGTAGATTTCTTTGAGAGAGATTAGAATCACAATTCCTTTGTTTCATCCAATGCATGCCAAGTAATTTAATACAACAGTTCCTAAGGCAGCTTTGCAAAGCAGTTAGTTCAACTTAGTTCTCAATTTAGTTCAACCAATCTTTAGGGAATAGCGGATCTCTCTAGCATAATCTGCCTGCAGCAGATACACACAGTATCTGACATTATATCCACACATTGAATTAAAAAAACACTGCCATCAATTCCTGGGAATCTTAGTAATCAAGATAAACTGAGTGATCAAATAACAGTTTTTACAACCTTTCAAAATTACTTTCGTAAATATTTCCAACATATTTCCAAATATCAAGACCACAGGCAGACTCCTATTGCAGATATAGCCTATCTAAGTAGCCACAATTGTGTTGTATATTTTCATTATGCCTAGGGTAGACTTGATACTGGTGTTGAGTAGGTTAGAGCCACTCCATTGGTAAATTATTATATATCCCGTAATGAGGACACAACCAAAGTAATCTCCATGCATTTGGCTTATTCCACTGAAGTGCCTCATGTCCAATCTGTGAAAGAGTATAATCCAGTTACTTTGAACACTTTGTTAAAAGCAGTTGTGTTGCTAATTGTTATAGGTTTGGCCTGGGAAATAGGGGGATGTAGTCCTCGATCATTTTAAAGGAAATTAAGAGATAAAAGCACAGGTGTACAGGTATGTATAGTCAATACATGTATTTCTTGTTAGTCAAAAATTGACATTCAACATTGTTACATTAGTGCCATGCATAAGGGACTTGTGAGACATTTGGAATCTTTCAGTGAATAATACTGTCATGTAAATGTAAATGCTGCCTCAGCAACATCCTGATGGACAGTGTTTGTCTCCAACAGTGTGTCAAAAACTTTCAAATATCATAAACACACAATCACAAAGGCAGGTAAAACAGATCAGGGTGACAGCACCCCCCCCCCCCCCCCCCCCCCCGCCCCACCCGGGCGCGTATCTGGTTGACCAGGGTGCCGGCAGTGGAAGTCGGCTATGAGGGCTGGGTCCAGGATGTCTCTAGCGGGGACCCAGCACCTCTCCTCCGGGCCGTAACCCTCCCAGTCTACCAGGTACTGGAAACCCCTGCCACGTGGTCGAACACTCAGGAGTCGTCTTACCGTGTTTGCCGGATGACCATCGATGAAACAGATGGAAACAGAAGACAGAGGGCTGTGAGACATGGGCTTAACCCTAGTGTCACATCTGCTCCTGCCATGCCCTCTAGTGCTCATCCGGTGTCTCCTTGACCTGCCGCCGCTCTCTCCCTCTCCCTCTGTGTGTGTGTGTGTGTGGGATTGTGTGGGTGGAGACAGGTGTGCTGGAGTCAGAGCAGATCCACACCAGCTGCAACCTGTTCCATAATCAAGACCTCTACAAATACTCAGTCCTGCCACTTCCACACTGCCAGATCGTAATCTCTGCCCAGTCAGTCCATGTTTCTAGCCGTTTGTTCCTGTTGTCCTGTTGTGCCTGTTTTCCCTTGCCTGACGCTGTTTTCCTCTCCGCTACAGTTCTGCCCGCTCTGACTCTGGTCCTTGTCTCCAGTCCGACTTCTCGTCAGTCCTGCTACTCTGTCCTGGATTCCCCACTCTATGCTCGCTTCGATTCCCCTCTGGACCTGCTTACCCTGTCCCCACACCTCTCGCTCCAGCCTCACCCTCCGCACCTGGTTTCCAGCAACCCGCCCGAGCTTCCCCTGGCCTGCTTTCAATCTTCCCCCCATGTTTCAATAAATACCTTGGTTACCTCATCCCAGTCTCCTTGTCTGAGTTTGCTCTTGGGTTTACCTGTTCCGCTCCGCATGACACCTAGATACATGGAAAGGGAGGTGAATACGGAGGGTAACAAAAGATGAACAGCAGTGGGGCTAATAACTCTAGAGATGGGGAACGGGCCGATGAACCGGGGGGAAAATTTACGGGAGTCCACCCAGAGGGGCAGGTCCTGGGTGGAGAGCCATACCCTCTGCCCGAGCCAATAGCGTGGAGCAGGGGTCCGGTGGAGATCCGCTTGTCGCCTATACCTGGAAGTGGTCTTCAACAGAGCAGTCCGGGCTCTTTTCCAGGTACGGCAACAGCGGCGTATTAACATCTGGGCAGAGGGATTGCTGACCTCCTCCTCTTGCTCGGGGAAGAGCGGAGGCTGGTATCCCAGGGCACACTCGAAGGGCGCGAGACCCATGGCAGAGCAAGGAAGGGTGTTGCGAGCATACTCGACCCATACCAGTTGCTGACTCCAGGTGGTAGGGTTGGCAGCGAAGGGTTGTCTCCAAGTCCTGGTTGGCTCGCTCCGACTGGCCGTTGGACTGGGGGTGGAATCAGGAGGACAGACTGGCCCGATGACCCAATGAGTGTGCAGAATCCCTTCCAGAACTGGGACGAGAACCACGGACCCCGGTCAGAGACCATGTCTACCGGGAGTCCGTGGATCCGGAAGACGTGCTTCACCATAAGCTGGGCAGTCTCCTTGGCCAAGGGTAGTTTGGGGAGAGGAATGGAGTGGGTGGCTTTGGAAAATCGGTCGACCACAGTCAGGATGGCAGTGTTGTCCTCAGACGGAGGAAGACCTGTGACGAAATCGAGGGATATATGGGACCAGGGACGATGAGGGACAGGCAATGGTTGGAGAACACCAGCCGGAGCTTGCCAAGGAGTCTTGTTCTGGGCGCAGGCTGTGCAGTCGGCGACAAAAGCGGCGACATCCGGAACCATGGTAGGCCACCAGAAGCGTTGTCGCATGAAGCACAGGTTGCGACGAGAGTCTGGGTGACAGGCTAGCCTGGAGGAATGGGCCCACTCCAGGACTGCGGAGTGGACAGTGTCAGTGGTTATCTGGGCCCCCCCCCAGGGTTTGGCGGGGACTGCTGCACCTCCTGGACTGGTTTCCCTATACCCCAGCTGAGTGCTGTCGCCAGGCACGAGGTGGGAAGGATGGTCTTGGGCTCTGGAGAGGTAGTCGTGGGGTTATAGCGGCGAGACAGGGCATCCGGCTTGACGTTCTTGGACCCCGGCTGGTAGGAGAGGGAAAAGTTGAACCGGGTAAACAGCAGGGCCCATCTCGCTTGCCTGGAGTTTAGGCACTTAGCGGTGCAGAAATGCTTCAGGTTTGAGTGGTCAGTCCACACAATGAATGGATGTTCTGCCCCCTCAAGTCAGTGCCTCCATTCCTCCAGCGCCATCTTCACTGCGAGGAGCTCCCGGTTCCCTACATCGTAATTCCTCTCCGTGGCGTTGAGGCGGTGGAAGAAAAAGGAGCAGGGATGCAGCTTAAAGTCCCGAGCAGAACGTCCGACATCCGAAGCATCGGCCTCCACCACAAATTGATTTGAAGGGTTCGAATGAACCAGGATCGGAGCCGTGGTGAAGCAGTGTTTAAGGTTCCGGAACGCCCGGTCAGCGGCCGGGGACCATGTGAACGGAACCTTGGTAGAGGTGAGGGCAGACGGGGGAGGCCAGGGTGCTGTAACCCCGGATAAAGCGACGATAAAAGTTTGCGAACCCCAGGAAATATTGCAGCTGCACCCTGGACGTAGGCTGAGGCCAATCCACCACCGCTTTCACCTTCTCAGGGTCCATCTGGACACTCCCAGCAGAGTTGATGTAGTCCAAAAAGGGAATGGTGGAGCGATGGAACTCACACTTTTCTGCCTTGACAAACAACTGGTTCTCCAGAAGGCGCTGGAGAACCTGTCGGACATGGAGCACGTGTTCCTGGGGGGAGTGGGAGAAGACGAGGATGTCGTCAATGTAGACGAAGATGAAGCGGTTCACCATTTCGTGGAGAGCATCGTTCACCAGAGCATGAAACACGGCAGGGGCGTTGGTGAGGTAAAAGGGCATAACCAGATATTCGTGGTGGCCGCTGGCCGTGTTGAAGGCGGTCTTCCACTCGTCCCTCTCTCGTATCCGCACCAGGTGGTTGGCGTTTCGTGGATCCAGCTTGGAGAAGACCGTGGCCCTCTGGAGCGGCTCAAAGGCTGAGGAAAGAACCCTGAGCCAGCGGGAGAGGAGGAGGGACGGATAAATCCTGTAGCTAAGGAGTCCCCAATGTAGTTCTACATAACCTTGGGCTCTGGTCCCGACAGCGAGTGCAGACATCCCCGTGACGGCGTGGTGCCAGGGAGAAGGTAAATCCGGCAGTCATAGGGGTGGTGCGGTGGAAGGGAAATGGCCCGGGCCTTGCTGAACACCTCCCGGAGATCCTGGTACTCCGCAGGAGTATTGACTCGGCCCCAGAGTCAATGAGGACCCGAACAGTGTTTCTGTTCATAGTTGAGGCAGCGTAGACCTTATAGCTGAATAGATTATTTCAGACAGATGTCAAAATACAAACTCTTGCAGGTGTAATAAATACATAGAAAGAACGAAGAATAACTCCAAGAAATTACTCTGTAATGAACTGAACTAGGCTATGTCTTCATAGTAATTTGGCCATTCAGGAAGAGCTCTAAGGCTCTCAATGTCTTTGAGTACCCTGAGGAAAGTCCTGCTCTCTTGCTGTGCCTCTCACATTCTGTAAGGCCTTTATGCCCCGTGGCAGCTCACAAGACAATGTATGTTTTTGATACAGTACCTGTCAAAAGTTTGGTCACACCTATGTAACAGTTTAACTTCGTCCCTTTCCTCACCCCTACCTGGGCTTGAACCAGGGACCTTCTGCACACATCAACAACTGCCTCCCACTAGGCATCGTTACCCATCGCGCCACAAAACCGCAGCCCTTGCAGAGCAAGGGGAACAACTACTCAAGGTCTCAGAGCGAGTGACGTCGCCGATTGAAACGCTATTAGTGTGCACCTCGCTAACTAGCTAGCCATTTCACATCGGTTACACCTACTCATTCAAAGGTTTTTATTTTTTATTTTATTATTTTCTACATTGTAGAATAATATTGAAGACATCACAACTATGAAATAACACATATGGAATCAGGTAGTAACTAAAAAAGTGTTAAACAAATCCAAATATATTTTATATTTGAGACTCTTCAAAGTAGCCACCCCTTGCCTTGATGACAGCTTTGCACACTCTTGGCATTCTCTCAACCAGCTTCATGAAGTAGTCAATTAAACAGGTGTGCTTTGTTAAAAGTTCATTTGTAGAATTTCTTTCCTTCTTAATGTGTTTGAGCCAATCAGTTGTGTTGTGACAAGGTAGGGGTGGTATACAGAACATAGCCCTATTTGGTCAAATACTCATTCCATATTATGGAAAGAATAGCTCAAATAAGCAAAGAGAAACGACAGTCCATCATTACTTTAAGACATGAAGGTCAGTCAATCCAGAAAATGGCAAGAACTTTGAACATTTCATAGTTACCTCTGCTGCAGAGGATAAGTTCTTTAGAGTTACCAGCCTCAGAAATTGCCGCCCAAATAAATGCTTCACAGAGTTCAAGTAACAGACACATCTCAACATCAACTGTTCAGAGGAGACTGCGTGAATCAGGCCTTCATGGTCAAATTGCTGCAAAAAAACTACTAAAGGACACCAATAATAAAAAGAGAATTGCTTGGGTCAAGAAACACGAGCAATGGACATTAGACCAGTGGAAATCTTTCCTTTGGTCTGATGAGTTCAAATCTGATATTTTTGGTTCCAACCGCCGTGTCTTTGTGAGACGCAGAGTAGGTGAACGGATGATCTCCACATGTGTGGTTCCCACTGTGAAGCATGGAAGAGGAGGTGTGATGGTGTGGAATTCAAGGCACTCTTAACCAGCATGGCTACCACAGCATTCTGCAGTGATACGCCATCCTATCTGGTTTGGGCTTAGTGGGACTATCATTTATTTTTCCACAGGAAAATGACCCAACACACCTTCAGGCTGTGTAAGGGCTATTTGACCAAGAAGGAGAGTGATGGAGTGGTGCATCAGATGACCTGGCCTCCACAATCACTCAACCTCGACCCAATTGAGATGGTTTTGGATGAGTTGGACCACAAAGTGAAGGAAAAGCAGCCAACAAGTCCTCAGCATATGTGGTAACTCCGTCAAGACTGTTGGAAAAACATTCCAGGTGATGCTGGTTGAGAGAATGCCAAGAGTGTGCAAAGCTGTCATCAAGGCAAGGGGTGGCTACTTTGAAGTGTCTCAAATATAAAATATATTTGGATTTGTTGAACACTTTTTTGGTTACTACATGATTCCATCTGTGTTATTTCATAGATTTGATGTCTTCACTATTGTTCTACAATGTACAAAAGAGTAAAAATAAAGCAAAACTCTTGAATGAGTAGGTGTGTCCAAACTTTTGACTGGTACTGTATATATCAACTGCAGGCTGCTATTAATAGTGGAGGCTGGTGACTTGAACATTACCAATGTATTTACCCTGACCAGATAGACAGGGCGCATAGTCTGTATGCAGCTGCTATTATTAGTTGATCAGACTGAAAGATCATCTCGTTTTTATCCATACAGAATGTCAGAGCTCTAATGTTTGGGTGTAGCCTAGGCTGCTGCAACATTTATGTAATGAGTTTTTGCTTGTGTCTGTGATTATGCATTTTCACCTTTACTAAATAAATACCGGAGGAAAGTGGAAAGACTACTTGAGAGCGTGCAAAAAAATGTGCTGCATCAACCTCTCTTTTTAAACTCACTTTTAGTGGATGATGCGATAAAATCCTTCTGATTGATTTCAACAGTGAAGGCTCCTCAGAAGAGGAAGGGGAGGACCATCCTACTCAGTGAATTTCAGAAACATTAAAATGTTAGCCTTTTAGATAAAACTATACTAAATATGTTTACATGTCACCAAATACCTGGTTATAACACACTTTTTTTGCAATGAAGGTCTACAGTTGTCTCAACAACACACAGCGTTTCCACGTCCTCCTCTGGCTACATTGACTTCAATACAAAACATAAGAGGCTCGTAGGCCTTAACCACTTTCATAGACCTACATGTTAATTATGACCACTTTCGGAGGACGTCCTCCAGCCAGTCAAAGCTTTTGCAATATGAACTGAAATGTTGTCCATCCAATCATAGGTTTAGTATCAGAGAACGAACATAGTGGGGTGTATTGGGGTTGTGCCCCAGAGCATTATGGGGGTTCTATGCGTTGAGAAGCTTGGTGAGTTGGTGACATATTGGATTGAGATTGAGAGTGAGAGTGATATTTTAGCATTTTTAGGATATCATTCAATTGAAATTAGTTTCTTCAAACTACAGGAGACGGAGGAGGTAGATTATATATTGTTTTCTTGGTTTTATAACTTTATTTTTGTGTGGAGTTTATTTCAATTTGCCTTGCTAACTTTAGTAGCGAGTGCTAACGTTAGCTACCAGAGTGCCATTTTCTCAGCCAGAATGGCTAGCTAATGCTAACAAATCAAAATCAAATCAAATCAAATTTATTTATATAGCCCTTCTTACATCAGCTGATATTTCAAAGTGCTGTACAGAAACCCAGCCTAAAACCCCAAACAGCAGGCAATGCAGGTGTAGAAGCACGGTGGCTAGGAAAAACTCCCTAGAAAGTTCAAAACCTAGGAAGAAACCTAGAGAGGAACCAGGCTATGAGGGGTGGCCAGTCCTCTTCTGGCTGTGCGGGTGGAGATTATAACAGAACATGGCCAAGATGTTCAAATGTTCACAAATGACCAGCATGGTCAAATAATAATAATCACAGTAGTTGTCGAGGGTGCAACAGGTCAGCACCTCAGGAGTAAATGTCAGTTGGCTTTTCATAGCCGATCATTGAGAGTATCTCTACCGCTCCTGCTGTCTCTAGAGAGTTGAAAACAGCAGGTCTGGGACAGGTAGCACGTCCGGTGAACAGGTCAGGGTTCCATAGCTGCAGGCAGAACAGTTGAAACTGGAGCAGCAGCACGGCCAGGTGGACTGGGGACAGCAAGGAGTCATCATGCCAGGTAGTCCTGAGGCATGGTCCTAGGGCTCAGGTCCCCCGAGAGAGAGAAAGCAAGAAAGAGAGAAAGAGAGAATTAGAGAGAGCATACTTAAATTCACACAGGACACTGGAGAAATACTCCAGATATAACAGACTGACACTAGCCCCCCGACACATAAACTACTGCAGCATAAATACTGGAGGCTAACAACAATGTAGTGGAATTTTTGTTCAAGAACCTCTTTCATTGTCACATCAGATTCAAGCTTCTTAGAAAAAGCTGCATCGATCATGTAATACACGAACGTCTTCATATTCGAACTGCGCAACACAACGAGAAGGTAACTTAGAAGAAACAGGGTTACAACCAGCTTATCGGCAAGAGTTGGCTTTCAATTAGAGGCACTATGAGAGGGAAAGTTCAGCTAACAAGGGCAACTACAAAGAGCTTGCAGAGGTAATTGCACATTAAGATGCTTTACTTGCTAAGCATATGGAAGTTTCTACTGTCTTCTCTGGGATGTCGAAATCATTTCAGAAAGATTTGATCACCTCCGTTTCATCATCCATTAAAAGTTAAATTGAAGAGAGAGGTTGATGCAGCGGATCTTTTCGATCACATACTCAAGTGGGCTTTCAACTTTCCTCCGGTATTTATTTAGTAAAGGTGATAACACATAATCACTCCAGACAGACACAAGCAAAAACTCATTACATAAATGTTGCACCAGCCTAGGCTACATCTGAACATTAGAGCTCTGACATGCTGTATGGAATGAAAATGAGATCATTTTTCAGTTTTATCAACTGTAGGTTGCTAATAATAGCAAATGCATATAACCTATTTTTGTTATTTATTTAAACCTGGCAAGTCAGTTAAGAACACATTCTTATTTACAATGACAGCCTAGGAACAGTGGGTTAACTGCCTTGTTCAGGGGTAGAACGACACATTTTTACCTTGTCAGCTCAGGGATTCGATCTAGAAACCTTTCAGTTACTGGCCCAACGCTCTAACCACTAGCGTACCTGTCGCCTATGAGCCTGACCATCTGGTCAGGGTAAATAAATTGGTAGTGTTAGGTATTTATAGTATTTGTTTGTCAGGAGAAAATATGCATGTGATCAAATTTGGTTTATATTCAAACTTGGGCTGGCTAGGCAGCCTATACCTTTTCATTCCAAAATTATTAACTGGTATTAATCAATCAACATAATAGTGATGACATAGACTGTGAGTTACTTTTTTATTAGGCCTACAGTTGCATAGGCCTGCATGATGAAAACATGCATAAAGCAAGCTCAGCCGTGTGAGTTCTGTTGTCTATCAGTTGTTGTCTGGGTAGAGGAAACCCCTGTTAGTCTAGTCTAAATTTAATTCATATGAACAAGTATGAGGTTGCTGTAGTTTGACAGGGTTTTCATCCTTCCCAGGGTCAGGAGTTATTTCCAGGAGTTTTTTAAAACCATGTGACCTGATTGGAAAAAATGACCCCACCTCTCTGCGACCTATAGGTTAGGTTAGATCACTCGTTGGTTATTACTGCATTGTCGGAACTAGAAGCACAAGCATTTCGCTACACTCGCATTAACATCTGCTAACCATGTGTATGTGACAAATACAATTTGATTTGATTTGATTTATAGTGCCACCAGTCTGCTCACAGTTGTTAGTTATCATCAGTTATGTGCATGATCAGGGCTTTATTCAGGAACGTTTCTTGGGCTACTTTGATGTGTCAAGTGGGCGAGATGCGCAGTCTATCTTTGACTTTGTGAATTCTGAGATGTCTGAGATTAACTTCATGGAGAAACTTGTTGCCCAAACCTTTGATGGCGCTCCTGTAATGGAAAATATCTGCTATTTGTATTTACAGCTAAGTCCCCTCCTGTTCCCTGATTAAGAGGTGATGACCACTCCACTCCACTACCATTGTCAGCTCTCTCCTGACATGAACTGAAGCCACGTCTCATGTGCCTGCTCATCCACTGGCACATTGAATGCTTCATCTCCAAGCACTGTGAGTAAACCAGTCAATTTTCTCTCATTACTGTATGTAGAGTCAATCAAATACACAAACAAAACCACATTATTACAGATCAATGATTTTACTCCTTGCTTGGACTAAATCATTCTTAGCTCTTTTGTCTAACCCTGTAGTGTATTGTGTTATTGTTTTTTGTCTTCCCAGTCAAATCCTGTCCTTCCCTCAGTGGAAGAGTTGACTTCTTCAACACCATCCATCCATAATGAGCCTGTCCTGCAGTGAGGCCTATGAACACCTCAACCCCTGTCAAGCCTATGAACACCTCAACTCATGCCTCATACCCTTATTCAATCACTGCTGTGATCACTTCACAACACTGTGTAAGTAGCCCCCTCATTCCCATTCGCCATAATATTGCACTATGAATGTCTTTATTAAATGCTTTAGGTTAAAATAATTTGTCTTTAATGATTTTTTAAACATGCTTTGTCATTTCCGTGTGGTCCGCACCTATACCATGGGTCTCCCATCCTCATAAATTTTTCAAGTCACCAGTCCCCATTTGATTTTGCCATCCCAGAGAAGACAGTATCAACTTCCATATGCTTAGCAAGTAAAGCATTGTAACGTGCAATTACCACTGCAAGCTCCTTGTAGTTGCCCTTGTTAGCTGAACTTTCCCTCTCGTCGTGCCTCTAAGTAAAAGCCAACTCTTGCTGATAAGCAGTCTGTGACTGTAACGTCTGCTTCCAACTCACACTCTCAAACACGTAGATCCCCTGAACGCAGCTCACTTTCCAGCCCACTTTCCAGCTCACACTCTCAAACACATAGATCCCCTGAACGCAGCTCACTCTCCAGATCCAAAACACCTGAATTCTGATCACCTGTTCACACACCTGTATGTCATTATCACACACGATGTAGTTCAGTTCTTTGCACACCATCATTGTGAGGTATTGTTTGTTTTGTGACACAATTCTATTCGGAGCTCTGTTTTTCCCATAATTTAATCCTCCCGTGTATGATAGTTTTTTCCTGCCTCAGTAACGACACCTTTTGCCTATTCCCTGCCTGTACTTTAGCCTATCGGATTTCCTATTGCCAGGATCTCCTGGACGACGTTACTAGCCGTTTCACTGCCTGTACTGTTGCCTTTTTGGACCCCCTGTGTATGACATTCTGCCTGCCCCTGGACCCAGCTACCTGCCTCCTCCTGTGGTCCTTTACAAATAAACACCTGCTGCGCCCTGTGCTTGAAACCAGCTCTCTGTCTCCCATCGTGTTCATTACAGTGACCCTGTTTCTTCTTAGTTACCTTCTCGTTGTGTTACGCAGTTTAACTATGCAGACGTTAGTCTATTACATGATCAATGCGTCTTTTTCCAAGAAGCTTGAATGGGCAATGACAGGGGTTCTTCAACAGAAAATCCACTACATTGTTGTTAGCGGCATTCAAGGAGCGGGACTCTAACCCGGAAGCTTATAAGAAATCACGCTATGCCTTCCGACATACCATCAAACAGGCAAAGCGTCAATACAGGACTACGATCAAATCGTACTACACCGGCTCTGACGCTTGTCGGATGTGGCAGGGCTTGCAAACCATTACAGACTACAAAGGGAAGCACAGCCGAGAGCTGCCCAATGACAAGAGCCTACCAGACGAGCTTCTATGCTCGCTTCGAGGCAAATAACACTGAAACATGCATGAGAGCAACAGCTGTTCCGGAAGACTGTGTGATCACGCTCTCCGCAGCCGATGTGGGTAAGACCTTTAAACGGGTCAACATTCACAAGGCCGCAGGGCCAGATGGATTACCGGTATGTGTACTGCGAGCATGCGCTGACCAACTGGCAAGTGTCTTCACTGCCATTTTCAACCTCTCCCTGTCTGAATCTGTAATACCAACATGTTTTAACTTCTTAGCGCTAGGGGTCAGATTTTTTTTCTTTTTAATAACGTGCCCAACGTAAACGGACATTTTCTCTGGCCAGATCGTAGAATATGCATATAATTTACAGATTAGGATAGAAAACACTCCAAAGTTTCCAAAACTGTCAAAATATTGTCTGTGAGTATAACAATACTTATTCAGCAAGCGAAAACCTGAGAAAATGTAACCCGGAAGTGAAATAAAAAAAGAAATCTGTGTTCCCTGGCCCGTTTAACCTCCATTTAAAGGGGTATCAACCAGATTCCTTTTCCAATGGCTTCCTCAGGCTGTGACCAGGCTTTAGACATAGTTTCAGGCTTTTATTTTGAAAAATGAGCGAGTTTTTTCAAAAGTAGTCAGGTGTCCTCTGAATATTTCCTGCGCGCGAGAGAGGGGCACCCCATTTTCCTTTTGTCTCTTAATGAATAGGTTATGGTCCGGATGAAATATTATCGATTATGTTTGTTAAAAACAACCTCAGGATTGATTATAAAAAACATTTGACATGTTTCTACGACCATTACGGATACTTTTTGGAATTTGTCGAACGGAACATGGCTTTGATTTTCTGAACATAATGCGCAACCCAAATGGCGTTTTTTTTTTGTGATAAAAGTAATATTTATCGAACAAAAATAACATTTGTTGTGTAACTGGGAGTTTCGTGAGTGCAAACATCCGAAGATTATCTAAGGTAAGCGATTAATTTTATTGCTTTTCTGACTTTCGTGACCATGCTAATTTGGGGCTAGCTATTGTAGCATTGAAAGCTACAAATCAAATCAAATCAAATCAAATTTTATTAGTCACATACACATGGTTAGCAGATGTTAATGCGAGTGTAGCGAAATGCTTGTGCTTCTAGTTCCGACAATGCAGTAATAACCAACAGTAATTAACGTAATTAACTACACCAACTACTACCTTACACACACACACAAGTGTAAAGGGATAAAGATATTGTACATAAAGATATATGAATGAGTGGTGGTACAGAACGGCATGGCAGATGCAGTAGATGGTATAGAGTACGGTATATACATATGAGATGAGTACTGTAGGGTATGTAACATAAAGTGGCATAGTTTAAAGTGGCTAGTGGTACATGTATACATAAAGATGGCAAGATGCAGTAGATGATATAGAGTACAGTATATGCATATGAGATGGGTAATGTAGGGTATGTAAACATTGTATTAAGTGGCATTGTTAAAGTGGCTAGTGGTACATTTTTACATAATTTCCATCAATTCCCATTTTTAAAGTGGCTGGAGTTGAGTCAGTATGTTGGCAGCGGCCGCTATTGTTAGTGGTGGCTGTTTAACAGTCTGATGGCCTTGAGATAGAAGCTGTTTTTCAGTCTCTCGGTCCCTGCTTTGATGCACCTGTACTGACCTCGCCTTCTGGATGATAGCGGGGTGAACAGGCAGTGGCTTGGGTGGTTGTTGTCCTTGATGATCTTTATGGCCTTCCTGTGACATCGGGTGGTGTAGGTGTCCTGGAGGGCAGGTAGTTTGCCCCTGGTGATGCGTTCTGCGGACCTCACTACCCTCTGGAGAGCCTTACGGTTGTGGGCGGAGCAGTTGCCGTACCAGGCGGTGATACAGCCCGACAGGATGCTCTCGATTGTGCATCTGTAGAAGTTTGTGAGTGCTTTTGGTGACAAGCCGAATTTCTTCAGCCTCCTGAGGTTGAAGAGGCGCTGCTGCGCCTTCTTCACAACGCTGTCTGTGTGGGTGGACCAATTCAGTTTGTCCGTGATGTGTACACCGAGGAACTTAAAACTTTCCACCTTCTCCACTGCTGACCCGTCGATGTGGATAGGGGGTGGCTCCCTCTGCTGTTTCCTGAAGTCCACAATCATCTCCTTTGTTTTGTTGACGTTGAGTGTGAGGTTATTTTCCTGACACCACACTCCGAGGGCCCTCACCTCCTCCCTGTAGGCCGTCTCGTCGTTGTTGGTAATCAAGCCTACACTGGGTGTCATCCGCAAACTTGATGATTGAGTTGGAGGCGTGCATGGCCACGCAGTCGTGGGTGAACAGGGAGTACAGGAGAGGGCTCAGAACGCACCTTGTGGGGCCCCAGTGTTGAGGATCAGCGGGGTGGAGATGTTGTTACCTACCCTCACCACCTGGGGGCGGCCGTCAGGAAGTCCAGGACCCAGTTGCACAGGGCGGGGTCGAGACCCAGGGTCTCGAGCTTGATGACGAGTTTGGAGGGTACTATGGTTTTAAATGCTGAGCTGTAATCGATGACAAGCATTCTCACATGGGTATTCCTCTTGTCCAGATGGGTTAGGGCAGTGTGCAGTGTGGTTGCGATTGCGTCGTCTGTGGACCTATTGGGTCGGTAAGCAAATTGGAGTGGGTCTTAGGGTGTCCGGTAGGGTGGAGGTGATATGGTCCTTGACTAGTCTCTCAAAGCACTTCATGATGACGGAAGTGAGTGCTACGGGGGGTAGTCGTTTAGCTGCTCAGTTACCTTAGCTTTCTTGGGAACAGGAACAATGGTGGCCCTCTTGAAGCATGTGGGAACAGCAGACTGGGATAAGGATTGATTGAATATGTCCGTAAACACACCAGCCAGCTGGTCTGCGCATGCTCTGAGGACGCGGCTGGGAATGCCGTCTGGGCTGCAGCCTTGCGAGGGTTAACCGTTTAATATGTTTTACTCACCTCGGCTGCAGTGAAGGAGAGCCCGCAGGTTTTGGTAGGGGGCCGTGTCAGTGGCATGTATTGTCCTCAAAGCGGGCAAAAAAGTTGTTTAGCCTGTCTGGGAGCAAGACATCCTGGTCCGCGACGGGGCTGGTTTCTTTTTGTAGTCCGTGATTGACTGTAGACCCTGCCACATACTCTCTTGTGTCTGAGCTGTTGAATTGCGACTCGATTTTGTTCTCTGTACTGAGACTTAGCCTGTTTGATTGCCTTGCGGAGAGAATAGCTACACTGTTTGTATTCGTCATGGCTTCCGGTCACCTTGCCCTGGTTAAAAGAGTGGTTCGCGCTTTCAGTTTACACGCGAATGCTGCCGTCAATCCACGGTTTCTGGTTTGGGAATGTTTTTATCGTTGCTGTGGGTACGACATCGTCAATGCACTTCCTAATGAACTCGCTCACCGAATCAGCATATTCGTCAATATTGTTGTTGGACGCGATGCGGAACAATTCCAATCCGCGTGATCGAAGCAGTCTTGAAGCGTGGATTCAGATTGGTCGGACCAGCGTTGAACAGACCTGAGCGGCGGGAGCTTGTTGTTTGAGTTTCTGTTTGTAGGCTGGAATCAACAAAATGGAGTCGTGGTCAGCTTTTCGAAAGGGGGGCGGGGGAGGGCCTTATAAGCGTCGCGGAAATTAGTATAACAAATGGTCTAGAGTTTTTCCAGCCCTGGTAGCACAATCGATATGCTGATAGAATTTAGGGAGTTTTGTTTTTTAGATTAGCCTTGTTAAAATCCCCAGCTACGATGAATGCAGCCTCAGGGTGTGTGGTTTCCAGTTTACAAAGAGTCAGATAAAGTTCGTTCAGGGCCATCGATGTGTCTGCTTGGGGGGGAATATATACGGCTGTGATTATGATTGAAGAGAATTCCCTTGGTAGATAATGCGGTCGCATTTGATTGTGAGGAGTTCTAGATCAGGTGAACAGAATGACTTGAGTTCCTGTGTGTTGTTATGATGATCACACCACTTCTCTCGTTAATCATAAGGCATACCCCCCGCCCCTCTTCTTACCGGAAAGATGTTTGTTTCTGTCGGCGCGATGCATGAAGAAACCAGCTGGCTGCACCGACTCCGTTAGCGTCCTTGAGTTAGCCATGTTTCCGTGAAGCAGAGCACGTTGCAATCCCTGATGTCTCTCTGGAATGCTACCCGTGCTCGGATTTCATCAACCTTATTGTCAAGAGACTGGACATTGGCGAGTAGTATGCTAGGGAGTGGAGCGCGATGTGCCCGTCTCCGAAGCCTGACCACGAGACGCCTCGTTTTCCCCTTTTTCGGCGTCGCACAGGGTCGCCGGCTGGGATCAGATCCATTGTATTGGGTGGAAGGCAAAACACTGGATCCGTTTTCGGGAAAGTCATATTCCTGGTAGGAACGATGATGAGTTGACGTTAATCGTATATTCAGTAGTTCCTCCCGACTGTATGTAATGAAACCTAAGATTACCTGGGGTACCGATGTAAGAAATAACACGTAAAAAAACAAAATACTGCATATTTTCCAAGGAACGCGAAGCGAGGCGGCCATCTCTTTTCGGCGCCGGAAGTACACCCACAAAAGCTTGGATTTCTTTCGCTGTAAAATATATTTTCAAAATCTGACACGATAGGTGGATTAACAACAAGCTAAGCTGTGTTTTGGTGTATTTCACTTATGATTGCATGATTATAAATATTTTTAGTAAAATTTTTGCATTTGGCGCCCTGCAATTCTAGCGGTTGTTTAGGAAAGGGATCCCGTAAAAGGGATCTGTAGCTTAGAGAAGTTAAGCAGACCACCATAATGTCTGTGCCGAAGAACACTAAGGTAACCTGCCTAAATGACTACCGACGCATAGCACTCACATCTGTAACCATGAACTGCTTCGAAAGGCTGGTCATGGCTCACATCAACACCATTATCCCAGAAACCCTAGACCCACTCCAATTTGCATACCGCCCCAACAGATCCACAGATTATGCAATCTCTAGTGCACTCCCCACTGCCCTTTCCCACCTGGACAAAAAGAACACCTATGTGAGAATGCTATTCACTGACTACAGCTCAGTGTTCAACACCATAGTGCCCTCAAAGCTCATCAATACGCTAAGGAACCTGGGACTAAACACCTCCCTCTGCAACTGGATCCTGGACTTCCTGACGGGCCGTCCCCAGGTGGTAAGGGTAGGTAACAACACATCCATCATGCTGATCCTCAACACAGGGGCCCCTCAGGGGTGTGTGCTCAGTCCCCTCCTTTACTCCCTGTTCATTCATGACTACACGGCCAGGTACGACTCCAACACCATCATTAAGTATGCCGTTGACACAACAGTGGTAGGCCTGATCATCAACAACGACGAGACCGCCTACAGGGAGGAGGTCAGAGACCTGGCCATGTGGTGCCAGGACAACAACCTCTCCCTCAACATGATCAAGATAAAGGAGATGATTGTGGACTACAGGAAAAGGAGGACCCAACAGGCCCCCATTAACATCGACAGGTCTGTAGTGGAGCGGGTCAAGAGCTTCACGTTCCTTGGTGTCCACATCACCAACGAACTATCATGGTCCAATCACACCAAGACAATCGTGAAGAGGGCACGACAACACATTTTCCCCTCAGGAGACTGAAAAGGTTTGGCATTGGTCCCCAGATCCTCAAAAAGTTCTACAGCTTCACCATCGAAAGCATCCTGACCAGTTCCATCACCGCCTAGTATGGTAACTGCTCGGCATCTGACCGTAAGGCGCTACAGAGAGTAGTGCGTACGGCCCAGTACATCACTGGGGCCAAGCTTCCTGCCATCCAGGACCTACAGTATATACTAGGCGGTGTCAGAGGAAAGCCCCAAAAATTGTCGACTCCTGTCACCCAAGTCATAGACTGTTTTCTCTGCTTTCGCACTGCAAGTGGTACCAGAGCACCAAGTCTAGGACCAAAAGGCTCCTTAACAGCTTCTACCCCCAAGCCATAAGTCTGTTGAAAAATGTATCAAATGGCCACCAGACTTTTTACATTGACACCCCCCCCCAATTCGTTTTTTACACTGCTGCTACTGTCTGTTTATTATCTATGCATAGTCACTTCACCCTTACCTACATATACAAATTACCTATACTAACCTGTACCCCGCACATTGACTCGGTACCGATACTCCCTGTATATAGCCTCATTATTGTTATTGTTATTTTATTGTGTTACTTTTTATAATTTTTTACTTCAGCTAATTTGGTAAATATTTTCTTAATTCTTTCTTGAGCTGCACTGTTGGCTAAGGGCTTGTAAGTAAGCATTTCACGGTAAGGTCTACACGTGTTGTATTCGGCGCATATGACAAATAAAGTTTGATTTGATTTTGAATGTCCACCAGAGCTGAGAATTGAATGTTAATTTCTCTACCATAAGCTGCCTCCAATGTCCTTTAAGAGAATTTGGCAGTACGTCCAAGCGTCCTCACAACTGTAGGCCGTGTATGGTGTCGTGTGGGCGAGCGGTTTGCTGATGTCAAAGTTGTGAACAGAGTATCCAATGGTGGTGGTGGGGTTATGGTATATACAAAAGTATGTGGACACCCCTTCAAATTTGTAGATTAGGCTATTTCAGCCACACCCGTTACTGACAGGTGTATAAAATTGATCACACAACCATGCAATCTCCATAGACAAACGTTGGCAGTAGAATGGCCTTACTGAAGAACTCAGTGACTTTCAACGTGGCACCATCATAGGATGCCACCTTTCCAACAAATTAGTTCGTCAAATTTATGCCCTTCTAGAGCTGCCTCGGTCAACTGTATGTGCTGTTACTGGGAAGTGGAAAAGTCTCGGGGCAACAATGGCTCAGCCACGAAGTGGTAGGCCACACTAGCTCACAGAACGGGACTGCCAAGCTCTGAAGCGCGCAGCGCATAAAAATAATCTGTCCTCAGTTGCAAGACTCACTACCGAGTTCCAAACTGCCTCTGGAAGCAACGTCAGCACAATAACTGTTTGTCGGGAGCTTCATGAAATGGGTTTCCATGGCCGAGCAACCACACACAAGCCTAAGATCACAATGCGCAATGCCAAGCGTAGGCTGGAGTGGTGTAGTTTTTCAGGGTCAACAGTTACCCGTGTGTATCAAGAATGTCCCAATGGACATCCAACCAACTTGAAGCATTGGAGTCAACATGGGCCAGTATCACTGTGGAACGCTACCGGTCAAAAGTTTTAGAACACCTACTCATTCAAGGGATTTTCTTTATTTTTTTACTGTTTTCTACATTGTAGAATAATAGTGAAGACATCAAAACACATATGGAATCATGTAGTAACCCAAAAAGTGTTAAACAAATCAAAATATATTTTATATTTGCTATTCTTCAAATAGCCACAATCTTGATGACAGCTTTGCACATCTTGGCATTCTCTCAACCAGCTTCATGAGGTTGTCACCTGGAATGCATTTCAATTAACAGGTGTGCCTTCTTAAAAGGTAATCTCAAATATAACATATATTTATAAAACACTTTTCTGGTTACTACATGATTCCATATGTGTTGTTTCATCGTTTTGATGTCTTCACTATCAATCTACAATGTAGAAAATAGTAAAAAAATTAAGCAAAACCCTTGATTGAGAAGGTGTGTCCAAGATCTTTACTGGTACAGTATATAAACTCAGCAAAAAAAGAAACGTCCCTTTTTCAGGACACTGTTTTTCAAAGATAATTCGTAAAAATCCAAATAACTTCCCAGATCTTCATTGTACAGGGTTTAAACACTGTTTTCCATGCTTGTTCAATGAACCATAAACAATTAATGAACATGCACCTGTGGAACGGTCGTTAAGACACTAACAGCTTACAGACGGTAGGCAATTAAGGTCACAGTTCTGAAAACTTAGGACACTAAAGAGGCCTTTCTACTGACTGAAAAACATCAAAAGAAAGATGCCCAGGGTCCCTGCTCATCTGCATGAACGTGCCTTAGGCATGCTCCAAGGAGGCATGAGGACTGCAGATGTGGACAGGGCAATAAATTACAATGTCCGTACTGTGAGACGCCTAAGACAGTAGGCGCTACAGCGCTACAGGAATATATATATATATACTCACCTACCCAGTCAGCCTATTATGTGTATTGACATTCATATTGCACTGTACAGCTTTACCTACGTAAGTGTTGGGGATCAATGAAATGGGGTAACAGTCTACTCAATACCCAATATATTTTTTCCCAACGCAATCCTCAGAGTTATCAGACTCCAAAACATCCACGCAGTATTGTTTTTCCTCAGGAATAGTGTTCAATACACATAGGTTGACAATAAATGTGGCTCAATTTGTAACGGCTGTCGTAGTCGTTCTCCTCCTCAGACGAGGAGGAGCATGGATCGGACCAAGATGCAGAGTGGTACGTGTTCATTATTTAATGGAAAAACAACAAAACACTTCAACATACAAAAACCAACGAACGTGACTAACCCGAAACAGTCCTGTGTGGCCCAAACGCTGACACAGGAACAAACACCCACAAAACACAAGTGAAACCCAGGCTGCCTTAGTATGATTCTCAATCAGGGACAACGATTGACAGCTGTCTCTGATTGAGAATCATACCAGGCCGAACACAAAATCCCAACATAGAAAATCAAACCTAGACCAACCCACCCAACTCACGCCCTGACCAACTAAAACAAATACAAAACAAAGGAAAACAGGTCAGGAACGTGACACAATTCCCAGTTGTTTCAGAGTCCCGCAATAAGAGCTACGATGCTGATGTTCTCTGGGTGTCACGGAGTAGACTGATACCCCATGTCATTGATCCACAATCCATAGGTAAAGCTGTACAGTGAAATAAGTATGCCCCCAATGCAACTCTAAAGTATAATACATCAAGTGTGATTTCAACACATTTTTGTCAAATAAACAAATTATTGTATTTTGTTGATTTTATATAACAACATTCCAACCTCATTTAGCGTGATCTATTAAATTATGGCATAATTCTACTATTTGTATTAATTTGCATCACTGTCAATGACATACTTTTATTTTGAAGGCTAACCGCAAAGTCCACTATTGTGGCTAATCCTTATTGTGGCTAGCTTCACAAATATGGGTCCGACCACCATTCCTCAAATAATAAGTGTCTTATAAATTAGGGTTATTTTAGATGATGACACCTAGCTATAGCTACTGAAACAGATTATGTCGTTTTGCTATGTTTTTGGGGAAGAACATTATTTGCATCCATGAGCTAGCTAGCTTTTTTTTATGACCAGCATTGTAGGTGCATGAGACAACTTTACCCACATCATAGCATACGTATCGATGAGTGCAGTCATATTCAGGTCCTGACTGGTCAACAAGTTTTTTTGATACGTCAAATAGTGTTATTTGACGTGTATCTTTTTCAGGGGTGTGGACTCGAGTCACATGACTTGGACTTGAGTCAGACTCGAGTCACAAATATGATGACTTGCAACTCAACTCTGACTTTAACCTTTACAGGCTGCAATCCCGACGTCGGGATTAATATGACAACAGCCACTGCAAGTGCAGGGCGCGAAATTCAAAATCTATTTTTTTAAAATATTTAACTTTCACACATTAACAAGTCCAATACAGCATTTGAAAGATAAACATCTTGTCAATCCAGCCAACATGTCCGATTTTTTAAATGTTTTACAGAGAAAACACCACATATATTTATGTTAGCTCACCACCAAATACAAAAGTGGAATTATGATTATGATTATGGAATTATGATTCAAGTAGCATGCACAAACCAACCGAAATAAACTAAAACCAACCTAAGAGACCCAGAAAAACTACCTCAGATGACAGTCATTATACATGTTACACAATAAATCTATGTTTTGTTCATAAAAGTGCATATTTTAGCTAATAAAGTTTTACATTGAGCTACCATAATGCTACCACTAAGCTAAAGTCTGAATCCAGACGGGAGTAGCCAGAGAAAATACATAACCAACGTCGACTACTAATTACACCTCATAAAACATTTCAGAAAAACATATGTGGATAGCTAATGAAGACAGATATCGTGTGAATAAAGCCAATATTTCCGATTTTTGAAGTGTTTTACAGCGAAAACACAATATATCGTTATATTAGCTAACAACATAAGCTAGCATAAGACAACACTAGCATAAGTCAAGCGCTAGCCTAGCACAGTTAGCATACAACAGTTCGACAGATATATGAAAAAGCATCCCAAATTGGGTCCTTATCTTTGTTGATATTCCATCAGAATGTAACGGGGTCCAATGTCCAGTAGAGTCTTTAGTTGGGTTCAGAACGAACTATTTCCTCTTTGGTTTAGCAAGCCACAATAGCATTGCGGCGCTAATCTGTCTTTCTTCAAAATATCTTCCGTCTCATCACATCTAAAGTCCAGAATAAATTGCAATAATATAATTAAGTATTTATTTGAAAAAACATACTTTGGATGATTTTTGTGACATGTATCAAATAATATCGAAGTCAGAGATCATATTCACCGTTATCGACCTCTTCCAGTAGCCGGACCAAATTATGCTTCGCGCCCGCGATTTTTTTTTAACTGCGCAGGTCTCACAAGAAGGTGTGTTATTCAGTCCATGGACGAGATATTCGACTGCTTTCAATTCTCACTTCCGCATTACACCCTGAGAAGGAGTGTGACGTGTTTCTACGGTCCCAAGTCTAATGACCTTTTATAGACAAGGTCTTAAAGACACACATCGCATTTTGGAAAACTCAATTCGGCTGGGAAAATGGCTGTAAAAATATTTCTGTTCGACTTAGAGAAATAATTCAAACCTTTTTAGAAACTATAGACTGTTATCATATCCAACAGTAGTAAATATATATGCATATTGTAAAATAAAAAGTTTCTTAGGAGGCCGTTTGAAATGTCACATATTTTCCAGTTTTCAATATTCACCTTGCAGCCATAAAGGTTTTAACACTAATGACTCGTGACTTGATTTGGACTTGAGCCTTATGACTCGACCTGACTTGATACCCTCCCCAAGCCCAAATATTTAAAATGACGCTATTAAAATAGGTGGAGCGCATCAACTCTTCATTTAACGGATTATAGGTTGAATCGGACAGCAGCCAATCAAATTGTGCCAGCTGAGAAAAAGTTGTCCGTGGCAGTGCAGAGGAACGTCAGCGGGTGAATTCAGATGGAGCCCTTGGAGAATGATACCGAAAATAATATTTTTTTAATATAAAGACAACGCTGTATCAGCAAAAAGATTGCAACTTGCAAAACATGCGGGAAGAAAATTACAGACGGAGGCGCAACATTTTCCAACTTGTTCGACATTTGAAGCTGCACAAAGAACGGTAAGTCGTGGCTAATATAGCCGACAGCTATATTATTTATTACTTTACTGGTGTATCATGTAGGCTAACGTAAAATAATGAGCCTTCACACAGTCAGTCAGTGCGGGAACGTGATCATTGCACCCAAGATGAGCTACAACTGGCTAGGCAGTTGGTATCTACTAAATCCTGCCTGATGTACTGCTGTTCCTAACAACATTGACATACGAGCCTACTGAACCACACAGAGAGTGTGTGTGTGTGTGTGTGTGTGTTGTGTGTGTGTATGTATGTATGTATTGTATGTAGTGTGTGTGTGTGGTGTGTGTGTGTGTTGTGTGTGTGTGTGTGTGGTGGTGTGTGTGTGTGTGTGTGTGTGTGTGGTTGTGTGTGTGTGTGTGTGTGTGTGTGGTGTGTATGCTGGTGTGTTAAGGTTGGGTGATTGTATACAAGCCTACATCGCCTGATTGCACCCCATAGCGATCCTCGATAGTCGATCACTACTGGCGGGGGGGCGGTCTTTCTCATGGCTACCAATGTATTTCCATGGAAATATAACGTTTATTTGTAAAGTAATAAATATATAGATATTTTTAAAAGCATTCATGATTTGCGTAAATGTAATATACTATTTCTCTTGTTAAAAATATGAAATAGTATTACATTTGGTGAAGAGCACATTATGACTCGTTTAGGACTCGAAACTCAAAGTTTAGGACTTGAGACTTGACTTGATACTTGATGGTCTTGGCTTGAAACTTGACTCGGACTTGCCTATCTTGACTTGGGACTTGGCTTGGGACTTGAGTCCTAAGATTTGAGACTTACTTGTGACTTGTTAATCAATGACTTGGTCGCACCTCTGATCTTTTTTGACATGCAAAGACCCAAATGGCGCTCCATAGAAATCCTAGTTGAGAATGAAACGACTGAACAAATGAACAACGAAACAGCACAGCAAGTAAGTGAAAGAAATAGGTTTTGATTATGTTTTACTGGAAATGGGGACATACGTAAATGCCAACAAAATAACTTTTTGGTCAGTGTGGTGTGTGTGTGTGTAACCTTTATTTAACTAGGCAAGTCAGTTAAGAACAAATTCTTATTTACAATGAGGGACTACCCCGGCCAAACCCGGACGATGCTGGGCCAATTGTGCGCCGCCCTATGGGACTCTCAATCACGGCCGGAACAGCCTAGATTCGAACCAGGTACTGTAGTGACGCCTCTTGCACTGAGATGCAGTGCCTTAGACCGCTGCGTCCATGTGTGTGTTAACTATTTAACTGTACTAGAATGCTTAAAATGCCACAAAAATTGTAAATATCGGTTATCGATATCGGTATCAGGTTTTTTGGCAAAGAAAATATTGGATTTTGGTACCAGCCAAAAATGTCGTATCGGTGCAACACTAATATATATGCTTAACTGTGAGTTGGACACAATTATAGTAAATAGTATAAACGTTGAAGGAGTGTGATGTTATGAGCTCATCATCAACAAGTATATTTTATTATTACATTTGTTAAATTGCTAGTTAATTGTTAATTGCTTACACTCATGCATAAACTGAAACATGACCATACAAAGCAGTAACATTACACTACAAATATTATACAACAAACTAATATGTTTAGAATTAAATTAGAGTCGAAGTTATCTTGTTGACACAGCTCAGTGCAATAGTAATCAACAGTGGCTAAACTACTCTCAGGTTAAAATCTTATTGCTGAGTCCAACTTCAGGAAGTCCAGTAATATTATTGTATTTTGATTCCAGGAGGATTTCCTTGTGAGTAGCATTGTGCTTAAATTAGACCATGTATAATGACTGTGTCATCAGAAGGCCATATGCAAGCCCGGTTTGAGTCAGTGCCACTCCCTAACCTGAGCAGGAGTTTGTGAGCAGACAGACAGACTGTACCTAGTCCTGGACCTTCCCTCTTTTGGAGATGTCCTAGTCCCATTCAGCCATCTGGTTTCAGTTCAGCCCCATCTGGGTTTGTCTCTCCAGCTCAGAAATGTAAGGAATAGGTTTTGGATCGGTGCCCACATCCATCCACACAGAAAAGTGTTTTAAATTACTCAACTCTAAATGTCTCTAAACCCCAAAGTGATTGTATTTTTTTTTAGGCAATATCAGTGATGGTAAAATACTACTTGAAAAGATTAGCTTTAAATCAGAGAAGTGACTAAGAGCCATACTATAGTCTGACTTACATTTAGCATGTGTGGAGGTGAATTCAGAGCAATATGAATCCTTTCAGACCACTATCCTGAGAAACAAGAAACACACAGAATGTTCAAATACATAATGTCACAGCTTTCAGAGGACCATTCAATGGGAGTAGACATGAAGAATGGCAGCTGTGAGTTGGAATAGTATGTCTACACTATCAATATCAGTTTACACTGTATTATACATAATGTTCTTGATCAAGTTTATGCT
The DNA here is from genome assembly GCF_002910315.2 of Salvelinus sp. IW2-2015. Classification (NCBI taxonomy): domain Eukaryota; kingdom Metazoa; phylum Chordata; class Actinopteri; order Salmoniformes; family Salmonidae; genus Salvelinus; species Salvelinus sp. IW2-2015. The sequence continues at coordinate 16,873,096 of NC_036872.1, forward strand.
GATTGATTTCATGCAGATGTAACCATTGGTATTAAGTTGATATATGATTCCAATGTACAGTTACGCTTCATAGCATACTCTCAACACTGTCATTACTTAGTCAATGTCCACGTGTCTCATGTGTAGGTGTATATGTGTGTGTGTATGTGCGTGTGTGCATTAGTGTGTTTGTATGTTTGTTTGTATCTGTGTGTGCACGTGAGTGTGTGTTTGTTTTTGTGTGTGTAAGTTGAGAGAGAGAGAGAGAGAGAGAGAGAGAGAGAGAGAGAAAGAGAGAGAGAGAGAGATCAAGAAAGGGAGAGATCAAGAAAGAGAGAGATCAAGAAAGAGAGAGATCAAGAAAGAGAGAGGTGGCCTTGTTCCCAGCTTAATTAAATACGCTGTGTCAGAGCACAGCCTGTACTGAATTACCTGAGCCTATTTTAGGATATGACCCACAATGCCTCACATTTTTATGACTTGTATGACTAAACAAGAGTAGTCCTTATTCAAGATGCCCGTGGGCTTGTACTCATGCTGTTATTTCATGTGGTATGTGATAAGGGCTATACACTATCACAGACAGTAGCAGACAGTTGATCCTGAATAAACATTGCCCCTTTTTCCAATTTGCATGCTAATGCAGTTCTTGATTTCATCTGATATGGGCTGTGCAGAGTTATAACTCAAAGGTTAATAGACAACGAGAGTGTTAAGAGTAACTCATAATTAATAAAAAGGTGGAAAGAAATCTTCTCTTTTTTAAATGATCTGATGACACACACGCACTGACTTTGATACTGAAGCAGTGGTTTAATATCATACTGTATATAAAATGCAGGTAAAATCTATTCATCACATTTGAGTTATAATCCAAATACAAAGTTTTCATAGTAGCAGTGGCGATTTTGGCATGTAAATCTTGAAAGGCAAACTCAAAAAACTGTTTTACATGCATGCCAGAAAAGCCACTACACAACACAACACAACACTAGACAATACATTCATTGCACTATAACAGTGACAAACAGTGCCCACAAACTGTTAGGGCCTACATAAAGCTGTCCCAACAGCAGAATCCCAACAGCAGAGTCCCAACACCTTACCACTGCTTCACCTGGCTATCAGCAGAGCCTTCTCTGGCATCAAAACAGTTCAGTCAGCCTCATTTACTGCTTTAGAAAAAAAAACATAGCTGATATGGCTGACTTGCTTAAACAAATGTGGTTTCTAATGACAATTGAGATGTACAAGCTATGCGGATAAGAGGCAATCTGTAATTTTGATTAAGACATTAGTGAGCGAGCTAGGATGGACATTGTCAATATAACTATTTGTTCAGCACTTTTGAAATTTACAGTGACAGAATTCCGAACATGGGCCGTTCTTACAGTATTCTCCCTGTACACCAAGTCAGAACCGTAGAATAAATAAAGGGGGCATATCAGCAGACAAAGAAAGCGCTTACAATATTCAATGATGACATTTCTCTAAAACAGGCTATAGGCTACATGTGCACCACCAGGTCAGAACAGTAGGCTAAGTTAGGAGGGGAAAAGGGACCTATTTATTAGGGTGAGGCACATGGGCTACCAACAGCTTACTACACAACATACACTTAGTATTACTTTCTAAGCTACAGTATACATATTTCCCTGTCATATTACATAATTTATGCAGTAGCATACATGACATTTGTGACTCACAACCTGGATTTGGTGTTATGTAGCAAAATTTGAAATTGTGTTTTTTCATTGGATAAAAGTAGAGACTCAGAGCTACAAAATGGTATATCATACACTGCATTTTTGAGGAACAATGGGAAAGTAATTCTGCTTTGAAAGTTGATTAACTTGTAAACTCTTGAGAAAATGGCCTTTGAATTCACCTTGTTCTGCTGTGCTCACATGAACAGCAAGGTGGCGCGGCGGTCCTTAGTGGGAAAATTTGGTCGTCAAACCTTGTCACCAAAGTCTGGCATTCTCTTCATTTATGGTGCTTTCAAGACAACTGGGAAATCTGAAAAAAACAAGGTCAAATCATGACGTCAGTGATCTTCAGGTCGGAGCTCTAGAAAGAGGTCCGCGTTCCCGACTTGAATTCCGAGTTAGATTACCAATTTTTCAGAGTTCCCAGTTGTCTTGAACTCACTGAAGTCTGAGATTTCCCAGTTCTGAGTTTCCAGTTGTTTTGAATGCGGCAGAAGTCATGTTGGATTAACAGCATGGCCAATGTTGAATGCTTATTCTTTAAAGCTTGGGAAAGAAACCCTTAAATACAGACTTGGACCACACACCCTCTCCACTGAATAGCAGGCTAGTGATTTAGTTAGCCACTGATTCCTTCCAAATCACTCACTGTTGAATTTGTGATTTCCAACTTGTTGTGTAATGTTTATGTCCAATGGCCGATGAGCACCAATACATTTTATCTACAATTTCTCTTCATAATTTCTCTTCATATGACAAGGATTGAAAAGGATTTGCCAGTAGATTGCCAACTTGATTCATGATGATGACTGCTAGATTCATGATGATGATCAGTCCAATCAAAGCTATGGTAGATATAATGTGATTTGATGTAATTTTATCTGTGGCCAAAGACCTTGAGCCTTCTTGGATGGGCACTTCTAATGTAACTCTATAGCAGCACCCAAGGGGCTTGAATTTTTGAGCTCTCCCCGTAGATTTTGGGGACACTACTGTGACATACAGTAGTGTTCCCATTAGTGACAGAACACTGAGCCAACTAGAGAACATTACCAAACACTCCTCTCCATATTTTATGCTGGCTGTCCCACCACCACAGAAAGCACTGAGCTAGGCTGAAACACCTGCATTTTGGAGCTGTTTTACTCAAAAAAGCAAAAAAGAGACCATGTTTGTATGCAGCTTAATTAGCTCAAATTAATTTATATTTTTTATTTTACATTGTTTGCAGACTGATATGTGACACAAATTAACGCCAAAATAACATGCAAAACAGGGAGAAAAAAAAATATATATATATATACACTGCTCAAAAAAATAAAGGGAACACTTAAACAACACAATGTAACTCCAAGTCAATCACACTTCTGTGAAATCAAACTGATCCACTTAGGAAGCAACACTGATTGACAATAAATTTCACATGCTGGTGTGCAAATGGAATAGACAACAGGTGGAAATTATAGGCAATTAGCAAGACACCCCAATAAAGGAGTGGTTCTGCAGGTGGTGACCACAGACCACTTCTCAGTTTCTATGCTTCCTGGCTGATATTTTGGTCACTTTTGAATGCTGGCAGTGCTTTCACTCTAGTGGTAGCATGAGACGGAGTCTACAACCACACAAGTGGCTCAGGTAGTGCAGCTCATCCAGGATGGCACATCAATGCGAGCTGTGGCAAGAAGTTTGCTGTGTCTGTCAGCGCTACCAGGCACTACCAGGAGACAGGCCAGTACATCAGGAGATATGGAGGAGGCCGTAGGAGGGCAACAACCCAGCAGCAGGACGCTACCTCCGCCTTTGTGCAAGGAGGAGCAGGAGGAGCACTGCCAGAGCCCTGCAAAATGACCTCCAGCAGTCCACAAAATGTGCATGTGTCTGCTCAAACGGTCAGAAAAGACTCCATGAGGGTGGGATGAGCCCGACGTCCACAGGTGGGGGGTTGTGCTTACAGCCCAACACCGTGCAGGACGTTTGGCATTTCCAGAGAACACCAAGATTGGCAAATTCGCCACTGGCGCCCTGTGCTCTTCACAGATGAAGCAGGTTCACACTGAGCACATGTGACAGACGTGACAGAGTCTGGAGACGCCGTGGAGAACGTTCTGCTGCCTGCAACATCCTCCAGCATGACCGGTTTGCGGTGGGTCAGTCATGGTGTTGGGGTGGCATTTCTTTGGGGGGCCGCACAGCCCCTCCATGTGCTCGCCAGAGGTAGCCTGACTGCCATTAGGTACCGAGATGAGATCCTCAGACCCCTTGTGAGACCAATATGCTGGTGCGGTGGCCTGGGTTCCTCCTAATGCAAGCACAATGCTAGACCTCATGTGGCGGAGTGTGTCAGCAGTTCCTGCAAGAGGAAGGCATGATGCTATGGACTGGCCGCCCATTCCCGCAGACCTGAATCCAATTGAGCACATTCTGGGACATCATGTCTCGCTCCATCCCACAACGCCCCGGTTGCACCACAGACTGTCCAGGTCTGGGAGGAGATCCCCAGGAGACCATCCACCACCTCATCAGGAGCATGCCCAGCGTTGTAGGAGGGTCATACAGGCACGTGGAGGCCACACACACTACTGAGCCTCATTTTGACTTGTTTTAAGGACATTTACATCAAAGTTGGATCAGCCTGTAGTGTGGTTTTCCACTTTAATTTTGAGTGTGACTCCAAATCCAGACCTCCATGGGTTGATAAATTTGATTTCCATTGATAATTTTTGTTTGATTTTGTTGTCAGCACATTCAACTATGTAAAGAAAAAAGTATTTAATAAGAATATTTCATTCATTCAGATCTAGGATGTGTTATTTTAGTGTTCCCTTTATTTTTTTGAGCAGTGTATATATATATGCGTCGCCACTGCATAGTAGTGACATTTTCTTCTCAACTGTGATACTGAACATATGGCCCTTCTCCATGACCCAACATATAGTTATCTTTCAATTATTTGCTTCGACATCTCACAAGAGGAATTCACCAGAATCTCCTAAGTAGCTCGAAGAACCAATCATACACATCTGTCGGGGACAGACAGGTCGAGCGGCGAATGAAGGAGCCTCTCCCCTCAAATTAAATGAGCCACCCGCCTGCCCTCTGATCATTCTCACTTCTCTTCCTCACAGAAGAGTTATACTTAGCTCTCCTCAGCACAAGCGAAGATTATCAGCTCCCGTCATTTTGTGTTGCGCTTCGGGTATGAATTTTCTTCTCCGTTTTCTTCTTTTGTCTCCTTTTGTAGATAGCATCACACAGCTAGCTGCGGAAACTTAACTAGCTTAGCTGCAAGGCTTAGCTAACCTTGCTATCATACTGACAGATTTTTCTACCTGGAATGGGAGAATTACTAGTTTCCTCTCTTGTTTAGCTCAACCCACTACTGGCGTTGACTAGACCTGCCATCCTAGTGTCACTGCTTATCGGTCGAGAGCCACGCTTTATTATTATAATATACAGTTGAAGTCGGAAGTTTACATACACCTTAGCCAAATACATTTAAACTCAGTTTTTCACAATTCCTGACATTTAATCCAAGTAAAAATTTACTTTTTTATGTCAGTTAGGTTCACCACTTTATTGTAAGAATGTGAAATGTGAAATTATTTCAGCTTAGTTTTCATTCATCACATTCCCAGTGGGTCAGAAGTTTACATAAACTCAATTAGTATTTGGTAGCATTGCCTTTAAATTGTTTAACTTGGATCAAACTTTTCGGGTAGCCTTCCACAAGCTTCCCACAATAAGTTGAGTGAATTTTGGCCCATTCCTCTTGACAGAGCTGGTGTAACTGAGTCAGGTTTGTAGCCCTCCTTGCTCGCACATGCTTTTTACGTTCTGCCCACATATTTTCCATAGGATTGACGTCAGGGCTTTGTAATGGCCACTCCAATACCTTGACTTTGTTGTCCTTAAGCCATTTTGCCACAACTTTGGAAGTATGCTTGGGGTCATTGTCCATTTGGAAGACCCATTTACGACCAAGCTTCAACTTCCTGACTGATGTCTTGAGATGTTGCTTCAATATATCCACATAATGTTCCCTCCTCAGGATGCCATCTATTTTGTGAAGTGCACCAGTCCCTCCTGCCCCAAAGCACCCCCACAACATGATGTTGCCACACCCGTGCTTCACGGTTGGGATGGTGTTCTTCGGCTTGCAAGCCTCCCCATTTTTCCTCCAAACATAACGATGGTCATTATGGCCAAACAGTTTTATTTTTGTCCTCAGACCAGAGGACATTTCTCCAAAAAGTACGATCTTTGTCCACATGTGCAGTTGCAAACCGTAGTCTGTCTTTTTTATGGCGGTTTTGGAGCAGTGGCTTCTTCATGCTGAGCGGCCTTTCAGGTTATGTCCGTAAACAATTGTTGAAAAAATGACTTGTGTCATGCACAAAGTAGATGTCCTAACCGACTTGCCAAAACTATAGTTTGTTTACAAGAAATTTGTGGAGTGGTTGAAAAACAAGTTTTAAGGACTCCAACCTAAGTGTATGTAAACTTCTGACATCAACAGTATATATTTTTTACCCTTATTTTTCCAGATAAGTTGACTGAGAACACATTCTCATTTACAGCAACGACCTGGGGAATAGTTACAGGGGAGAGGAGGGGGGATGAATGAGCCAATTAGAAACTGGGGATGATTAGGTGGCCATGATGGTATGATGGTCAGATTGAGAATTTAGACAGGACACCGGGGTTAACACTCCTACTCTTTACAATAAGTGCCATGGGATCTTTAGTGACCACAGAGAGTCAGGACACCCGTTTAGCATCCCATCTGAAAGACGGCACCTTACACAGGGCAATGTTCCCAATCACTGCCCTGGGGCATTGGGATATATTCTTTTAGACCAGAGGAAAGAGTGCCTCTTACTGGCCCTCCAACACCACTTCCAACAGCATCTGTTCTCCCATCCAGGGACCGACCAGGAACAACACTTCTTAGCTTCAGATGCAGGCCAGTAGTGGGATGCAGGGTGGTATGCTGCTGGCTAAAAGACCAACAATGCGACAGGTTCCTTTGGCTAACCTTGTGCCAACTAGCTTGGTTACTAGCCCAAGTGGCGAATGCTAGCTACATTCACATTGTTAAAGGATTAGTTTCTGTGCTAACTAGCTAGGCTACTAGCCCAAGTAGCCAACACAAGTTATGTTTCACTTTGCTCTCGGATTGCTGTTTTTTGAAGCCATGGAACTTGTTGGCACGGCCCAGGGGGCACCAAGCAAGGCCCCTGCTCCAGCACAGCCAATGCCTATGCGGGCGACCATTTCAGTCAAGGACACGCACTCCCTGTGTCATCAGCCTTGGTGTTGAACAGAAAGGAGCAGATTTCGACGATCCCCGGTTATGCATCCATTGCAGATGTTTTGCTGTTAACACCCTCCCAATGGAGAGTGCGCAGAGCAGCCCAACGTGGTTCGTTTCCCTCTCTTAACTCAACTGGTGAGACTGCCTCATGGGCCCATGTCTTGGAATGCTATCCTGAGGACTATCAACCACTTTTCCAGGGCTTGGCTCCCGAGGAGTGGGAAGGGGAAGGGGACCACCGCATTGATGAGGACGATGGCGAGGGTATGACCGACCTCCTCCAGGCAGCAGAGGAGAAAAAGGACAAGGAGTCGCAAGCCGCTCTTTTCCGATAATATGTATGAGACTTCTCCTCACATTCCCCTACTGGCTAGAGTGTGAGGAAGTTCAGTAAGCTCGAGAATCATCAGAGGACAGGCGGGTGGTGTCACACCAGCCTTTGCTTTGGCTCCCCCTCCTGTCCAGCTCAGCCTTCTAGCTGCTGCCGAACCTACTGCTGGAAAACGCTTCACTCATCAACCCCGGACTTGTCTCGTCATCATTACACACCTGGTTCCAATCCCCAATCTATCACTGTATACAAGTATATTCTCCCTCTGCCGCTTGTCTATATCGGTCATTGTAAATGTTACTTGTTTTCCTGAGAGGAATCTCTCCTACTATTTCCTGAGTACTTTATATTTTGCACTTTGGGTTCGTCCTGTGCCTTTTTGTTTATGAAGATATATTTTGAGCACAACAGCGTTTGGGTTTTGTCCTGCTTTGATCTTAAAAAATTCAGTAGTTCTGAAACTGAACATGCTTCCTGCCAACTCCTCTCTACACCAGTGACAGAATGACCGACCCAACTAAACAGGAAGCACCAGGACATCCCGACCTCTCCGCTGTAGGAGCAAAACTCCACCACCGTGACTCGTGCCTGGTGCGCCTCGGGACTGCCATGGACTCGGTGCTCCAGGCCATACGCCAACTGCAGGCTCCACCACCACCTTCCCAGCTCCCCGCGGTCATTCCAGCCACCCCACCACCATCTACATCACCCGGTCCGATCAGCAACGTCCACCTGCCCCTCCCGGAGCGGTTTGACGGCACCCCAGCTCATTGTAAGGGGTTTCTCCTGCAGTGTGACTTCCACCTGGCCTGTCATGCCGGGATGGCCTCCGAGAGGGACAAGGTGGCCTTGGTGATTTTAGTGCTGGCAGGCTCTGGAGTAGGCTCACGCCGTCTGGGAGAGGGACGGACCAGAATGGCAGTCCTATGAGCGCTTCACCCAACTCTTCCATGCCGTCTTCGACCACCCTACGGAGGGCCGAGAGGGAGGTGAGCGGCTCACATCTGACACAGAAAAGCATGATCATTGCAATCCTCACAGGATTCTGCAGTTACACTTGAACAATATACTAAAGTTTCTGAGCTGACATTGACAACTGACATTTTCTTCCTTCCGCGACTGATGGCTGGTATTGTTCATGACATTGACATTCAAAGTCTGTCACAGTTCTTAACATGCCATTATCCTCATCAAATATATTGAGTAAAATGTCCTATGTAATTAGATTATTGACAAAAATATGACTAAAGAAGGCTTAAATTCCAAAAGAATCTCTAAATGAAATCACTCTCAGCTCATGACCAGTGAGGACGGCTGTGGTTTATATTTCTTTTTAAGGCGGTCATGCTTCTCAATTGCCTAGTGGATCTTTGCCACATCTCTGCATAATCCTTAATCAAGGATCTGCATAACATTCCATCAAAAATCCTTCAACATTGGTCAAAGAATATTGCCATGGTAATTGAACTTGAGCATGCCTTTTGATGGGAACACAAGACAGATGTTGAGATGTTTACTGGGATGTTGCTCTGTGGGCACCACTGTACACAACCCTCTTCTCATTGTAGCAGGATTTTTCCATGCTCTTCTGTTCATTAATCCTTCAGAAAAAAAGCTGAGTCCATGTAATGCAACATGGCACTGGGAGCTATTCCTTGCTACAGATTGTAATCACGATTTTCGCATTGTTCGTTGATTGTTATGGAAGCTGACTTGAATGAAACCGATGGAACTCTGATTTTTGGTGATGCTGGCACGTGTAATGTGATGACACATTACAGCACATCGTTCGTATCAGTCAGGTCACATGCAGGTGATTCATAATGGTTTAATTTCTTGTTTCTGCAAGATTGCGTCCCTCACATCCAAATGGTTTTCAACTTCAGATTTATTTAAGGGAAATAAAGATATTATTGACTTGACTGAATTTGAAGAATAGCCTCAACCTGTCCTTATTATGTTGCGTTTAAAGGAGAGGCAACATGACTTTAATATGATTTACTAAAGCAACAGCCTACCGGTTTCAGAGCAGACACCCTAACCACACAACCACTGAGATGAATAATAGAGAGCGCTGGGGATTTGTAATGAAGCCATTGTACATCCTAACTCGAACTCTGATCCATGTCTCACATACTGTAGCTTCAACCGCTCTGCTGTTCTGTGAGAGTGAATACAGATGGGATTGATGCCCAGCAGTGGAAAAAGGGAAATAAACGGGTTTAATGAAACCATCATGGTGCAATGAAAAGCCAGTCCAAGCCATCAGTGAGAATGCCCCCGGGATAGGAAGATGGGCTTGTGTGCGTGCTGGGGGATGGACGCATGCCCGCAGCCAGGAGCACACCTCCCTCTCCCTCTCCCCCTCCCTCTCCACACTACACCTCCTGGGAGCAGGCAGGAAACTGATATGCCAGGTTACAGGTTAAACCCTAAGGTAAGCACTATATCAGGGAATTTAGATGTACTTTGTTGAGAATGGTTGCTATTATAGCCTGTCTTTCACAGATGGATTTACAGTACCCTTGTACAGTCTTTGAGAGTAGCAGCAGTATTCTGTAACTGTAATCAGTTGTTACCAGCAGAAATATTGTAATAAGATTACAGATACTTTTGAAAAACTAGATGATTACTTCTTGGATTACTTTTTAATTTAGAAAGGATGTAGGTGAAAAAAAGTCATTCAATTCAGCATTGAAAAAAAGTGTTTGGATCATTTTTGTCTTCTAATGCCTCTTAAGGGGAAAGTAATCCAAAAGTAACCGAAAGTAATCAGATTACTTTACTGAGTTTGGGGTCATCCACAAATGATGTCACTGATTACAATTTCGGACAGGTAACTAGTAACTAACTGATTACATTTAGAAAGTAACCTACTCAACCCTGTCTATAGGACAATATATTCTGTGAATGAGCTGAACCAGTTTATAAAGAATATTCAGAGCTGTAGCTAGAGAAGTTATCAACTGTTGTACAGTTATCGTCCAGGCCAATGTTTAAAAGGAAATGTCAGACAGTGTATCTTAAAAGGGAATAAGTTAAATGGACAGTTCAAAATAGCTGTCTCTCAGCTGTTCAGAGTTGTGTGATGTGAGAAACATGGAGAGCGTTTTTCACTTCAAAGCTATTACAGTCTGTCAGTCTGTGTTGGCAGTTTTAACATTACCTGTGGTAACACTAAAGTGGGTTCCGCTTTGGTGAAATTTAGGAGCAACATCTTTCAGATGGGGTGGATGGCAAGAGAACCTTCCCTGAATGTCCAGGAAAAGGGAGTAATGGAGGAGCCCAAAACCAGCTGATAATTTACTGGAACCAGAGCTGGGTCCAGCTTTGATCTATTCAATTTGATTGTTTGACTCATCTTTACGGAATTGCAGAATGTTAATTAGAGCAGGTTGCACTATCAGACCCTTGTTTGCCTATGTGACTGCACATGTCACCTATAGGTGCTTTTTAAGGGAGACAAAGTAAGCATGTTCAACCAATGGTCCATGGCCTAACACTTGAGTACTGTGCTATCGTAACTATATTTATGAGCCCAATAAAACAAATTACTCCCTGCAGAATATACTTTAATATGCAGCAGTAGAATACTCCATGACTCATCATCAGACGTCATTTCGGGTGATTCAACTTCCAGCAATCGATCCTGTATAGTGAAAGAGGATCTTACCTGTGATGTAAGATCATTCAAAACCCACAGTGCAATTACAACTGACGTCTTTTGATTTTTTTGTCTGACCTCTTTTGTAGTCTCTTGACTGAGGGTAAAATTCCTTGTTCTCTGTTCTCTCCTCATAGACACTTTCTTTATTCTTTAAATATAGTGGGCTTTTAAAGACAACACTATCAATGGAACGCATTATTCACTGTCCATATATGCACCAAGGACAACCTTCATGATGAGGTTATCTTGTCTAAAGCATCTTATTGACAATGGTACCCATTCATAACCTGCTCTTGTCACACATAGACAGAGGTCTTTATCTTTGTCTGCACTCACCACAACCCCCATTACCCATTGTCAGCGTTCTGAAATCTGTGGTAAAATACAGCTTTGTGTGACTTGGTTTCAACTTGAAACCTTATCCATGGTTCTCTACATAAAAAGTTTAGATGCATACATGCCCTAATTGTGAAGTGAAAATTTAGTTTTGCTCATGTTCTCAAACCATTGCACACCAAGCATTTTTAAACATGCTAATTCATCCACGTATAATTACAAAATCTACTAGTTTGTCACTCCAATGGAGTTTTATGCACCTTTAGCCTAAATTAAGGAGGACATAGACTAAGTCTTACTTTTATGTCTAGTGACTCAATGTTCTCGTCATCCAGATGCCTCTTCATATTCACAAAGTGTCACGCCCTGGCCATAGAGAGGTTTTTATTCTCTATTTTGGTTAGGCCAGGGTGTGACTAGGGTGGGCATTCTAGTTTCTTTATTTCTATGTTTTGTCCGGGTATGGTTCTCAATCAGGGACAGCTGTCTATCGTTGTCTCTGATTGGGAATCATACTTAGGCAGCCTTTTTTCCTTTGGTGTTGGTGGGTAGTTGACTTTGTTAGTGGCACTATAGCCCTAGTAAGCGTCACGGTCGTTTCTTTGTTTCTTGTTTTGTTGGCGACATTCTAAATAAAAGAAAATGTACGCTCACCACGCTGCACCTTGGTCTGGTCATTTCCACCTAGACGACGGCCGTGACACAAAGCCCCTCAGTTATGTGGTCAGATTATATTCTAAGCCAAAAACTCACCAACAGCCTTGCCAGACTTTGCATGTTTCAAACCCAAAAAGAAGAGATGGTTTCTATAATGACGCTTTTTTGTTGATCTATCCAGTGTTTATATCAGACCATGTATTTGCAGTCATGGTTCCTCACTAGTGCCCCTTTACAGTCAGGGTACAATATACTAGAAATGTTCCCTTTCTCATTAATTTGTCTGTGAAAGCGGTTGCCGTCCGTGCAGCTGCAGGCAGTATTGGGAGGTTTCCTTAGTGTTTATTTAGTGATGTCTACCCTAGTGACAGAAAAGCCATTTACAACTTCCAATTATAGCCTGCTGCAGCTCCGGACCAGACAATCAGGGAGAATTGGCCATGCATTTTCCACAGATCCATCATGCCCTGAACAAAACGGCACGGGTCCCTCTCAGGTGGAAACACCGGCTGACTGGGGCCCCTCTCTTTTGTCTTGCTCTTTTCATACCGGATATTAGATGTGATTTAGTACACAAAGGGGTGATTAGACAAATGAATTAAAAGAGGACACCAAAGGGGAGAGAATGCTTTGAGACTCACAAGCTCCATTTAAAACAAATGTTCCTTCTATCTCTCATCTCAGCTCAACAATTACACTGGGATGAGTTTGATATGTGTTGGGGGAACTGGTGGTGTTTTCCAGTGGATGACAATGATCCATCATTTCTATTCATCATCAATAGATGAGATGACAACTATTTGTTGTCATCAACGATGATGGAACAAACATGTCATTGACTTCTGACACATCATTGACTTATGGAAGTTCCTACAGGTGGAGTGATATGAGCTTTGATGTACTGTGAGGCCAGGCATGTTAGGGAACCAGCATGCCGTCTCAGTGACTGGTCACATATAGAATGTGAAACTAATGACTCAAAGGCAGATCCTCTTGAACGTTGAACTTGCTACGGAAACTAATCTGCTCCAGTGGCCTTTCTAATAAAACTCCCAATCCACATCAAAATAATCTCTATTCAGTTGATGAGAAAGGTGGAGGAGTAAGTCCAACGGTATTTTGCTGTGGCTGGTGTGTGTAGGTCAAAGCCAAATAAATGAGTTCTGTCTTTACGACTCCTTTTGTAGCACTTTGGTCTTGTGGGTTTCAGTAAGTATGCAATATAAACCACATGGAACGCTCACAGTGACTGAGGCTAAAAAGGAAAACAAGAGGGATCGTTATAATCCTTCATGTGAGAATTCTTGGCAGTTCCATGTCAAATTCCCAAAGCCGTTTTAGATTTCTGCCTCCCTGTGAGAAAGGCTTTTCAAAGTACTGGGGCTATAATTCATTAATTGTCAGCTGTAAAGTTCAGGTGCGCGTGGTTTTGTACTGGCCTCCTAACATCCTTGATCATGGATCTGAGAGCACTTTGACTGTTGACCGCAGCTTTAAATAGACACACATAGACACACAGTGAGCCCACACTTTTTTCCCTCTCCCTGTTGGATGGGAGTCTTGCTCCCACAGATTGTGCCCCTTAAGGGTGTTGGGTGTGGTGGCATGATGAGTTGACCTCCACAATGAAATGGATGATCTTCCCTGTTAAATTGACAGGGTAAAATGGATTGTTCCTAATGTAATAAAAAAGGGCCAGATTCAGACTTAGGAAATGTACGTATACGTGATCTTGTATATTATTTAGGGGTAGGAAAGTATTTATGAATAATATAAAAAGAGGTTTGAAGAGCCTTTACGCACAAAATATATTGGCGACTCAAAAATACAGTGGTTTGATTCATCTTGAAAGTTGCCATATTCAATCCATGAAATATTGGAAGGTGAGAAATGTACAGTGGGGTTGAACAGTAGTCCTATAATACTACCCTAATAATCCTCACTAGTCATGGAACTGTGATGACAACGGTCCAGTTGTCCTGAACTGTGCACCAGGCTCCAGGTTTAAACGGCTACGTATGGTCTGTATTCCATAATGAATCAAATATGCTGCATGTCCCAAACTATTACACAACTTGTAATACGTTAGCCTAACATGATCCACTATTGCTAGGGATCCAACCACACGAATGTGACAGAGGAAAGAAAGGTAATGATGAAATGGAACGATGCAAAATATAAGGAAAACTAACACTAAAGTCAGTTACAAATGTATGTGGGTATAACTGACGGTGGCTACCGATAGTAGCTGATATTTAACAACATACAAATTGTTTAAAAAAATACAATGAAAAGTCTGGGCATATAATTAAAACATTCTAGAAATCATAAATCAACTTGGTAGGTTTGGCCTATACTGTCATATGTGCATGGCTACAGAAGCCTATAGCTTGGTTCTCCAAATTTCCTCCCTGCAAGTTACAAGGCCAACATTTCATAAACTTCACTGTGGAAAAGTTGATATGTTTATATGCTTCAGTTTAAGGCCATATGATTGGTTTCACATTTGTCTCCAGTGATCGTGAGGTAAAATAGATCTACAGTGTATACAGAAAGTATTCAGACTCCTTGACTTTTTCCACATTTTGTTACATTACAGCCTTATTCTAAAATGGATTAAATAAATAAAAAATCCTCATCAATCTACACACAATACCCCATAATGACAAAGTGAAAACAGGTTTTTAGAAATGTTTGCAAATATATAAAATAATTCAAACAGAAATTCCTTATTTACAAGTATTCAGACCCTTTGCTATGAGACTTAAAATTGAGCTCCGATGCATCCTGTTTCCATTGATCATCCTTGATGTTTCTACAACTTGATTGGAGTCCACCATTTGGAAAGGCACACACCTGTCTATATAAGGTCCCACAGTTGACAGGGCATGTCAGAGCAAAAACCAAGCCATGAGGTCGAAGGAATTGTCCTTAGAACTCCGAGACAGGGTTGTGTCGAGGCACAGATCTGGGGAAGGGGTACCAAATAATGCAGCTTTGAAGTTCCCCAAGAACATAGTGGCCTCCATCATTCCTAAATGGAAGAAGTTTGGAACTACCAAGACTCTTCCTAGAGTTGGCAGCCCGGCCAAATTGAGCAATCAGGGGAGAAGGGCCTTGGTCAGGCAGGTGACCAAGAACCCGATGGTCACGCTGACAGAGCTCCAGAGTTCCTCTGTGGATATGGGAGAACCTTACAGAAGGACAACCATCTCTGCAGCACTCCACCAATCAGGCCTTTATAGTATAGTGGCCTGACGAAAGCCACTCCTCAGTAAAAGGTACATCAAGGCCTGCTTGGAGTTTGCCAAAAGGCACCTAAAGACTTTCAGACCATGAGAAACAAGATTCTCGGGGAGGTTTTTCAGCAGCAGGGACTGGGACACTAGTCAGGATCGAGAGAAAGATGAACGGAGCAAAGTACAGAGAGATCCTTGATGAAAACCTGCACCAGAGCGCTCAGGGCCTCAGACTGGTGCGATGGTTCATCTTCCAACAGGACAACGACTCTAAGCATACAGCCAAGACAACGCAGGAGTGACTTCGTAACAAGTCTCTGAATGTCCTTGAGGGGCCCAACCAGAGCCTGGACTTGAACCCAATCGAACATCTCGGGAGAGACCTGAAAATAGCAGTGACGCTCCCCATCCCATCTGACCGAGCTTGAGAGGATCTGCAGAGAATAATGTGAGAAACACCCCAAATACAGGTGTGCCAAGCTTGTAGCGTCATACCCAAGAAGACTTGAGTCTGTAATCGCTGCCAAAGGTGCTTCAACAAATTACTGAGTAAAGGGTCTGAGTACTTATGTAAATGTGACATTTCATTTTTATTTTGTTTGCAAACATTTCTAAAAACCTGTTTTTTGCTTCGTCATTATGGTGTATTGTGTGTAGTTTGAGTGAAAACAACGATTTAATCCATTTTAGAATGTGAAAAGTCAAGGGGTCTGAATACTTTCCAAATGCATTGTACAACAATTGTCATTTATATTGAAAATCCCCTTATCCATATGGCGTACTCACACTCATTTACCTAGCTCTTATCAATTTGTAAATTACAGTGCATGGAGAATGGTGTTATTTCTATCCGGGAAAAAATGAAATTAGATGTTGTTCCACTTGGAACTGACAGGTTGCTTCACCATATTCATTGCACGTAAAGTCGGTGGAATTAAGTCAAGGTCTGAATACAGCATATCTGTAGACTACCTTCATTTATTTGATATCCACCTCAAACAAATACCGGGTGAATAGCATGCTTTTCTCATGCTTAAGTTCTATGCGTAGAGAGAGAAGTGTATAGGAATTCTCACCTAAGAGCATCTCTTAACCAGCTGTATTCATCAAGATTGGATGGCCACGTATCCACAACCTGCAGCATTATCTGGTACCTTGTTTCTATGTCATCCATGCCCCTAATACAACCTCACACGTCCTTTGGTTCAAAATTGACACCAACATTCACTTGTTTGAGTTACCTTAGTGTCTGGCTCACGAAATTGGCTTCCTCCAAAATGGTCCAGTATAGTCTACATAGAGTAGCCTCTTAATGGAGTTAATCTCTCTGTAATCAGCTTGTGACAGTGTTTCAAGAAGCAGACATTCATGTGGCATTCCCGTCCTGGTATTTGTTAGCGAGCTTGTTTGCATTCCTGTTCTTGATGACACATGACCCAGCAAACGCTTGCATGAAAAGCAGCACCAAAGTATGGGTTTCTGGACTGTAGGGAATGTATAAATAGTGTCCTCATTGGACCCCTGTGGAGGCTGGACAGAGGGGTGTTTGCAGTCTACAGAAGTGGTGGGTTTCTCCTCACTCACCTCTAGCTATGCATGCTGCTACTTCTGTCAACTCTCATGTCACTTTGAGCCCACTACTCATGGATTCATTCACTGTTGATATCTCCAGTCAAGAATACGGGTTAGCGATTATGGTTAGGGTGGGTTGAGCTGGCGTGTGAACATTAAGTTACAGTAGGGTTAGGGTTATGACTAGTTTCATGGTTGAGCCGGGGTGTGGACAAGAAACTAGGGTTATCGCTATTTTCAGGGTTCAATAATCCTAGATTAGCGGTGGACCACATCGGGATTACGAAATTCAATGGAGAGCCGCATTGATTTTTTTGGGACCGATTTTGTTTGTCAAAATCAATTTGCGGGCCAGAGAAAGGGCAGTTATTTGAAAATATATATGTCCATTATCATTTCTACATGTTTTCTATCTAGTTTTACTCTAACCTCCTGCGGACCGATTGTATGAGCTCAGGGGGCTGAATCAAATTCTTTGCTCCAATGAATATTAGTCAGAGCTAGCAGATTCTATGGTGTTAAAGGTACAATGCAGCTGTTTTTTTTAACCTCAATATCAAATCATTTCTGGGTAACAATTAAGTAACTTACTGTGATTCTTTTAAATTAAAATGGTCAAAAATAGCTTTTTAGCAAAGAGCAATTTCTCAAGTGAGTAGCTGTTTTTGGTAGAGAGGTTTGGAACGTTCTTATTGGTCTACTAACTCATTTACCGCCTGGTGATGTCACCAGGCAGGCCAAAACTCCATCCCACTAAAACAGGCTGAAATTTCAGGCATTTGTTTCAAACAGCGCCTACACTAAAACGGTATCATAATTTTCACAATTCCATAGTATTATTCCAAGTTCATTCTGTGGAAATACACTGAGTGTGCAAAACACATGCTCTTTTCCAGCTATGATCCCTTTATTGATGTCACTTGTTAAATCCACTTCAAACAGTGTGGATGAAGGGGAGGAGACAGGTTGAAGAATGATTTTTATGCCATGAGACAATTGAGACATGGATTGTGTATGTGTGCCATTTCAGAGGGTGAATGGGCCAGACAAAAGATTTATGAGCCTTTGAACGGGGTATGGTAGTAGGTGCAAGGTGCACCGGTTTGAGTGTGTCAAGAACTGTAACACTGCTTGGTTTTTCATGCATGCAGTTTCCCGTGTGTATCAAGAATGGTCCACCACCCAAATGACATCCAGCCAACTTGACAACTGTGGGAAGCATTGGAGTCAACATGGGCCAGCATCCCTGAGGAACGCTTTCGACACCTTGTAGAGTCCAAGCCCAGACGAATTGAATCTGTTCTGAGGGCAAAATGGGGTGCAAACTCAATATTAAGAAGGTGTTCCTAATGTTTTGTACTGTGTACATATAAAACACAGGAAAATCACGTTTTTCACTGTACTGGGCCTGTAAGTAAAGCCAAGCCTATGTCAGAGAAAAGCGGAAAATAGCCTGGCGTATAGAACTAACTATGCAAAAAAGCTTTTTCTTGGTGAAAAGATTAAAGCCACTTAATTAGTTAGGAAATGTAATTTTACAAATAACTTAATTTCCTTTTAATTTGGGGTTTTACTTTAGATTTCTCAGTGAAATGTGAATTCTTTCAGAGTGCAGATTATATTGTGGAGCAGCGGTAGAGAATGGGAGTTTATAGCTGTATGTCTTTCATCACTAGCCCAGACAGTCAGATGAATGGTAGAGCTATTTCAGCTTGGCCTTCACTTTAGTGGTGGCCTCTGTGATGGCAGCTTTCATAAAGAAAAGGATCGAGCACATTTGGACTGGTCTGTTGATCCCATGAGAAGGCCACAGTCTTTCTGTAAGTGTGAATAACACTCTTAAACCCTGTGGTCTCTGTCAAAGTTTCATAAAAGAAAGCAATGAAAAGAGTAAAGTTTGGAACAGAAAAAAATGAAAGCACCAATTAAGGTTGGTTATCTTTTTTGCACTTGAAACAATGCATTAATTTACTTGATTTGTATTCATGAACTTTTTAAACATGCTTTATGAAATGTCACTTATTTTATTAAATTTTTTACATAAAAAAAATGGAATAACTTAATTACATAATCTTAGCATTTAATACATTTATCTACTGCATTATACTGGTTTGCTGCCGCTGGCACAAGCAGTGATAAAGGACTTGGAGGAGACACAATAGCTTGAAGGAAGCTTTAATTTAAAATGGCACAAATTTAAAACAGTGGTTTTATGTGGAAAAGGAGAGGTGTGCTTGCAGAAACAGACCCCTGCACTGGCTGGGACTTTATTTGGGCAAATATTTTCCATTAAGAAAATCACAAGCTTGTAAACACCTCTGTTCTGGAAAGCTTGTTGTGTCTGGGATGATAACCATTCTGTTTGGAGAGAAATATCACTCATTTTCTTTTAACTGCCATACTTCTCCCATTGTGTCTCCAAAGGTTCTGAATGCTTCTACCCCAAAGCCATAAGACTGCTGAACAGTTAATCAAATGGCTACCCTGATTATTTGCATTGACCTGCCTTTTTTTTTGCAC
Organism: Salvelinus sp. IW2-2015; assembly: GCF_002910315.2. Taxonomy (NCBI): domain Eukaryota; kingdom Metazoa; phylum Chordata; class Actinopteri; order Salmoniformes; family Salmonidae; genus Salvelinus; species Salvelinus sp. IW2-2015. The sequence goes on from NC_036872.1 coordinate 16,892,420, forward strand.
TGACATTCTTGCACTGGCTCTTTGCACACTCACTGGATTCTACGCACACACTCACACATACTACACTGACACTCCAACACACACACTCACAAAACCCACACATGCATATTTACACCACTCGCACTAAGAGCAAAGGTAACTGAACTAAATGACTATCGCCCTGTAGCACTCACTTCTGTCATAGTGAAGTGCTTTGAGAGACTAGTTAAGGATCATATCACCTCTACCTTACCTGACACCCTAGACCCACTTCAATTTGCTTACTGCCCCAATAGATCCACAGATGATGCAATCGCAATTGCATTGCACACTGCCCTATCCCACCTGGACAAGAGGAATACCTATGTAAGAATGCTGTTAATTGACTCTAGATCAGCCTTCAACACCATAGTATCCTCCAAGCTCATCATTAAGCTCGGGGCCCTGGGTCTGAACCCCTCCCTGTGCAACAGGGTCCTGGACTTCCTGTCAGGGCGCCCCCAGGTGGTGAAGGTAGGATACAACACTTTCACTTCGCTGATCCTCAACACAGGGGCCCCACAAGGGTGCGTGCTCAGCCTTCTACTGTACTCCTTGTTCACCCACGACTGCATGGCCACGCACGCCTCCAACTCAATCATCAAGTTTGCAGACGACACAACAGCTGTAGGCCTGATTACCAACAATGATGAGACACCTTCTCTCTGTCAGCCCTGACAAAGTGGTGCCAGGAAAATAACCTCTCCCTCAACGTCAGCAAAATGAACTAGCTGATCATGGACTTCAGGAAACAGCGAAGGGAGCACACCCCTGTACACATCGACGGGACCCCAGTGGAGAAAGTGAAAAGCCTCAAGTTCCTCGGCATACACATCACTGACAATATGCAATGGTCCACCCACACATACAGTGTGGTGAAGAAGGTGCAACAGCGCCTCGGGAGGCTGAAGAAATTTGGCTTGGCCCCTAAGACCCTCACAAACTTTTACAGATGCACAATTGAGAGCATCCTGTCATCTGTATCACCGTCTGGTACTGCACTGATCAGGGTCAGGGGCAGGCCGAGTGGTCAGGCAGGCGGGCTCAGTCAGGCCAGGCAAGGGTCAAAACCAGGAGGGTGAGAAAGGGAGAATGGGAAAAGCAGAAGCTGAGAACAAAAATGCTGGTTGACTTGACAAACAAGACAAACTGGCAGCAGACAGAACACAGGTATAAATACACAGGGGATAATTGGGAAGATGGGTGACACCTGGAGGGGGGTGGAGACAATCACAAAGACAGGTGAAACTGATCAGGGTGTGACAGCCACGGCCTGTTGACCCTGCTATCACCCAGAAGGTGAGGTCAGTACAGGTGCATCAAAGCTGGGACCGAGAGACTGAAAAACAGCTTCTATCTCAAGGTCATCAGACTGTTAAATAGCCATCACTAGTCGGCTACCACCCGGTTACTCAACCCTGCACCTTAGAGGCTGCTGCCCTATGTAAATAGACATGGAATAACTAGCCACTTTAATAACGGAACACTAGTCACTTTAATAATGTTTACATACTGCTTTACTCATTTCATATGTGTATATACTGTATTCTATTCCACTGTATGCCACTGTATGCCACTCTGACATTGCTCGTCCTAATATTATTTATTTCTTAATTGTCAGGACCCGGTACGAACTCGGGTCTCCGGTGTGAGAAACAGTCACTTAACAAACTGAGTCACTAATAGTCGGCAGAACCCAGAAGATGAGGCAGACACAGCAGTACTTGAGAAGGTGTTTTAATAAAGTAAAAAGGAAAGTTCTTCAGGCAAAAATATAAATCCACAACGTCAAAAGTAATTCCAAGAGAAAAAAGGTAAATCCTCCAAGTCACAAGGTAAATCCACAAAGTGGAAAGTACAGCAGGGAAACAACCTCAAAAGAATAAACAAAAAATAAATAAACGAGAACAAAACCAGAGTACCTCAAGAGAATCCAACTGGAGTAACAAATGATCACAGCATGGCTGGGGCTGGGTGCTAACATTCAAACACAGAGCAAAGAACTGAGGAAAACTAAGGGTTTAAATACATTCAAGGGAAACGAGGCACAGGTGCAAATAATAACTGGAAACAAGGGAAAAACAAAAGGGTCAAAAGCACAATGGGGGCATCTAGTGACCAAAACCGGAACAATCCTGGCCATATCCTGACAGAGTCCCCCCCCTAGGAACGGCTCCTGACGTTCCTACCAGCCTTCTCAGGGTGGAGGGCCCTGAACTGACGAATGAGGTCAGGGTCCAGTATGTCCTTGGCAGGAACCCAGGAGCGCTCCTCAGGACCGTAGCCTTCCCAGTCCACCAGATACTGCCAGGACCACTGCACCCGGCGGGAATCCAGTATCCGATGGACGGTATAAGCCGACTGGCCTCCGATGACACGGAGCGGAGGGGGAGGTCTGCCTGCCGGGATAAGGGGAGAAAAAACAACAGGTTTTAATAAGGAAATGTGAAACGACGTCTGTTGGCTTGTCATTGGTACCGCTGTGAGGAACGCAGAAGATTAAGACGGGTCTTCCTCCACGTAAGCCGTCAGCGTCTGATGAACTTCAAGGCTGAAGGCACTCTGACTTCTGCCTCCTGGTCCGGGAACAATGGAGGGGCATAGCCAAACTGACACTCGTGCGGGGACATACCAGTGGAGGAGGAGCACAAGGTGTTGTGCGCGTACTCGGCCCAAACAATGAAGGATGACCATGTGGACGGGTTGTTGGAGACCATACATCTGAGGGTGGTTTCCAGCTCTTGATTCATCCTCTCGGTTTGGCCGTTGGACTCCGGGTGGTACCCTGAAGATAGACTGGCAGTGGCCCCTATGAGTTGGCAGAAGGCCTTCCAAAACCTTGAGGCGAACTGGGGACCTCTGTCGGAAACCATATCTTGAGGAATGCCGAAGACTCGGACCACATGGTTAATTACCAACTCAGCCGTTTCCTTGGCAGAAGGTAACTTAGTCAAGGGGACAAACCTGGCCGCCTTAGAAAACCTGTCGATGATGACTAGGATAGTAGTATTACCATGGGACGGAGGAAGGCCAGTAATAAAGTCCAACGAGATATGGGACCAGGGTCGGTGGGGAATAGATAAAGGGTGAAGGAGTCCTTGAAGGCGGAGGTGAGAAGATTTGCCCTGGCAGCACAAGGGACAGGCCTTGACGAAAGTGGCAACGTCTTCTTTTATGGTGGGCCACCAGAACTTTCGCTGGATGAACTCCAAGGTGCGACCTACGCCCGGGTGACAGGTGAGGCGAGAGGAGTGCCCCCACAGAAGGACCTGGGTCCTCGCTGCCTTGGGGACAAACAACCGATTGGTAGGACCTCCTTTTGGACCCGGTTCGATAGCTTGAGCTCGTCTCACGGTATCCTCAACTTGCCACGAGATCGGGGCCACAATCTTAGCGGGAGGAATGACAGGCATGTCAGTATCTTCTCGAATGGCAGGAGCGTAGACTCGGGACAAGGCGTCCGGTTTGAGATTCTTCGACCCGGGCCTATAGGTGAGGATAAACTGGAATCGATTGAAGAAAAGAGACCATCGAGCTTGTCTGGAGTTCAACCGCTTCGCCTGCTGGATATACTCCAGATTTTTGTGGTCCGTAAGCACTTGAAACGGTTGAGAAGCCCCCTCGAGCCAGTGTCTCCATTCCTTCAATGCCATCTTAACCGCTAGCAGTTCACGATCCCCCACATCGTAGTTCCTCTCGGCCGGGGTAAGCCGGTGTGAGAAGAAGGCGCAAGGGTGGAGCTTCTTGTCTTCACCCCACTGAGACAGGACAGCTCCAACACCAACCTCTGATGCGTCTACCTCCACCACAAAAGGTTCATCCGCCGTTGGTAGTGTCAGGATGAGAGCAGAGAGGATGCGCTGCTTGAGTCCTTGGAAGGCCGTCTCAGCTTCTTTTCCCCACAGAAACCTTGCGTTGCCACCCTTGGTTAAAGCTGATAGAGGGGCTGCCACCAAGCTGAAGTTCTTGATGAACTTGCGGTAAAAGTTGGTGAAGCCCAGGAAACGCTGAACTTCCTTAACGGACTTGGGGGTGGGCCAATCCGCTACCGCCCCTACCTTCTTGGGGTCCATCTGGACTCGACCGGGTTCCACTACAAATCCCAGGAATTGTACTCGGGAGGAATGGAATTCACATTTTTCCGGCTTAATGTAGAAATGGCTGTCTAGGAGGCGTTTGAGTACTTGTCTGACATGTTTAGTGTGTTCTTGAAGGGAGCTCGAAAAGATGAGGATGTCATCCAAGTAAACGAACACGAAGATGTTAAGCATATCCCTAAGCACATCGTTTATGAGCGCTTGGAACACAGCCGGGGTGTTGGTCAGGCCGAAGGGCATCACCAAGTATTCGTAGTGACCAGTAGGCGTGTTGAAAGCGGTCTTCCACTCGTCACCGGGTCTGACCCGCACAAGATGGTATGCGTTCCGCAGGTCAAGCTTAGTGAAGACAACTGCTTCCTGGAGCAGCTCGTTCGGGAGGAGATAGGGAGAAGATCCGACCCCTGGGGGGGCAGGTGCCAGGAAACAAGTCGATGGGGCAATCGTAAGGTCTAGGGGGTGGTAGCATGGTGGCCCTCTGTTTGCTAAATACCGGTTTGAGGTCATGGTAACACTCGGGAACTCGGGACAGGTCGATGGATTCTAGAGACTCGGGAGGAGAACTCGGGGAACTCGGGAAGATACAAGCGGCTTGGCACGTAGGACCCCACTGCTTGATAGTGCCCACAGACCAGTCGATGTGAGGGTTATGGCTGTGAAGCCAGGGGTAGCCAAGGACGAGAGGGAACTCGGAACAGGGGATCAGATGAAAGTTCATCACTTCCTGGTGTTGGGAAACTGAAAGTCGCAAGGGGGTAGTGACACGAGTGACAAGTCCAGATCCCAGAYGGCTTRRATRCAACGTAGTAACCCTCATGGGYTCCCTTAGAGGTTCAGAGGGYACSCCATTCTCCTTCGCCCAGATACCATCCATGAAGTTTCCTGRGGCTCCAGAGTCTACCAAGGCTTGAAGGGGAAGCTCGTGGTTGTCCCAGGYAAGGGTGACTGGAATGAGCAGYCGGGAGTTGGARGGATGGGAGGAGGTTATGTRTCCRGTTACAGTRCRCCCAGGCCTGCARGGGACAGTGCGTTTCCCTGGAGCCCGGGACACGTGGAGCGGAAATGGCCCGGTTTGCCGCAATATAGACAGCATCGCTCCCTCATCCGGCGGTCTCTCTCAGCCTGGGAGATGCGTCCAATCTGCATGGGTTCCGGTGGAGCCAGCGAGGATGAAGGTGGGGACTCGGAGCTGGGACCGATATGAGCTAGGGTGAGAGGTCTACGGTTGAGTTCTCTCTCTCTCAGATGCTGGTCTATGCGCGAGGCCTACTTGATCAGAGACTCGAGGTTGTCCGGTGGTTCCCGAGTGGCCAGTTCATCTTGGATGGTGTCGGAAAGACCCTTCAGAAAGCACACTGTGAGCGCCTCGTCGCTCCAGCCACTCGCTGCTGCCACCGTGCGGAACTGGATGGCATAGTCCGTCACGCTGCGCCGACCTTGGCAGAGAGTCAGGAGCTGTTTGGCTGAGTCAGGGCCGCTGGTAGGACCTTGAAACACTCGCTTGAATTCCTCAGCAAAGGCAGAGTAGCTGGCACGGCAGGGACTTTGGGCATCCCACACAGCAGTAGCCCAGGCTAGGTCTTTTTCCGACAGCAGGGTGATGATATATGCGATCTTGGACCGGTCGGTGGGAAACGACGAGGGTTGCAGCTCAAAGGAGAGAGAACATTGGGTGAAAAACCCCTTACAAGCACTCGGATCACCTGAGAACCGTTGGGGAGGCGGCAGACGAGGTTCAGCCAGGGGGTTAACTGCCACGGGCACTTGAATCTGAGCTACTGGGGCGGGAGCGGTTGCCGGGGGAAGTCGATCAGATATCTGCTTTATGGAAGTCAGCATCTCCGACAGAAGTTGTGAATGTCTAGCCATTAAGGCCTCTTGCTGAACCAGAGCAGCTTCGTGGCGTTGGACAGTCCCCTCGTGGTGGGACAGCGTGACAAAAAGGTCCTGGAAACTGGCTGCCTCTGGGTTCATTTTGGCTCTGTGTTTCTGTCAGGACCCGGTACGAACTCGGGTCTCCGGTGTGAGAAACAGTCACTTAACAAACTGAGCCACTAATAGTCGGCAGAACCCAGAAGATGAGGCAGACACAGCAGTACTTGAGACAGTGTTTTAATAAAGTAAAAAGGAAAGTTCTTCAGGCAAAAATATAAATCCACAACGTCAAAAGTAATTCCAAGAGAAAAAAGGTAAATCCTCCAAGTCACAAGGTAAATCCACAAAGTGGAAAGTACAGCAGGGAAACAACCTCAAAAGAATAAACAAGAAATAAATAAACGAGAACAAAACCAGAGTACCTCAAGAGAATCCAACTGGAGTAACACATGATCACAGCATGGCTGGGGCTGGGTGCTAACATTCAAACACAGAGCAAAGAACTGAGGAAAACTAAGGGTTTAAAATACATTCAAGGGAAACGAGGCACAGGTGCAAATAATAACTAGAAACAAGGGAAAAACAAAAGGGTCAAAAAAGCACAATGGGGGCATCTAGTGACCAAAACCGGAACAATCCTGGCCAACTCCTGACATTAATTCCATTCTTTTACTTTTAGATTTGTGTGTATTGTTGTGAATTGTTAGATACAGTATTACTGCACTGTTGGAGCTAGGAACACAAGCATTTCGCTACACCCACAATAACATCTGATAAATCAATCAAATGTCTTTATAAAGCCCTTATTACATCAGCTGATGTCACAAAGTGCTGTACAGAAACCCAGCCTAAAACCCCAAACAGCAAGCAATGCAGGTGTAGAAGCACAGTGGCTAGGAAAGGAAGAAACCTAGAGAGGAACCAGGCTATGAGGGGTGGCCAGTCCTCTTCTGGCTGTGCCGGGTGGAGATTATAACAGTACATAGCCAAGATGTTCAAACGTTCATAGATGACCAGCAGGGTCAAATAATAATAATCACAGTGGTTGTAGAGGGTGAAACAGGTCAGCACCTCAGGAGTAAATGTCAGTTGGCTTTTCATAGGCGATCATTCACAGTATCTCTACCGCTCTTCCTTTCTCTAGAGATTTGAAAACACCAGGTCTGGGACAAGGTAGCATGTCTGGTGAACAGGTCAGGGTTCCATAGCCACAGGCAGAACAGTTGAAACTGGACCAGTTGGACTGGGGACAGCAAGGAGTCATCAGGCCAGGTAGTCCTGAGACATGGTCCTAGGGCTCAGGTCCTCCGTGAGAGAGAGAGAGATAAAGAAAGAGAGAATTAGAGAGAACATTCTTAAATTCACACAGGACACCGGATAAGACAGGAGAAATAGTCCAGATATAACAGACTGACCCTAGCCCCCCCCCCATCACTACTGCAGCATAAATACTGGAGGCTGAGACAGGAGGGGTCGGGAGACACTGTGGCCTGTCCGACGATACTCCCGGACAGGGCCAAACAGGCAGGATATAACCCCACCCACTTTGCCAAAGCACAGCCCCCACACCACTAGAGGGATATCTACAACCACCAACTTACTATCCTGAGACAAGGCTGAGTATAGCCCACGAAGATCTCCGCCACGGCACGAACCCAAGGGGGGGCGCCAACCCGGACAGGAAGATCACGTCAGTTACTCAACCCACTCAAGTGACTCACCCCTCCTAGGGGCGGCATTGAAGAGCACCAGAAAGCCAGTGACTCAGCCCCTGTAATAGGGTTTGAGACAGATAATCCCAGTGGAGAGAGGGCAACTGGCCAGGCAGAGACAGCAAGGGCAGTTCGTTGCTCCAGTGGCTTTCCGTTCACCTTCACACTCCTGGGCCAGACTACACTCAATCATAGGACCTACTGAAGAGATAAGTCTTCACAAAATTTTATTTTATTTTTGCAACGTAAGCTTAACTTCCTGAACATTCGAGACGTGTAGTCCACTTGTCATTCTAATCTCCTTTGCATTAGCGTAGCCTCTTCTGTAGCCTGTCAACTATGTGTCTGTCTATCCCTCTTCTCTCCTCTCTGCACAGACCATACAAACGCTTCACACCGCGTGGCCGCTGCCATTCTAACCTGGTGGTTCCAGCGCGCACGACCCACGTGGAGTTCCAGGTCTCCGGCAGCCTCTGGAACTGCCGATCTGCGGCCAACAAGGCAGAGTTCATCTCAGCCTATGCGTCCCTCCAGTCCCTCGACTTCTTGGCACTGACGGAAACATGGATTACCACTGACAACACTGCTACTCCTACTGCTCTCGCCTCGTCTGCCCACGTGTTCTCGCACACCCCAAGAGCTTCTGGTCAGCGGGGCGGTGGCACTGGGATCCTCATCTCTCCCAAGTGGACATTCTCTCTTTCTCCCCTGACCCATCTGTCTATCGCCTCCTTTGAATTCCATGCTGTCACAGTTACCAGCCCTTTCAAGCTTAACATCCTTATCATTTATCGCCCTCCAGGTTCCCTTGGAGAGTTCATCAATGAGCTTGACGCCCTGATAAGTTCCTTTCCTGAGGATGGCTCACCTCTCACAGTTCTGGGTGACTTTAACCTCCCCACGTCTACCTTTGACTCATTCCTCTCTGCCTCCTTCTTTCCACTCCTCTCCTCTTTTGACCTCACCCCTCTCACCTTCCCCCCCTACTCACAAGGCAGGCATACGCTTGACCTCATCTTTACTAGATGCTGTTCTTCCACTAATCTCACTGCAAACTCCCCTCCAAGTCTCCGACCACTACCTTGTATCCTTTTCCCTCTCCTCTCATCTAACACTTCCCACACTGCCCCTACTCGGATGGTATCATCGACGCGGTCCCAACCTTCGCTCTCTCTCCCCGCTACTCTCTCCTCTTCCATCCTATCATCCTCTTCCCTCTGCTCAAACCTTCTCCAACCTATCTCCTGATTCTGCCTCCTCAACCCTCCTCTCCTCCCTTTCTGCATCCTTTGACTCTCTATGTCCCCTATCCTCCAGGCCGGCTCGGTCCTCCCCTCCTGCTCCGTGGCTCGACGACTCACTGCGAGCTCACAGAACAGGCTCCGGGCAGCCGAGCGGAAATGGAGGAAACATCGCCTCCGTGCGGACCTGGCAATCCTTTCACTCCCTCCTCTCTACATTCTCCTCTTCTGTCTCTGCTGCTAAAGCACTTTCTACCACTCTAAATTCCAAGCATCTGCCTCTAACCCTAGGAAGCTCTTTGCCACCTTCTCCTCCCTCCTGAATCCTCCTCCCCCTCCTCCCCCCTCCTCCCTCTCTGCGGATGACTTCGTCAACATACATTTTGAAAAGAAGGTCGACGACATCCGAATCCTCGTTTGCTAAGTCAAACGACACCGCTGGTTCTGCTCACACTGCCCTACCTGTGCTTTGACCTCTTTCTCCCCTCTCTCTCCAGATGAAATCTTGCGTCTTGTGACGGCCGGCCGCCCAACAAACCTGCCCGCTTGACCCTATCCCTCCTCTCTCTTCTCCAGACCATTTCCGGAGACCTTCTCCCTATACCTCACCTCGCTCATCAACTCATCCTTGACCGCTGGCTACGTCCCTTCCGTCTTCAAGAGAGCGAGAGTTGCACCCCTTCTGCGAAAAAACCTACACTCGATCCCTCCGATGTCAACAACTACAGACCAGTATCCCTTCTTTCTTTCTCTCCAAAACTCTTGAACGTGCCGTCCTTGGCCAGCTCTCCTGCTATCTCTCTCAGAATGACCTTCTTGATCCAAATCAGTCAGGTTTCAGAGACTAGTCATTCAACTGAGACTGCTTCTTCTCTGTGTCACGGAGGCGCTCCGCACTGCTAAAGCTAACTCTCTCTCCTCTGCTCTCATCCTTCTAGACCTATCGGCTGCCTTTGATACTGTGAACCATCAGATCCTCTCTTCCACCCTCTCCGAGCTGGGCATCTCCGGCGCGGCCCACGCTTGGATTGCGTCCTACCTGACAGGTCGCTCCTACCAGGTGGCGTGGCGAGAATCTGTCTCCACACCACGTGCTCTCACCACTGGTGTCCCCCAGGGCTCTTGTTCTAGGCCCTCTCCTATTCTCGCTATACACCAAGTCACTTGGCTCTGTCAATATCCTCACATGGCCTTCCTATCATTGCTTATGCAGACGACACACAATTAATCTTCTCCTTTCCCCCCTCTGATAACCAGGTGGCGAATCGCATCTCTGCATGTCTGGCAGACATATCAGTGTGTGATGACGGATCACCACCTCAAGCTGAACCTCGGCAAGACGGAGCTGCTCTTCCTCCCGGGGAAGGACTGCCCGTTCCATGATCTCGCCATCACGGTTGACAACTCCATTGTGTCCTCCTCCCAGAGCGCTAAGGAACCTTGGCGTGATCCTGGACAACACCCTGTCGTTCTCAACTCACATCAAGGCGGTGACCCGTTCCTGTAGGTTCATGCTCTACAAACATTCGCAGAGTACGACCCTGCCTCACACAGGAAGCGGCGCAGGTCCTAATCAGGCACTTGTCATCTCCCGTCTGGATTACTTGCAACTCGCTGTTGGCTGGGCTCCCTGCCTGTGCCATTAAACCCCTACAACTCATCCAGAACGCCGCAGCCCGTCTGGTGTTCAACCTTCCAAGTTCTCTAGCGTCACCGCCGCTCCTGCCGCTCTCTCCACTGGCTTCCAGTTTGAAGCTCGCATCCGCTACAAGACCATGGTGCTTGCCTACGGAGCTGTGAGGGGAACGGCACCTCCGTACCTTCAGGCTCTGATCAGGCCCTACACCCAAACAAGGGCACTGGCGTTCATCCACCTCTGGCCTGCTCGCCTCCTATACCTCTGAGGAAGTACAGTTCCGCTCAGCCCAGTCAAAACTGTTCGCTGCTCTGGCACCCCAATGGTGGAACAAACTCCCTCACGAGACGCCAAGGTCAGCGGAGTCAATCACCACCTTCCGGAGACACCTGAAACCCCACCTCTTTAAGGAATACCTAGGATAGGATAAAGTAATCTTCCTAACCCCCCTCCCCCTTAAAAATAGTTAGATGCACTATTGTAAAGTGGTTGTTCCACTGGATATCATAAGGTGAATGCACCAATTTGTAAGTGCTGCTCTGGATAAGAAGCGTCTGCTAAATGACTTAAATGTAAATGTATAATAAAGACTTAAAGTTCGAGACCGAGTCTGCGTCTCTCACATGGATAGGCAGACCATTCCATAAAAATTGAGCTCTATAGGGAGAAAGCCCTGCCTCCAGCTGTTTGGCTTAGAAATTCTAGGGACAGTAAGGAGGCCTACGCCTTGTGACAGTAGCGTACGTGTAGGTATGTACGGGACAGGACCAAATCGGAAAGATGGGTAGGAGCAAGCCCATGTAATGCTTTGTAGGTTAGCAGTAAAACCTTGAAATCAGCCCTAGCCTTAACAGGAAGCCGGTGTAGAGGCTAGCACTGGAGTAATATGATCAAATTTTGGGGTTCTAGTCAATATTCTGGCAGCCGTGTTTAGCACTAACTGAAGTTAATTTAGTGCTTTATCCGGGTAGCCCGAAAGTAGAGCATTGCAGTAGTCTAACCTAGAAGTGACAAAAGCATGGATTCATTTTTCTGCCACATTTTTGGACAGAAAGTTTCTGATTTTTGGAACATTAGGTAGATGGAAAAAGTTGTCCTTGAAACAGTCTTGATATGTTTGTCAGAAGAAAGATCAGGGTACAGAGTAACGCCGAGGTCCTTCACAGTTTTATACATAAATATGTGTATGTGACCAATAAAATTGTATTTAAATTTCATTTGACATAGACACACTTTCAAACTATTCACATGCGGCTGCTAGTCTGTTTATTATCTATCCTGATTGCCTAGTAACTTTTACTCATACCTACTTGTACACATTACCTCAACTACTTTGTACCCCTGCACATTGACAGAGTACCAGAACTCCTTATATATATCCTCGTTATTGTTATTGTTATTTTATTGTATTACTATTTACTTTTTCCACTTATTTCCTTTTAACCTCTGCATTGTTGGGAAAGGGCTCGTAAGTGAGCATTTCACGGTAAAGTCTGCACCTGTTTGTATTCAGAGCATGTAACAAATTAAATTTGATTTTGATTTGTGTTTGCTCAAGAACATCTCTCAAGCACCTACCTGTAAAAACATACTACCCCTAGCCACAACCTTACCTCCAACCCCACATTCTGTTGTATTGTTACTCCGATTGAAAAATTATACACTTGCCCTGGCTATACTAAGGTTGTAATTGGGGTTTGTAGTACGCTGGTGAGCACTTGGGTAGGGTTGGTCTTCAGGTGCATATGGGGCCCTTGTCTGGTAAGGATGACTCGATACAATGTCACTTGTCAGCTCTGCACTTTTATAGTGGATGTTTGCTAACTTTAAAATGCCTCCTGTGAGCACCCATACAGCTACCATTGTGCCAATGAGTTGAGCCACACACTTTGACATGGTTGCATTTTCCAACATTAACTGTCAACATTAACTATTTTCTATGTTACTTTAATTTCTTCTCCCTTTCAAACTGAATTTTAAAAGCCTTGACTGGGGGTTTGCCTTTATTTGCAGACCACTATGCTAAATGTGATGTGTTTTAATCAAAATGCCTTGGGTGAAGTTGTTACATTTGAGATTTTCTTGACTCTCTGCTATAATGTTTACTGTATTTCAAAACTATGTTCTGATTTCTGTTTGGCAAGAAAGGTTGTCAAGTGTTTAGGTCTTTAATTTAAAACAAATCACAATGTGTTGTACTAACTCTGTAATACTTTCGTATTACAGAGTTTAAACAGAACATTATTTCTTCAGTTTACGGTATTCATTTCCTGTACCATGTTCCCTTTACAGGGTGTGAAAGTCTGGAATTAATTTTCTGTTCCCAATCAGAATGGTCCAATCCAAAGGTTATATAACTTCACCTTACTGGAAAGCAACGTTTTTTTAATGTGTAAAATTGCTACATTATTATCTTTCAGCGAATGTCCTTGATTGTAAATATTAAGACCATAGTAATTGAATTATCTGTCTCATAAACATATCTTAGGTTTGAGAAAGCTGGATTTTATTTTGTATAACATTACTTAGGTTTAATAAGTTATTTTTCTACTATGAAAATAAATACTTGAACTGAATAACACATTTGAATTCTTTAATAGTGGCATATTTTTTTATTAAAAAGATCACATTTGCCTGGTTAACCTCAGTGCCTCACCCCTGATTGTAATAAGCAATGTGCGGAATAATCAAGAGTTTTGAATGTTATCCTTCAACTCTGAACATTAACTTTACGTGTCTGAATGCATTAGGACTGGGAGCTTACTCTGTTATGTTTTCTGTCTCATGACTATGTGTAGCCTCCCAGGCCTCCTTGCATCTCATGTTATGAATAATTTACAGTAGAAACTGTATTGGGTACAGTCAATATTTAAATGGCTGTGCTAATAGCAAGAAACTACTCCTATGAACACCTGCCCTCTGGAGCACTCAGTCATCAACGCTAATCATCCACAGCTTGCACAGGAAGCTGCTGAACTTCCTGTTCACTTGACTTCATTTCCCCGCCTGTTGCTGTTGCCTCATTGTTTTCCCTTGTGTTTCTTCCTCCATAAGCTTATTTTCCGTTCACACGCATATTTATTCTGTCTTATGAGGCTGCTCAGCCCTCCTGATTGGGAATATTGATTGTGCAGCACAGTTTAAATGGCCAACCCCCTAATCTGTATTAAATCACCTTTCCCTTTCACACTTCACTTAATGGGTTCCCATGTGTTCGGAAAGCAGCTCAATCCTCACCTGCTCATATTTGGACCCATCAGAGGCTATTAGCACCCCAAAGGCTGTCTCTGTCTCCACTCTACCCCGGACATGCAGCTGCTTTCTGCACTCCACTTGACGATAACATTAGATTTAGCCCCTGTTTACTTAGTGCTGAAAACTGGACTATTATATCTAGAACAGTCAGGGCCCCTGGTGGTTCAGGGACAGTCTATAGATAGCATAGGAGTCCCTTAAGTAGATCATGGGGCAGTGGAGTCATGTGAACATGTGACAGTGGTGATGTGAAGATGCAATATAGGAGCCGTATGTTGCAACTGCTGGCTTATCAAGTACTGTATACAGGTAGCGGAAGTTCAGTCATTGTGAAGTTTCTCTGCGTAAAGATACTCACAGTAATGAATGATGAGTTGGGTTTGTTTGGAAGGAAATTAAACTGGGAGAAAAGTAATTACACATGCACTTTGACACAATGTCTCAGTAAAAGGTTTGGAGTGAGTAACCAATGTGTCAGAGGCTCAGAGAACAATAGCCCGGCTATCATCTGGCAAGCGTTCTGTATAAGAGAGCACATGTTCTGTATGATGACAACTGTTCTTACACACATTAGAGGCTCTAGGGTTGAAACAGGAAAGGATAGGGGCTTACTGTACTTTATCTTGGCCAAACAGTGCTTCCGACAAAACTATGATGAGTAATTTGTAAATGGGAAAGATGCCAATCCTTCCCTGTGGTCCCTTTCATCACTTGTGACTCAACATCTCTCATGTTGCATTATGGTGGATGTGGTGGAAGGCTACATGGATGGGTGACTTCCTACGAGTCATGAGTGAGGATGTTTGGCAAGTCTCATTCAAATCTGCCAAACGAGTCATTGTTAGATTTTTGCAGCCACTCTACCACTGTGCAAAGCCTCACATAATTTACTCATTATATATTGTTTGTAGTACTTTCCTATCTGCTTTCTCTCACACTTGGACTCAACTCAAGAATGTTGGTTCACCTCTAAGATAAATTGGATTAATCCATGAGCTAAATATAGTAGACAACACAAACAGCAGCCTGAGATGTTTCCATTGTCTGTAGATTTTGTAATGGAGTTCAGGGGAACTTGAGCACACACAATGGTATTAATCTCTCTTTGTATTTGAAGGCCATGGAACTTCACTAATCGTCTGATATTTCTGAATGCTTCTTATATTTCTAATAGTAAAGGGTTTTTGATAGAGGGCTAGGTCAACTACAATAAGAACATGCATTTATTTAACAGACCTGCAGATGTCCTCAACAATGTATTCTCCTTTTTGGCAATCCATACTTGCAAATCACTTTCTAAGTAATACCCTCCATCAAATTTGACTAGACACTATTGTAACCCAAATTAACAATATTATTTGTGTTAGCCAAATAATTAAAAGCTACTTTTGGCATGTCTAGCAAGGGTAAAAATATATTTTTAGTTTCAATGAATTGAGGTAGTGTACAGTGTTTTCTCTGTGGGGCAGTTCAGATCTACCTGATTCTAAGGTTGCTATTAGCTGCACTAATAAAGGCCAGATTGTGGGAAAACTGGTTGCTAATGTGACCTGGCTGTGCCTCACTGACAGACGTTTCCACCAGCGGTGAAGGACCGAGGGGCAGCTCCACTTTTCTTTCTGAAGGAAAAATGGCATCAGCTCCCACAGTGCTGTAGACTCTTTACCTGCACTATTTTTAATAGCCTCACTATCTTGATGTCAAAGACAACTACATTCACTGGCTCCCAGAATGAACATGAGGCATTGGATTTTTGTTGATTCTGCAGCATGTGACTCAGCAAATATGCATTCAAATGTGCATTAGTCTTCTGGCATAATGCACAAAGTCCATGTGTTGTGTGTCCAACTCTACTTTTACAGTAATTCTCTGCACCCATTGAGTTTTTCCATGATTTTGATGGTTCCTGTCAGTGTAGGTGTGATATTTCCAAAACATCTCAGAAGTTGCAGGTATTAGCCTAATAAGATTTCCAGGTTGAAATGTAGATTCATGTGGGTTTTAGCTGTATACTTTCATTCTGTCGCTAATCCCAATTGGCACATCAAACAGAGAAGACTCTGAGGCTCCACAGTGGCCACTCTAACTCGTGCTGCATCTAGTTAGACAATTTCCACCTTAATTACATTTCAACCCTCTAATTAACATCCAGCTCTTTAGCTTAAAGCCCGAGACACAACAGGAGTGCCTACCTTGGAACATGCCGGCCTCCAACTCTCTCTAATGAAACAATCTTGTCTGCGGTGAGACCGTCTACTTCAAACTGCTGCCGAGCTACAGCGTGACGGGCAATTTCTACTGGGCCTGCTTGGTGCCAGAGCAGCAGGTAAGGGGTGGGAAAAGAGCAGACTGGGCAGTGTGAGCACATGGCCGTAGCATCCTGTCCAGTAGGATAAAAAGGCCTTACCCCTCACCCCTGTGCCATAAAAGCAACTCTCCCTCCAACCACTTTGCTAATGATTCCTGTTTTATCCCTTTGTCCATCGAAATCTAAAGAATCTTATTTGAACCATATTTCAGCAGCACAAAATCTAGTGAGAGACATTATTTTATTCATAATGAGGACAAAAATAGCTGTCAAATCCATTTGTGTCCCAGTGATTTTGAATGGCACCCTGCATGCTACATAGAAATGAGGCATGAGTCTCTTATCTAAGAGGGCATTTAGAATTGGGCTTAAACTGTCTGACCTTAACTGTCTTTCGTTTGAAAGAAGCAAAATTACAAGAAAATCACAACGCAGTATACACAAAAATATCAGGAAGCTAAAACCCAAAGTAATTTCAAAATCTTAGTAGTTTTATGTGGGGTGGAGCAGGTGAACCCAAGTGCAGACTCAGACGAGGAGACCGGGATAAGTTAACCAAGGTATTTATTGAAAAGCAGGGGGAGATGGGTAGCAGGCCAGGGGGAGCTCGGGCGAGTAGCAGGGAACCAAGAACTGAGGCTACGGCCAGGGCAAGGGGAGTAGGGGCAGGGTAAGCAGGTCCGGGGTGGAATCCAAGGAAGCAGTAGAGTGGGGTTCCAGGGATGGGAAGCCGGACTGACGAGACGAGGGACTGGAGACAGGGACCAGAGTCAGAGCGGACAGAACTGTGGCAGAGAGAAACACAGCATCAGGCTAGGGAAAACAGGCACCACAGGATAACAAGCTCTATGCAGGAACAAATGGCTTGCAATGCAGACTGACTGAGCAGAGGCTACAATCTGGCAGTGTGGAAGTGGCAGGGCTGAATATTTGTAGAGGTCTTGATTATGGAACAGGTTGCAGCTGGTGGGGATCTGCTCTGACTCCAACACACATCTCCACTCACACAATCAGATACACCCACACACAGAGGGAGAGGGAGAGAGCCCTGAGGGAGTGGCGGCAGATTAGGGAGACACAAGATGAGAAGTAGAGGGTGTGGCAGGGGCAGCCGTAACACTTAGTTTCCAATACTAATATAACGCACTCCCTTTCTCTGAAAGCAATGGTTTTCATGCTGCAGTACCAGGGGACATTCATTTACTGTACTGTAATTCCAAATTAATAGTTGTGTCTTCAGTAAGCATGTTTGACACCTTGTTAAATATTCTGGAAGGTAACATGTTGCTACTCTTAAATCTCTTCTATGAAAGGATAGCTGCCTAATACCCCCACAAACACTTGTGTCCCATGATCCACTACTTAGGGACTTCATAGTGTAGCTGAGGCGCTCATTAGAGCTAGCATCTCAGCAGGACAATTTACTTTAGCGTAATATCAACAAAAGAGCATCTGCCTTTCACGTTACTACATACTCGACAACCTAGTTACAGTATGTGCAGGCCATGTGCTATAAATGGATCCATTTGAAATGGTTTTACTGGAATTCCAGAACAGATTGTTCTGTCGTTACTGCTGTTTTCACTCCAGTCGTTTTGTTAATCCCACAAATCTTGACAAATCATTTTCCATTGGAGTAAATGAGATAAATTGTCGGAAGCAGATTTCTCCCGCATGGTGGATGAATGGAATTTGGGAGAGCTAGTTGAGTGTTGTATTTATGATGTAAAAAAACTTTTTTTGAAAGTTGCACACAGGTCACAGTACACTGCCGTGTTACAAGAATCTGTTCAGAGTAATTACATTTTATAGATCTTCTTTGCTTGAAGACTGGGGTTGGAAAGTGAAGATTCTGGCCCCTGCTGTGTGTGTGTGTGTGTGTGTGTGTGTGCGTGTGCGTGTGTGAGAGGGTTGGAGAGCGAGAGGAAAAGGGAGAGGGAGGTGCAAATACCAAGCATGTTAACTTGTCTACTCATTTTACCATTAGGCCATTTTAAATTAGTGTGTAGGGTCTGGCCAGACACACTGTCTTAATATTACTGGACAATGGAGGATCATTTTAGAGAATTATTTTGGGAAAATTGTCTCATTAAAATGAGAACAATAAACATGAAAGTATCGACTGCAGAATATCAGGCAAGGGGAGTAGGGTGGTGTGGGATACACTGTGTGAAGGGCAAGAGTAAAATGCTGGAAGCCATAAATTAGGACATTTTATTTAGTGAGTGAGTGTCTTTAAGGAGTAAATGAGAGTTCTCTTTCTGTACATCACAATTTATTTCATTGAATAAAACTGGTTTGTGGACATCATTGTGGGAACTCTTTCTGCTTCAGGTTTCTTTAAAGATCCCCATTAGCCAACAATGGCCACAACTAGTCTTCCTCGGGTCCGGCACATAAATAAAAGATACAGTGCCTTCAGAAAGTAATCATACCGCTTGTCTTGAGTTATTCCACATTTTGTTGTGTTACAGCATGAATTCAAAAATAAGTAAATATATGTTTTTCTCGCCCATCTACACACAATACCTCCTAATGATGATGTAAAAACATATTTAAATATGTAATTTACATAAGTATTCACACCCCTGAGTCAATACACATGAGAATCACCTTTGGCAGTGATTAAAGCTGTGAGTCTTAAGTCTCTAAGAGCTTTGCACACCAGGATTGTACAATATTGTACAATACATTTTTTCAAGCTCTGTCAAGTTGGTTGTTGATCATTGCTAGACAGCCATTTTCAAGTCTTGCCATAGATTTTAAGAAGATAACTAGGCCACTCTGGAACATTCAATGCCATCTTGGTAAGCAACTCCAGTGTATATAAGAGCGTCTGCTAAATGACTTAAATGTAAATGTAAATGTATATTTGGCCTTGTGTTTTAGGTTATTGTACTGCTGAAAGGTACATTTTTCCCCCAGTGACTGTTGAAAAGCAGACTGAACCGAGTTATCAGCTAGGATTTTGCCTGTTCTTAGCTCTTTTCAGTTTCTGTTTTTTTTGGGGCAGTTTTACTTTAGTGCCTTACTGCAAACAAGATGCATGTTTTGGAATATTTTTATTCTGTACAGGCTTCCTTCGTTTCACTCTGTCATTTAGGTTAATATTTTTATTTTACCTTTATTTTTTTATTTTACCTTTATTTAACCAGGTAGGCAAGTTGAGAACAAGTTTTCATTTACAATTGCGACCTGGCCAAGATAAAGCAAAGATATATTGTGGAGTAACTAAAATGTTGTTGATCTATCCTCAGTTTTCTCCTATCACAGCCACTAAACACAAGTCACAATTGGCCTCATGGTGAAATCCCTGAGCGGTTTCCTTCCTCTCCGGCAACTGAGTTAGGAAGGATATCTTTGTAGTGACTGGGTGTATTGATAGACCATCCAAAGTGTAATTAATAACTTCATCATTCTCAAAGAGATGTTCAATGTCTGCTTTTTGAAATTTTTACCCCTCTACCAATAGGTGGCTTTCTTTGCGAGGAGGGAAACCTCACTGTTCTTTGTGGTTGAATCTACTTTGACATTATGGGGTGTGTAGGCCAGTGAAACCAAATCTCAGTTTTTTCTGTTTTTAAATTCAAGCTGTATTGAATATACAATTTTTGGGGTAAAAAGTCAAGGGGTGTGAATTTATTTGCGTTTATTTGCGTTGTTTGTAACTTATTTTTTAACTTAATTTGTACATAGTGTTGCCGCTAACATCTCTTATGATGGAAATTACTTCTGGACATCAGGACTGCGATTACTCACCATGGACTGGCAGAATCCTTTTTATCCTTTAACGAGTCTGGCGAGCCTGACTCGTTAAATGATTTACTGCTTTTTCGGGAACAGGCCCGATCCCCGTGGTTTGTGTGAAGAGTAGGCGGAGAAAAAGGGGCCAGAGGGCGGGGTGCCTTCTGAAAATTCGTAGGCGATCAAATAAACCCCCACTTCCTGTCACGACTTCCGCCGAAGTTGGTCCCTCTCCTTGTTCGGGCGGCGTTCGGTGGCCGAAGTCACCGACCTTCTAGCCATCGCTGATCTACTCTTCATTTTCCATTGGTTTTGTCCTGTCTTCCATCACACCTGGTTCCAATTCCATCAATTACATGTTGTGTATTTAACCCTCTGTTCCCCCCCATGTCCTTGTCGGTAATTGTTTCTTGTAGTGCTTATGCAACGGTATGCTGGTATTTACCGGGCTTTGTTGGAACCATTTATTGTATTGTTCTGTTGACGGTGGTTTATGGATATTAAACGACACCGTTGTAAATCAGTTTTCACTCTCCTGCGCCTGACTTCTCTGCCGCCAGTATGTACCTCACTACAGAATTACCAACCAAAACTATGGAGTCAGCAGGAGCAGGTACCCTGGGTATAGGGGTGGAGGAGCGCGTCTGGGAGCACGCAGCAATGCTCCACCATCTTGGCACTGCCATGGACCGCATTGTCCAGACAATGGACCGCTGGGAGAGACAGGGAGTTCTTCCAGCGCCTCCACCAGCACAACCGGGGTCTCCCCTGAGCGCCCCTCTTCCTCCTGGTCCCAGTGGGATTCGTCTCTCCCTGCCCCAGGAATACGACGGAGAGGCTGCGAACTGCCAGGGGTTCCTTTTACAACTGGACCTATACCTGGCCACCACCGTCGGGCCGTGAGAGCGTGTCCGCCCTTGTCTCGTTCCTCACCGGGAAAGCCCTGGAGTGGGCCAACGCCGTGTGGAGAGAGGGAGATGCGGTGTTGGACCAGTTTGAGGAGTTCACCCGCCATTTCCGGGCAGTCTTTGACCACCCGCCCGAGGGTAGATCAGCGGGTGAACGCATCTTCCATCTGAGGCAGGAGACGAGGAGCGCCCAGGAGTTTTAGGACCCTGGCTGCCGGCGCGGGATGGAACGACAGGGCCCTGATCGACCATTACCGCTGCAGTCTGCGCGAGGACGTCCGTCGGGAGTTGGCCTGCAGAGACACCACCCTCACGTTCGTCCAGCTGGTGGACCTGTCCATCCAGAGTGCTCAGGTAGGTGTTTAGGGGTTTCCGTTGGTGCTACTATGGTGGGGAGTCCAGACCAGGTCTCCACCGTGCACATTCCCCCTGAATATGCCGATTTGGCTCTCGCCTTCTCCAAAAAGAAGGCGACTCAATTACCACCCCATCGACGGGGCGATTGTGCGATAAATCTCCTGGTAGACGCTGCACTTCCCAGGAGTCACGTATATCCCCTCTCACAGGCGGAGACGGAGGCTATGGAAACATATGTCTCTGAATCCCTGCATCAGGGGTACATTCGGTCCTCCACTTCACCTGCCTCCTCAAGTTTATTTTTTGTGAAGAAGGAGGGAGGTCTGCGCCCGTGTATTGACTATCGGGGTCTGGATCAGATCACTGTGAGGTGTAGTTACCCACTACCGCTCATAGCCACAGCGATTGAGTCAATGCACAGGGCGCGCTTCTTCACCAAACTAGATCTCATGAGCGCTTACAACCTGGTGCGTATCCGGGAGGAAGACGAGTGGAAGACGGCTTTCAGTACCACCTCAGGGCACTATGAGTACCTCGTCATGCCGTACGGGTTGATGAATGCGCCATCAGTCTTCCAAGCTTTTGTAGACGAGATTTTCAGGGACCTGCACGGGCAGGGTGTAGTGGTGTATATTGATGACATTTTGATATACTCCGCTGCACGCGGAGCGGGTGCTTGGTCGCCTTATGGAGCATGACCTGTACGTCAAGGCTGAGAAGTGCCTGTTCTTCCAACAGTCCGTCTCCTTCCTAGGGTATCGCATTTCCACCTCAGGGGTGGAGATGGAGAGTGACTGCATCTCAGCCGTGCGTAATTGGCCGACTCCCACCACGGTAAAGGAGGTGCAGCAGTTTCTAGGGTTTGCCAATTACTACCGGAGGTTTATCCGGGGTTTTTGTCAGGTAGCGGCTCCCATTACCCCACTGCTGAAGGGGGGCCCGGTGCGCTTGCAGTGGTCAGCTGAGGCGGATAGGGCTTTTAGTCACCTGAGGGCTCTGTTTACCTCGGCTCCCGTGCCGGCCCATCCGGATCCCTCTTTGGCGTTCATAGTGGAGGTGGACGCGTCCGAGGCTCTCTCAGCGCTCGGGTACGCCACCGAAGCTCCGCCCCTGTGTCTTCTTCTCTAAGAAGCTCAGCCCGGCGGAGCGAAACTATGACGTGGGGGACCGGGAGCTGTTGGCTGTCGTCAAGGCCTTGAAGGAGTGGAGACATTGGCTTGAGGGGGCTAGACACCCTTTTCTCATCTGGACTGACCACCGCAATCTGGAGTACATCCCGGCAGCGAGGAGACTGAACCCTCGCCAGGCAAGGTGGGCCATGTTTTTCACCCGTTTTGTGTTTACCCTTTCCTACAGACCAGGCTCCCAGAACGTGAAGGTAGACGCATTGTCCCGGCTGTATGACACAGAGGAGTGGCCCATGGATCCCACTCCCATACTCCCCGCCTCCTGCCTGGTAGCGCCGGTAGTGTGGGAGCTGGACAAGGACATTGAGCAGGCGTTACATGCAGAGCCCGCTCCTGTCCAGTGTCCCGCTGGGCGTCTGTACGTCCCATCTGCTGTTCGTGACCGGTTGATCTATTGGGCCCACACATCACCCTCCTCTGGTCATCCTGGGATCGGTCTGTTTGCGCTGTTTGAGCGGGAGGTACTGGTGGCCTACCTTGGCTAAGGACATGAAGGTTTATGTTTCCTCCTGCTCGGTGTGCGCCCAGTGTAAGGCTCCTAGGCACCTGCCCAGAGGTAAGCTACACCCCTTACCCGTTCCACAGCGGCCTTGATTGCACCTGTCGGTGGATTTTCTGACTGATCTTCCACTCTCACAGGGTAACACCGCGATCCTGGTCATTGTGGATCGTTTCTCTAAGTCCTGTCATCTCCTCCCTCTGCCCGGTCTCCCTACGGCCCTACAGTCTGCGGAGGCCTTGTTTAGACACGTCTTCCGGCACTACGGGGTGCCTGAGGATATAGTGTCTGATCGGGGTTCCCAGTTCAAGTATAGGGTCTGGAAGGCGTTCATGGAACGTCTGGGGGTCTCGATCAACCTTACTTCAGGGTTTCACCCTGAGAGTAATGGGCAGGTGGAGAGAGTGAACCAGGATGTGGGCAGGTTTCTGCGGTCCTATTGCCAGGACCGGACGGGGGAGTGGGCGGCGTTCGTGCCCTGTGCCGAGATGGCACAGAACTCGCTTTGCCACTCCTCCACTAACCTCTCTCCCTTCCAGTGCGTACTGGGGTACCAGCCGGTTCTGGCGCCTTGGTATCAGAGTCAGACCGAGGTTCCTGCGGTGGACGACAGGTTCAGGCGCGCGCGGAGGAGACATGGGAAGCTTTCCGTGTTCACCTTCAGCAGGCCGTGACGCGCCAAAAGGAGAATGCAGATCGCCACCGCAGTGAGGCCCCGGGGGACCGGGTCTGGCTCTCGACCCGGAACCTGCCCCTTTGCCTGCCCTGTCGGAAGCTGGGTCCGCGGTTTGTGGGGCCATTTAAAGTCCTGAGGAGAGTGAACGAGGTTTGTTATAGGTTACAGTTTCCACCCGATTACCGTATTAACCCCTCGTTCCATGTGTCTCTCCTCAGGCCGGTGGTGCCTGGCCCGCTCCAGGAGTCTGAGGTGCGGGAGGTTCCTCTGCCCCCTCTAGACATCGCGGGGGCCCCGGCGTACTCCGTTCGCTCCATACCTGATTCAAGGCGTCGGGTGAGGGGCCTTCAGTATCTCGTGGAGTGAGAGGGGTACGGTCCGGAGGAGAGGTGCTGGGTTCCGGTCGAGGACGTGTTGGACCCTTCAATGCTGCAGGAGTTCACCCGTCTTCGTCCGGATCGCCCTGCACCTCGCCCTCTGGGTCGTCCCCGAGGCCGGTGTCGACGTGCTGCTGGAGCCGCGCGTCAAGGGGGGGGTACTGTCAGGACTTCCGCCGAAGTCGGTCCCTCTCCTTGTTTCGGACGGCATTCGGTGATCGAAGTCACCGACCTTCTAGCCATCGCTGATCTACTTTTCATTTTCCATTGGTTTTGTCTTGTCTTCCATCACACCTGGTTCCAATTCCATCAATTACATGTTGTGTATTTAACCCTCTGTTTCCCCCCATGTCCTTGTCGGTAATTGTTTCTTGTAGTGCTTATGCAACGGTATGCTGGTATTTACCGGGTTTTGTTTAACCCATTTATTGTATTGTTCTGTTGACTGTGGTTTATGGATATTAAACGACACCGTTGTAAATCAGTTTTCGCTCTCCTGCGCCTGACTTCTCTGCCGCCAGTAGGCACCTCACTGCACTTCCTTCCATTCTGCTAGCAAACGTGCAATCTTTGGAGAATAAAATTGATGACCAACGCGGAAGACTAAACTACCAACGGGACATTCAACTGTAATATCTTATGCTTCACGGAGTTGTGGCTGAACGACTACACTATCAACATACATCTGGCTGGTTATACGCTGTACCGGCAGGATAGAACAGCAGTGTCTGGTAAGGCAAGGGGCGGTGGGCTATGTATTGTTGCAAATAACAGGTGGTGCACGATATCGAAGGAAGTCTTGAGCTATTGCTCGCCTGAGGTATCTCATGATAAACTGTAGACCTCACTATCTACCCAGAGAGTTTTCATCTGTATTTTTTCGTAGCTGTTTACATACCACCACAGACTGAGGCTGGCACTAAGACAGCATTGAATGAGCTCTATTCCGCCATTAGCAAACAAGAAAACGTTCACACAGAGGCGGTGCTCCTAGCAGCCGGCGAATATAATACAGGGAAACTTAAATCCGTTTTACCACATTTCTATCAGCATGTTAAATGTGCAACCAGAGGGAAAAAACTCTGGACAACCTTTACTCCACACACAGAGACGGACACAAAGCTCTCCTTCTCCATCCATTTGGCAAATCGGACCATAATTCTCTCCTCCTGATTCCTGCGTACAAGCAAAAATTAAAGCCGGAAGGACCAGTGACTAGATCAATAAAAAAGTGGTCAGATGAAGCAGATGCTAAGCTACAGGACTGTTTTTCTAGCACAGACCCGGAATATGTTCCAGGATTACTCCGATGGGATTGAGGAGTACACCACATCAGTCATTGGCTTCATCAACAAGTGCATCGATGATTTCGTCCCCACAGTTACCGTACGTATATACGCCAACTAGAAGCCATGGATTACAGGAAACATCCACACTGAGCTAAAGGCTAGAGCTGCCGCTTTCAAGGAGCGGGACTCTAACCCTGAAGCTTTTAAGAAATCCCGCTATGCCCTCTGATGAACCATCAAACAGGCAAAGCATAAATACAGGAATAAGATCGAATCGTACTACACCGGCTCTGACGCTCGTCGGATGTGGAATGGCTTTCAAACCATTACAGACTACAAAGGGAAGCACAGCTGAGAGATGCACAGTGACACGAGCCTATCAGACGAGCTAAACTACTTCTATGCTCACTTCGAGGCAGATAACACTGAATTATGCATGAGAGCACCAGGTGTTCCGGAAGACTGTGTGATCACGCTCTCCGCAGCCAATGTGAGTAAGACCTTTAAACAGGTCAACATTCACAAGGCCGCAGGGCCAGACGGATTACCAGTATGTGTACTTCGAGCATGCGCTGACCAACTGGCAGGTGTTTCCAATGACATGTTCAACCTCTCCCTGTCCGAGTCTGTAATACCAACATGTTTCAAGCAGACCACCATAGTGCCTGGGCCCAAGAACACTAAGGTAACCTGCCTAAATGACTACCGACCCATAGCACTCACATCTGTAGCCATAAAGTACTTTGAAAGGCTGGTCATGGCTCACATCAACACCATTATAACAGAAACCCTAGACCCACTCCAATTTGCATACCACACCAACAAATCTACAGATGAAGCAATCTCTATTGCACTCCACACTGCCCTTTCCCACCTGGACTAAAGGAACACCAATGTGAGAATGCGATTCATTGACTACAGCTCAGTGTTCAACACCATAGTGCCCTCAAAGCTCATCAATAAACTAAGGACCCTGGGACTAAACACCTCCCTCTGCAACTGGATCCTGGACTTCCTGACGGGCCGCCCCCAGGTAGTAAGGGTAGGTAACAACACATCCGCCACGCTGATCCTCAACACAGGGGCCCCTCAGGGGTACGTGCTCAGTCCCCTACTGTACTCCCTGTTCACTCATGACTGCACAGCCAGGCACGACTCCAACACCATCATTAAGTTTGCCGATGACACAACAGTTGTAGGTCTGATCACCGACAACTATGAGACAGCCTTTAGGGAGGAGGTCAGAGAGCTGGCCGTGTGGTGCCAGGACAACAACCTCTCCCTCAACGTAATCAAGACAAAGGAGATGATTGTGGACTACAGGAAAAGGAGGACCGAGCACGTCCCCATTCTCATCGACGGGGCTGTAGTGGAGCATGTTGAGAGCTTCAAGTTCCTTGGTGTCCACATCACCAACAAACGAACATGGTCCAAGCACACCAAGACAGTCGTGAAGGGGGCACAACAAAACCTATTCCCCCCCCAGGAGACTGAAAATATTTGGCATGGGTCCTCAGATCCTCAAAAGGTTCTAAAATTGCACCAGAGAGCATCCTGACTGGTTGCATCGCTGCCTGGTATGGCAACTGCTCGGCCTCCGACCGCAAGGCACTGCAGAGGGTAGTGCGTACGACCCAGTACATCACTGGGGCCGAGCTTCCTGCCATCCAGGACCTCTATACCAGGCAGTGTCAGAGGAAGGCCCTAAAAATTGTCAAAGACTCCAGTCACCCAAGTCACAGACTGTTCTCTTTGCTACCGCACAGCAAGCGGTACCGGAGCACCACCAACATCTAGTCAAATGGGTGCCCGGACTATTTGCATTGACCCCCCCCCTCTCCCTTTTTTACAACGCTGCTAGTCTCTGTTGTTATCATCTTTGCATAGTCACATTAATAACTCTACCTGCATGTACATTGTACCTCAACTAACCGGTGCCCCAGCACATTGACTCTGTACCGGTACCCCCCTGTATATAGTCTCGTTATTGTTATTTTACTGCTGCTCTTAATTACTTGTTACTTTTATTTCTTATTCTTATCCGTATGTAAGCATTTCACTGTAAGGTCTACACCTGTTGAATTCAGCGCATGTGACTATGTAATTTGATTTGATTAGAGGTCTTCACGGTTTCAAGAGACCCAAGTTTCCAAGATCTGAGCTGGGACCTGAGCGGGTCCTAAATTCTGACTGTTGTCTCGGAACTGGGTTGGGTCTGCTATACAGTGCTTTGAGAAAGTATTCAGACCCCTTGACTTTTTCCACATTTTGTTACGTTACAGCCTTATTCTAAAATTGATTAAATTGTATTTTTTCCACTCATCAACCTACTGTACACACAATACCCCATAATGACAAAGCAAAATCAGTTTATTTACAATTTTTGTGAAAACGAATAAAAAATAAAAAAACTGAAATATCACATTAACAGAAGTATTCAGACCCTTTACTCAGTACTTTGTTCAAGCACCTTTGGCAGCGATTACAGCCTTAAGTCTTCTTGGGTATGACACTACAAGCTTGGCACACCTGTACCTCTCTCTGGACCCTGATCTCTCTTTTGACGAACATATCAAGACTGTTTCAAGGACAGCTTATTTCCATCTACGTAACATTGCAAAAATCAGACATTTTCTGTCCAAAAATGATGCAGAAAAATTAATCCATGCTTTTGTTACTTCTAGGTTAGACTACTGCAATGCTCTACTTTCCGGCTACTCGGATAAAGCACTAAATAAACTTCAGTTAGTGCTAAATACGGCTGCTAGAATCCTGACTAGAACCAAAAAATAATAATTTGATCATATTACTCCAGTGCTAGCTTCCCTACACTGGCTTCCTGTTAAGGCAAGGGCTGATTTCAAGGTTTTACTGTTAACCTACAAAGCGTTACATGGGCTTGCTCCTACCTATCTTTTCCGAGTTGGTCCTGCCGTACATACCTACACCGTACGCTACGGTCACACGACGCAGGCCTCCCTAATTGTCCCTAGAATTTCTAAGCAACACAGCTGAGGCAGGGCTTTCTCCTATAGATCTCCATTTTTATGGAATGGTCTGCCTTTACCCATGTGAGAGACGCAGACTCGGTCTCAACCTTTTAAGTCTTTACTGAAGACTTATCTCTTCTAGTAGGTCATATGATTGAGTGTAGTCTGGCCCAGGAGTGTGAAGGTGAACGGAAAGGCTATGGAGCAACGAACCGCCCTTGCTGTCTCTGCCTGGGCGTTCCCCTCTCTCCACTGGGATTCTCTGCCTCTAACCCTATTACAGGGCTGAGTCACTGGCTTACTGGTGCTCTTTCATGCCTCGCCTAGGAGGGGTGCATCACTTGAGTGGTTGAGTCACTGACGTGATCTTCCTGTCTGGGTTGGCGCCCCCCCTTGGTTTGTGCCGTGCGGAGATCTTGTGGGCTATACTCGGCCTTGTCTCAGGATTGTAAGTTGGTGGTTGAGATATCCCTCTAGTGGTGCGGGGGCTGTGCTTTGCAAAGTGGGTGGGGTATATCCTTTCTGTTGGCCCTGTCCGGGGGTATCATCGGATGGGGCAACAGTCTCCTGACCCTCCTGTCTCAGCCTCCAGTATTTATTGCTGCAGTAGTTTATGTGTCGGGGGCTAGGGTCAGTTTGTTATATCTGGAGTACTTTCCTGTCTTATCCGGTGTCCTGTGTGAATTTAAGTATGCTCTCTCTAATTCTCTCCTTCTCTCTTTCTTTCTCTCTCTCGGAAGACCTGAGCCTAGGACCATGCGTCAGGACTACCGGCATGATGACTCCTTGCTGTCCCAGTCCACCTGGCTTGCTGCGTTCCAGTTTCAACTATTCTGCCTGCGGCTATGGAACCCTGACCTGTCCACCGGACGTGCTACCTGTCCCAGACCTGCTGTTTTTCAACTCTCTAGAGACCGCAGGAGCGGTAGAGATACTCTTAATGATCGGCTATGAAAAGCCAACTGACATTTACTCCTGAGGTTGCTGACTTGCTGCACCTCGTAACTTCTGTGATTATTATTATTTCACCATGCTGGTCATTTATGAACATTTGAACATCTTGGCCATGTTCTGTTATAATCTCCACCCGGCCACAGCCAGAAGAGGACTGGCCACCCCTCATAGCCTGGTTCCTCTCTAGGTTTCTTCCTAGGTTTTGGCCTTTCTAGGGAGTTTTTTTCCTAGCCACCGTGCTTCTACACCTGCATTGCTTGCTGTTTGGGGTTTTAGGCTGGGTTTCTGTACAGCACTTTGAGATATTAGCTGATGTATGAAGGGCTATAAAATACATTTGATTGATTGATATTTGGGGTGTTTCTCCCATTATTCTCTGCAGATCCTCTCAAGCTCGGTCAGGTTGGATGGGGAGCGTAGCTGCACCGCTATTTCCAGGTCTCTCCAGAGATGTTCGATTGGGTTCAAGTCCTGGGAAACTCTGGAAATCTGTCATAGTGACCATCAGGTTCTTGCAGGTTCAGGTTCTTGCTCACAGTATAGCTTCCGTCTCTCTCCTCGCCCCAACCTGGGCTCGAACCAGGGACCCTCTGCACACATCAACAACTGACACCCACGAAGCATCGTTACCCATCGTGCCACAAAAGCTGCGGCCCTTGCTGAGCAAGGGGAACAACTACTTCTAGGTCTCAGAGCGAGTGACGTCACCGATTGAAACACTATTAGCACGCACCACCGCTAACTAGCTAGCCATTTCACATCGGTTACACTCACCTCCCTGACCAATGCCCTTCTCCTCCGATTGCTCAGTTTGGCCAGGTTGTCAGCTCTAGGTAGAGTCTTGGTGGTTCCAAACTTCTTCCATTTAAGAATGAAGGAGACCATTGTGTTCTTGGGGACCTTCAATGCTGCAGACATTTTTTGGTGCCCTTCCTCAGATCTGTGCCTCGACACACCATGCCTTGGAACTCTACGGACAATTCCTTCGACCTCAAGGCTTGGCTTTTGCTCTGACTTGCATTGTCATCCGTGGGACCGTATAGACAGGTGTGTGCCTTTCCAAATCATGTACAACCAATTGAATTTACCACAGGTGGACTTCAATGAAGTTGGAGAAACATCTTAAGGTTGATCAATGGAAACAGGATGCACTTTAGCTAAATTTTGTCTCATAGCAAAGGGTCTGAATACTTATGTAAATAAGGTATTTCGTTTAACATTTTTAATACATTTGCAAACATTTCTAAAAACATGTTTTCATTTTGTCATTATGGGGTATTGTGTGTAGAATGAGGATTTGCATTTATTTAATCCATTTTAGAATAAAGCTGTAACATAACAAAATGTGGAAAAAGTTAAGGGGTCACAATACTTTCCAAATGCACTGTAATATTATTGTAAATCATTATTATTATTTTTATTGTACGCCTATTTAAAATCTAAATCAGTTCTTTAAATAGCCTATGAAAAAAGTGTTTTGTTAACATTTTTTTACATTTTCGTTGGCTCAATTAAGTTCCTAATATCTATAAGTTCCTAATATTTTTGCTCCCTACTTAGTTTAAGGTTAAAAGTAGGCCTGTTTTGAAATAAATAT
The DNA here is from genome assembly GCF_002910315.2 of Salvelinus sp. IW2-2015. NCBI lineage: Eukaryota > Metazoa > Chordata > Actinopteri > Salmoniformes > Salmonidae > Salvelinus > Salvelinus sp. IW2-2015. Next base: position 16,923,140 of record NC_036872.1, read on the forward strand.
AATGAGCATATTGCTGTAATTTGTTGGGTAGGCCTATGGTAAGCAATCACCTTTGTTGGTAATTAATGTAATATATAGTAACCTGCAATATAATAACCTGTTAATATTTTCCCTATAAACAATATTACCTAAGTAAATTGAATCAACTTTTGTGAAGGTTTTGTGTGGTATGGCTATTATTAGGCTTTGCTACTGCAGACCTATTAAGGTAGTATGCACCGGCACTCTAACTCTGAGAGTTGAACTTGAGGTGAGGAAGAATGTTTTAGGACTAGCAGAGTTACTTCTCTAATCTAACAATATAGTGCTTATCTTTATAAAATATATTCTGATCAAAAGTTAACGAATTAGCCTCCATCTGTACGCCTCTATCTTTATAGCAGTAGTAGCCTATCTGACAAGTATAAATGAACGCATGTCAATTTCGGGCCTCAGCTTGTCTCATTTTTAAGATTACATTTTTTAACATGAATATCTTACAGTGGACGCCTAGACCTATAGGCTTATATGCATGCAATGCCCTGATGCATTCATCACTCAAATCTCGGACTGAACCGTGATGTAGACAACTATTGTTTTAGGAAAGTAAAAACCAATAAAACAATAGACTATAACGTTTTGAATATGCTACACATTGAAACACAACAATATTTTTTTTCAATTTGTTACAGGCAGTTAAGGTCAATATCTCTTGTTTATTGACTGTGCTGGCAGTGCCCTTCTGGAGGTTTCGTTCTCTCTCAGATCTGAAAGGGTCTCTCGGATTCGAACCAGCAGGTCCTTTTTGGAAGGGGTCTGACAGTCCTCGGGTCCATTCAAAACGGCTCTCCGTTTTATTTTATTTATGTGTATCGGGTCGGGTAGGAAAGCCACCCGATTCAACTTTAAAGACCATTTACATACATTTAAAGCATTAACATAGACAATACAGACATATATACAGTACCAGTCAAACGTTTGGACACACCTACTCAGGACAAGTTCATTAGAGTTACCAGCCTCAGAAATTGCAGTCAAAATATATGCTTCACAGAGTAACAGACATATCTCAACATCAACTGTTCAGAGGAGACTGTGTGAATCAGGCCTTCATGGTTGAAAAATAAACCACTGCTAAAGGACACCAAAAAGAAGAAGAGACCTGCTTGGGCAAAGAAACACGAGCAAAAGACATTAGACCGTTGGAAATCTGTCCTTTGGTCTGATGAGTCCAAATTTGAGATTTTTGGTTCCAACTGCCGTGTCTTTGTGTGACGCAGAGTAGGTGACCGGATGATCTCCGCATGTGTAGTTCCCACCGTGAAGCATGGAGGAGGGAGTGTGACGGTGCTTTGCTTATGACACTGTGGGTGATTTATTTAGAATTCAAGGCACACTTAACCAGCATGGATACCACAGCATTCTGCAGTGATACGCCATCCCACATGGTTTGCACGTAGTGGGACTATCATTTGTTTTCAACATGTCAATGAACTAACACACATCCAGGCTGTGTAAGGGCTGTTTGACCAAGAAGGAAAGTGATGAATTGCTGCATCAGTTGACCTGGCCTCCACAATCACCCGCCCTCAACCCAATTGAGATGGTTTGGGATAAGTTGTACCGCAGAGTGAAGGAAAAGCAGCCAACAAGTACTCAGCATATGTGGGAACTCCTTCATGACTGTTGGAAAAGCATTCCAGGTGAAGCTGGTTGAGAGAATGCCAAGAGTGTGCGAAGCTGTCATCAAGGCAAAGGGTGGCAACTTTGAAGAATCTAAAATCTAAAATATGTTTTGATTTGTTTAACACTTTTTTGGTTACTACATGATTCCATATGTTATTTCATAGTTTTGATGTCTTCACTATTATTCTACAATGTAAAAATTTTTTTTTTTTTTAATTAAGAAAGAAACCCTGTATGTCCAAACTTTTGACTGGTACTCTATGTAATGAGCACAGCCAAGCTAAATGCAGTAGGCCACAGATGGATTGGGGAACTGTCAGACTTTAGGTTCGACATTAAGTACAGACCAGGCAAAGTCAATATAGACGCAGACACACTATCCCTTTTGCACCTTGACATGTATGTAGCTCAGTGTACAGCAGAATTGTCAGGTGAAGCTGTTCGTGCAACATGGCAAAGGAATTAGCCAGCGCAGGGAAAATATTTAGCATGGGCCGCAGTCTCGCACTTGTCACAAGACCACGTGAAGGAACTGCATACTCGTTGACCCCTGTCGACTATCGACCACGGCAAGCTAGAAAAAGCCCAATGATATCATCAAGCCATTGGAGAACTAATGAGACTAAAAGGAAAAAAAACAGAATACTTACCAGCGAGGAAGACAAGGAGTAAGTGCTGCTACCAAGAAACTGATGCATGAATGGGGAAAAACTACACATTGACAATTGACTGGTTTTCCGGTACAGGAGTTCAAGACGCCAGCTAGTCTTACCAGTCCAGTACAAGCAGATGGTGTTGAAACAACATCTTCATGATGACACTGGTCATGTTGGAACAGAGAGAGTGCTCAGTCTGGCAAGGTTCAACTGGCCATTTATGAAGAGTGACATTGAGGAATATGGAACCAGGTGCTGCCACTGTATCAAGCAAAATAAGCCAGTCACACATATAAGAGCACTGATGGACAGCATCACCACAAGTTCACCCCTAGAGGTAGTCTCTATCAACTACATGCATCTGGAGGCCAGCAGAGGTGGCTTCGAGTACATACTGGTCATAATAGACCATTTAACAAGATTCGCACAAGCATATCCAACCAAGAACAAGTCTGAAATAACAGCAGCCGAAAATGTATTCAATGACTTCATCCCAAGGTTTGGATATCGCGCCAAGTTGCACCACGATCAAGGTCAAGAGTTTGAGAACAAACTCTTCAAAACACTGCAGCAAATGACAGGAGTGGGTCATTCATAGACTTCTCCCTATCACCCTCAGGGTAACCTGACCGAAAGATTCAATAGGACCCTACTTCAAATGCTGAGAATGCTTGAGGAGAAGAAGATGGACAGGTGGAAACGAGCATCTTCCACAAGTTGTACATGCCTACAATTACACCAGACACGAAGTGACTGGTTACTCACCTTTCTATCTACTGTATGGTCACCACCCGCTCTTACCTGTGGACTTGCTGTTTGGTCCGGCAAAAAAAGTGTGTTGAGAGAATGACCGAAGCATACATAATTGTAACCGAGAACAGCAAACAGTCAAGTGCAAGAGGCAAAATGTACTATGACCATCATTTGAAGGGAGTGGGCCTGCAACCCGGATCTCCCCCACCTAGTCAACAACTTACCTGCAGACTTACCGCCGCAGCCCGCATAGACAAACCCACCTAAAGAGAAAAGGGAGAAAAGCTGAAACAAAAGAGCTGAACAAGAGAGGGCGAGAGATGACCCTAAACAATGATACGAAAGCTCAGGAGCACATTACTGGCTGAGAATACCTGTAAGAAAAGAGCAAAGAACAGACAATGTGAGACTTACCTGTGATCCTCAGAGAAATCCAGCCCGTGTAGGACCCACACAAGACACTGTACCTACCCAAGTTGTTGCACCTGAAAGAGGAATCCGAAGACCAGAAGAATCCAAAGGAGAACAAGAAGAAGAATACTTACCAGCTGAACCAATATGGTCAGACACAGGAGATGGAAATGGACGAAAAACACACGAAGAAGAGAAAAGACCCATATTGAACCGCCCACTAGTTGAACAGGCTAGGAGGTCCACACGTGAGACAAGGCCTGCACAAACGCTTACGCTGCACAGACACTAAGTCAGCCATCCGCAATCAACAATGTAGAGGTTTATGGGGTACCACCTATGCCAGTCTGAGGAATTACACATTATACCACATTCCACAGCCTTACCAAACCCTACCCTACCCCAGACTAGGGCCTTACCATATTCCCACATATGTGTACTAGGAAAGTAAGAAAGAATCTAAAGTGAAGCACTTACTTGAGATGTAAATAAGGGTAAATAAGGGTTAAATGTCAGGAGCCATTTTCCTTTTGTCAGGGAGCGTGTGATGCACACAAATATGTGTGGTCATATTCTTTATGTTTTATTTTGTTTGTTATTTTATGGAGCCATCCCTTTTATGAAGCCATCCCTATCCTTTTCTAGGCCTCCCAGGTACTTGCATTGCAAGTAATGTATATGATTACTTCCGCTAGGGGGAGCTGTGATGTAAAATGAGGAGCGTTAGTGGGATTGAGGTCTTGGATGTTGCTTCTTTAATCTTGGAGAATGCTTACTACTGAACGCTACTAACCTTTCTCCGTCTCATCATTCCACCCTGTTAATTCAGGTATCTATTGTGCAAAAGTGCAATATGACTCACAAAATATTGGGATAACACGGTTAACTATATAATCCATGAGTTTGGTGATGTTTAAAGACAACTGAAAGGAGTTTTAACCAAGTGAAAAAACTGGTTGGAAAGTATTGGAGTGTGCACCTAGACTAGCACTAGGTGCACAAGACTAGCACAAGGTGAAACACCGCTTCCCATTCATTTCAATGGAAGGAAAGAGGTGAGAAGGGGAGAGGGCGGGGGACCTTTGGGCGGTACGAAGGTGGCGTGGGAGGCGGTGAAAAATAAACTTTTCCCAACGTTATGCAAATCACCAGCGGCAACCGCTGGGCGATGACCAATCATATCGAGGGGTTCCCATGACGATTTTGACGCTATGCGACCCAAGGCTGAAGACTTTCTTCAGCAAAGATGGCTGACAAAAATACTAGGATGGAAGCAAATGTAAGTGATTATAACGTCATAACGAATCATGCAAAAAAATGTACAGTTGACAGGAATATGTTTGTTAATGTAGAGACAAACGATTATGCATATTTCTAAATATGTATTTACGAAAATTGTGATTTAGCAAGCTAGCTGCCTAGCTAACATTAGCCAGCTAGCTGGCTAGCTTTATGGGTGTTGTGACATGAGTATGAAATTGTAATTCTGGTTGTTTCATGTTTTAGGAACTCCTGAAACAATCAGAAAACCAGGCTGTCGTCGTCTTTACATCCGTAAATAATCTAGCTAGCTAAAGCATTTACTGCAAATTGAATGAACAATTTTGTAAGCTTGCCTTGCTGATATTTGCCATGTAAATGCAGATAGATGAAATAACGTAGCTAGCTAGCTATGTTCTTGCTTATTGTGCTGTGGAGGATAAAAAATACCTATATGCCTATGGATGTGTAGCTACCTATCTAGCCGATCTGTGTATGGACCCAAACGTTTACTATACATACTAGTTCAGAACCTAGCTATGAACCTCAGCTATAATAGCCAGTTGTATCAACTTCAAAACAGTCTGAATGACATTAATGAAGCCTATGGATTGAGTAGAATATAATAACTAAGTGCCAAGGACACAAGTTGTATATACATTGTAGCCTAGTGGTTAGAGCATTGGTAAGGTAAAAATCTGAGGTTCTGCCCCTGAACAAGGCAGTTAAACAACAGTTCCCCGGTAGGCCGTCAGTGTAAATAAGAATTTGTTCTTAACTGACTTGCATAGTTAAATAGAGGTTAAATTAAAACAAATGTATATATATATATATACAGTATATACATATATACAGTTGAAGTCAGAAGTTTAAATACATTTAAACTCAGTTTTTCACATTTCCTGACATTTAATCCTAGTAAAAATTCCCTGTCTTAGGCCAGTTAGGATCACCACTAAATTTTAAGAATGTGAAATGTCAAAATAATAGTATAGAGAATTATTTATTTCAGCTTTTATTTCTTTCATCACATTCCCAGTGGGTCAGAAGTTTACATACACTCAATTAGTATTTGGTAGCATTGCCTTTAAATTGTTTAACTTCTGTCAAACATTTTGGGTAGCCTTCCACAATAAGTTGGATGAATTTTAGCCCATTCTTCTTGACAGAGCTGGTGTAACTGGATCAGATTTGTATGCCTCCTTGCTCGCACATGCTTTTTCAGTTCTGCCCACACATTTTCTACAGGGTTGAGGTCAGGGCTTTGTGAAGGCCACTCCAATACCTTGACTTTGTTGTCCTTAAGCCATTTTGCCACAACTTTGGAAGTATGCTTGGGGTCATTGTCCATTTGGAAGACCCATTTGCGACCAAGCTTCAACTTCCTGACTGATGTCTTGATATGTTGCTTCAATATATCCACATAATGTTCCTTCCAAATGATGCCATCTATTTTGTCTAGTGCACCAGTCCCTCCAGCAGCAAAGCATCCACACAACATGATGCTGCCACCCCCGTGCTCCACGGTTGAGATGGTGTTCTGCGGCTTGCAAGCCACCCCCTTTTTCCTCCAAACGTAACGATGGTCATTATGGCCAAACAGTTATATTTTTGTTTCATCAGACCAGAGGACATTTCTCCAAAAAGTACAATCTTTGTCCTCATGTGCAGTTGCAAACCGTAGTCTGGCTTTTTTATGGCGGTTCTAGAGCAGTGGCTTCTTCCTTGCTGAGCAGCCTTTCAGGTTATCTCAATATAGGCCTCGTTTTACTGTGGATATAGATACTTTTGTACCTGTTTCCTCCAGCATCTTCACAAGGTTGATTTGCACTTTTCGCACCAAAGTACGTTCATTTCTAGGTGTCACGCTCGTTGAAATGAGTAGACCAAGGCGCAGCGTGAATAGAGTTCCACATATTTTTAATAACTGAAACTCACCAAAACAAAACAATAAAGCATAAATGAAACGTGAAGCTGCTGGTGTGCACTCAGGCAACTCAATGTAGACAAGATCCCACAAATACTAATGGGGAAATGGCTACCTAAATATGATCCCCAATCAGAGACAACGATAAACAGCTGCCTCTGATTGGGAACCATATCAGGCCACCATAGAAATACAAAAAACACCTAGATGACCAGCCAAGTCACTATCACGCCCCAACCAACACAGAGAAAAAACAGCTTACTATGGTCAGGGCGTGACACTAGGAGACAGAACGCGTAACCTTCCTGAGCGGTATGACGGCTGCGTGATCCCATGGTGTTTATACTTGCGTACTATTGTTTGTACAGATGAACGTGGTACCTTCAGGCATTTGGAAATTCCTCCCAAGGATGAACCAGACTTGTGGAGGTCTACAATTTTTTTCTGAGGTCTTGGCTGATTTCTTTTGATTCTCCCATGATGTCAAGCAAAGAGGCACTGAGTTTGTAGGCCTTGAAATACATCCACAGGTACACCTCCAATTGACTCAAACGATGTTAATCAGAATCATCTAAAGCCATGACATAATTTCCTGGAATTTACCAAGCTGTTTAAAGGCACAGTCAACTTAGTGTATGTAACCTTCTGACCCACTGGAATTGAGATACAGTGAATTCTAAGTGAAATAATCTGTCTGTAAACAATTGTTGGAAAAATGTCCTAACCGACTTGCCAAACTATAGTTTGATAACAAGTACGTTGTCGAGTGGTTGAAAAACGAGTTTTAATGACTCCAACCTAAGTGTATGTAACCTTCCGACTTCAACTGTATGTGTGGGTTACAGAGATGAGGTAATTAAAAAATTGTTACTGTAACGTTCTTCGTCGGGCGAAAGAGAGGAGGACCAAAGCGCAGCGTGGTAAGTGTTCATGATGAATATTTAATGGAACAAAACTGAACACTGAAATACAAAACAATAAAGTGAACGAACTAAAACCGAAACAGTTCCGTGTGGTACACACAGACACGGAAGACAACCACCCACGAAACCCAGGTGAAAAAAGGCTACCTAAGTATGATTCTCAATCAGAGACAACTAACGACACCTGCCTCTGATTGAGAATCATACCAGGCCAAACGAAAAAACCAACATAGAAAAACGAACATAGATAACCCACCCAACTCACGCCCTGACCATACTAAAACAAAGAAATAACAAAAGAACTAAGGTCAGAACGTGACAGTTACACACTATTATTGCACACAAAGTGAGTCCATGCAACTTATTAGGTGAGTTGTTGAGCAAATATTTACTCCTGAATTTAACACAACAAAGGGGTTGAATACTTATTGACTGAAGACATTTCAGCTTTTCAAAGCTTTGAAATGATGGGGTATTGTGTGTAGGCCAGTGACACATATACACACTTCCCCATAATGAAGAAGCAAAAACAGGTTTTAACAAGTTTCTGCAAATGTATTAAAATAAAAAACGGAAATACAACATTTACATAAGTAATCAGAACCTTTACTCAGTACTTTGTTGAAGCACCTTTGGCAGCGAGTACAGCCTTGAGTCTTCTTGGGTATGACGCTACAAGCTTGGCCCAACTGTATTTGGGGAGTTTCTCCCATTCTTCTCTGCAGATCCTCTCAAGCTCTGTCAGGTTGGATGGGGAGCGTCGCTGCACAGCTATTTTCAGGTCTCTCCAGAGATGTTCGATCGGATTCAAGTCCAGGCTCTGGCTGGGCCACTCAAGGACATTCATAGACTTGTCCTAAAGCCACTCCTGTGTTGTCTTGGCTGTGTGCTTAGACTCGTTGTCTTGTTGGAAGGTGAACCTTTTCCCCAGTCTGAGGTCCTGAGCGCTCTGGATCAGGTTTTCATCAAGGATCTCTCTGTACTTTGCTTCGTTCGTCTTTCTCTCAAAGCGTACCAAAAATTGTCTGCAACATTGAAGGTCCCCATGAATACAGTGGCCTCCATAATTCTTAAATGGAAGAAGTTTGGAACCACCAAGTCTTCTCCTAGAGCTGGCCGCCAGGCAAAACTGAGCAATTGGAGGAGAAGGGCTTTGGTCACGGAGGTGCCCAAGAACCCGATGTTCACTCTGACAGAACTTCAGAGTACCTCTGTGGAGATAGTAGAACCTTGCAGAAGGACAAACATCTCTGCAGTACTCCACCAATCAGGCCTTTATTGTAGAGAGCGGCCAGATGGGAAGCCCCTCAGTAAAAGGCCCATAACAGCCGTTTCGAGTTTGCCAAAAGGCACCTAAAGAACTCTCAGACCATGAGAAACAAGATTCTCTGGTCTGATGAAACCAAGATTGAACTCTTTGGCCTGAAACAATGTAATCTATTTTAGAATAAAGCTGTAATGCAAAAAATGAGGAAAAAGTCAAGGGGTCTGAATACTTTCCGAATGCACTGTGTATAGATACAGTGGGGAGAACAAGTATTTGATACACTGCCGATTTTGCAGGTTTTCCTACTTACAAAGCATGTAGAGGTCTGTCATTTTTATCTAGGTACACTTCAACTGTGAGAGACGGAATCTAAAACAAAAATCCAGAAAATCACATTGTATGATTTTTAAGTAATTAATTTGCATTTTATTTGCCATGACATAAGTATTTGATCACCTACCAACCAGTAAGAATTCCGGCTCTCACAGACCTGTTAGTTTTCTTTAAGAAGCCCTCCTGATTCTCCACTCATACCTTGTATTTAACTGCACCTGTTTGAACCGTTACCCTGTAAAAAGACACCTGTCCACACACTCAATCAAACAGACTCCAACCTCTCCACAATGGCCAAGACCAGAGAGCTGTGTAAGGAATCAGGATAAATTGTAGACCTGTACAAGGCTGGGATGGGCTTACAGGACAAATAGCCAAGCAGCTTGGTGAGAAAGACAACAACTGTTGGCCACAATTATTAGAAAATGAAGAAGTTCAAGATGACGGTCAATCACCCTCGGTCTGGGGCTCCATGCAAGATCTCACCCTCGTGGGCATCCAATGATCATGAGGAATGTGAGGGATCAGCCCAGAACTTACATGGCAGGACCTGGTCAATGACCTGAAGAGAGCTGGGACCACAGTCTCAAAGAAAACCATTAGTAACACACTACGCCGTCATTGGATTAAAATCTGCCAGCGCACGCAAGGCTCCCCCTGCTCAAGCCAGCGCATGTCCAGGCCCGTCTGAAGTTTGCCAATGACCATCTCGGATTATCCAGGAGGAATGGGAGAAGGTCATGTGGTCTGATGAGACAAAAATAGAGCTTTTTGCTCTAAACTCCACTCGCCGTGTTTGGAGGAATAGAAGGTGAGTACAACCCCAAGAACACCATCCCAACCGTGAAGCATGGAGGTGGAAACATCATTCTTTGGGGATGCTTTTCTGCAAAGGGGACAGGACGACTGCACCGTATTGAAGGAGGATGGATGGGGCCATGTATTCGCGAGATCTTGACCAACAACCTCCTTCCCTCAGTAAGAGCATTGAAAGATGGGTCGTGGCTGGGTCTTCCAGCATGCAACACGACCCGAAACACACAGCCAGGGCAACTAAGGAGTGGCGCCGTAAGAAGCATCTCAAGGTCCTGGAGTGGCCTAGCCAGTCTCCAGACCTGAACCCAATAGAAAAATCTTTGGAGGGAGCCGAAAGTCCGTATTGCCCAGCGACAGCCCCCGAAACCTGAAGGATCTGGAGAAGTCTGTATGGAGGAGTGGGCCAAAATCCCTGCTGCAGTGTGTGCAAACCTGGTCAAGAACTACAGGAAACGTGATGATCTCCTTGTAATTGCAAACTAAGGTTTCTGTACCAAATATTCAGTTCTGCTTTTCTTATGTATCAAAATACTTATGTCATGCAATAAAATGCAAATTAATTAATTTAAAAATCATACAATGTGATTTTCTGGATTTTTGTTTTAGATTCCTTCTCTCACAGTTGAAGTGTACCTATGATAAAAATTACAGACCTCTACATGCTTTGTAAGTAGAAAAACCTGCAAAATTGTCAGTGTATCAAATACTTGTTCTCCCCACTGTATATATAATGCAAATCAGGTCCGGGTGGCAAAGCCCCAGGTCAATTTCGTAATGGGTCCAACTTTTTGGACCCTGAAGACCTTTAGTCATGATAACAGATAAAAACTCCCTCGGAGGTAGAAGGGTCGGCGAGACAGGGGAACAATGGGTCAAGATTTCCTAGAGTCTACATACCATCTGTTGTATATGAATAGACATTCCCCTCCCCTTTTGGATTTCCCTGAATCCGATGTCCTGTCCACTCGGTGAATGGAGAATGCATCGAGTTGGATAGCCATGGGAGGTATCTTGTCAAAAACCATGTTTCAGAAGAACAGAGAAGATTGCAATTACAAAAGTCCAATTGATAGCAAATCCGAGATAAGAGCTCATCCATCTTATTATCAAGTGACTGTAAATTGGCCAATAGAATGGAGGGAAGTGGTGGTTAGTTTTCCCTTCGCCGTAGTCTCAACAGGATACCCACTCTTTTGCTTCTTTTTCACCAGTATTTTGTCTTGGGTAGCCCGAAGATTGGATCGGAGGTACATAAAGAGCCCAGGGCGGATGGGTCGAAGTTGAAGCCGAAATTGAGGTTACTGCCGATCTGATGTTCAAAAGTTTTTCTCAATCATAAAAAAGGATAGCGGATACATTTTGTGCAAAGAAAATGAAGATAAACTTGCATAAGTTGGGTCGGAGCTCTCAAGACGGCAGCCGTAGAGTACGGCGCTATCTTGGCTTAACTTCAGTGTTGAAGTAGTATTTCAGTTGGACTTCTCATATTCTCTCCTGCAAGATCATTTCTGTAACAATTTTGTAATATGCTTGTAACATCACCGTGGTAAGTCACAATATATGGTTTCCAAATATAGGGACTTGTAAATTGCCTGGCATAATATTAGAGTTCGATTTTTAATTTGGTTGTGTTTGGCCTGAGTGGAGAACATGTTTTGGCAGAATAGCAACTTAGAGTTCTCTGTAAATATGTTTCCATGACCTTAGGGTTTGACCAGCGACCAGTATACCAGTATATTTACATACTTCAAATATACTTAAAAACTTCTTAGGGATAGGGGGCAATATTCTGAAGTTTGGATGACTGAGGTGCCCAAAGTAAACTGCCTGTTACTCAGGCTCAGAAGCTAGGATATGCATATAATAAGTAGTATTGGATAGAAAACACTCTGAAGTTTCAAAAATTGTTAAAATAATGTCTGTGAGTATAACAGAACTGATAGAGCAGGACAAAAACCCGAGGAGAATGTGCATTCAGAAGAAAAAAAATTGGAGGTCACCACTCATTGAAATGGCTGTCTATGGGAAGGAATACCTCCCAGATTGCAGTTTCTAGGGCTTTCAGTAGATGTCAACAATCTCTAGAAAGAGTTTCAGGCTTGTTTTTTGAAAAAGTTTTTCTAGGTGGCTCCCATTTTGGCTGTGGTATTGTGGCTCGCGTGGATGAGGGCGCGCACTTCGCTATTTATCTCCGGTAATGAACATACTATTCTCCGTCTTAAATGTTATTGTTTATTTACATATTAGGGTACCTGAGGATTGATTATAAACGTTGTTTTACTTGTTTGGATGAAGTTTATTGGTAACTTTTGGGATTCTTTTGTATGCATTTTGAACGAGGGAAACCGGTGGATTACTGAATCAAGCGCGCCAACTAACCTGACTTTTTGGGATATAAAGAAGGACTTTATCGAACAAAACTTTGGTTCGATAAACCCTTGGGATTGCAATCAGAGGAAGATCTTCAAAGGTAAGTGATTTATTTTATCGCTATTTCTGACTTTCGTGACGCCTCTGCTTGTTTGGAAGATTTTTGTAATGCTTTTGTACGCAGGGCGCTGTCCTCAGATAATTGCATGGTATGCTTTCGCCGTAAAGCCTTTTTGAAATCTGACAAAGCGCCTGGATTAACAAGAAGTTAAGCTTTTAAACAATGTAAGACACTTGTATTTTCATGAATGTTTAATATTATGAATTTTGTATTTTGAATTTCGCGCTCTGCAATTTCACTGGATGTTGTCGAAGTGGGGCGCTAGCGGTACGCCTAGCCCAAAGAGGGTAATTACCTAGGTGGGTTTACAAAGCATGGCTTGGTCTAACCAACGTACCAAGCTATTGTCACACTGTACCCATTAATATGTTCTTTGAATGCGAGTGTACTTTTAGAGTTGGAGAAAAGTACATCAACATATGTGCTCCCCTCCTCAGGGTCTTCAGGGCTACAGTGTATCTGCAGTGTACTTCTCTAACATCCCCTTGTCCTGGTGTATGCAGCCCATCCTCATCCTGCCGTGGCACGACGGACGTCCTGATACCCTGCGAGGAAGAGGAACGTTTTCCCAGGGAAGTTTGGGATGGCCCCTGCGGCATGTTCATACAATACCATCTCACTGTAGTTCCACTCTAAAGATCCCATCCCTTACATAAATAAGACATCACTATGGATTAATGAGGTTTATCGTTACCACGCAGAAAAGCTAACTGTACAGTGTGTCCTTACAGTGCACAATGTTCTTGACTGTGCGTGCACCACCATGGACGCCTTTTCTCTGTCTGGAGTTAGAATCTACATCCTCTCTCTCTCCTGTCCTAGGGTTTATTATCAAACTTTTTCATCATGTATCGTCAAGGCAATATATTACACTAAGCTATTATTTCAGTGATTTGTAGATTCATATACACTCCCTAATCTATGGATTTCACATGACTGGAATACAGATATGCATCTGTTGGTCACAGATACCTTCAAAAAAAAGCTAGGGGCGTGGATCAGAAAACCAGTTAGTATCCAGTGTGACCACCATTTGCCTCATGCAGCGCAACACATCTCCTTTGCATAAGACTTCGCATCAGGCTGTTGATTGTGGCCTGTGGAATGTTGTCCCACTCCTCTTCAATGGCTGTGCGAAGTTGGTAGGAACTGGAACACGCAGCCGTGCACGTCAATCCAGAGCATCCCAAACATGCTCAATGGGTGACATGTCTGAGTATGCAGGCCATGGAAGAATGGATATGTTCAGCTTTCAGGAATTTTGTACAGATCCTCGTGAATTGGGACGGTGCATTATCATGCTGAAACAGGAGGTGATGACGGCGGATGAATGGTTCGACAATGGGCCTCGGGATCTCATCACGGTGTCTCTGTGCATTCAAATTGCCATCGATAAAATGCAATTGTGTTCATTGTCCATAGCTTATGTCTGCCCATACCATAACCCCACTACCACCATTGAGCACTCTGTTCACAACGTTGACATCAGCAAACCACTCGCCCTCACAACGCCATACACGCTGTCTACCCGGTACAGTTGAAAATTTCATCCATGAAGAGCACACTTCTCCAGTGTGCCAGTGGCCATCGATGGTGAGCATTTGCCCACTGAAGTCGGTTAGGATGACGAGCACGCAAAGGAGCTTACCGGAGAAGGTTTCTGACAGTTTTTGCACAAATTCTTCGGTTGTGCAAACCCAAAGTTTCATTAGCTTTCCTGGTGGCTGGTCTCAGACGATCCCACAGGTGAAGAAGCCGGATGTGGAGGTCCTGGCCTGGCGTGGTTACATGGTTGTGCGGTTGTGAGGCTGGTTGAGCGTACTGCCAAATTCTCTAAATCGACATTGAAGACAGCTTATGGTAGAGAAATGTACATTCAAATCTTTGGCACAGCATTGGTGCACAATCCTGTAGTCAGCATGCCAATTGCACACTCCCTCAACATGAGACATCTGTGGCAATGTGTTGTGTGACAAAACTAAATATTTTAGAGTGGCCTTTTATTGTCCCCAGGTGATCATGCTGTTTAATCAGCTTCTTGACTTGCCACACCTGTCAGGTGGATGGATTATCTTGGCAAAGGAGAAATGCTCACTAACAGGGATGTAAATACATTTGTGCACGGAATTTAAGAGAAATAAAGTTTTTGTGGATAAGAAACATTACTGGGGTCATTTATTTCAGCTCATGAAACATTGGATCAACACTTTAAATGTTGCGTTTATATTTTTGTCCAGTACTTTCTAATCAATGATATAAGCATATGCTCTATATGCACAGGGATGTATTTTATTTTTATTTTTTATAGTTGAATCTTGTATAAATGGGCCACAGCTCTAAACAGATGTCACTCAACCTGAAGCACAGACGCAACATGACTTGGTTTGGAACAGGCAGGTGTTTAAACACAGCCTAATGTTGATAGATATCTCTGGTTCTTGAGTGTTTGCAAATTCATTACCCCCACAGATGATTGGTATTTATCTTCGATTACGTACTGTGTAATCTACCCAGTTTCTACCCTATCTCACAGTCATGCTCTCCATATCAAGCTATGCATCTTTTAGTGTCTCTGTGTGTACAATACTCGTAGGCGTGTGGGGGCGTGTGAGAGAGAGAGAGAGAACGAGAGAGACAAAGAGATATTGGAGAGATGAACATTCTCTCTCAATGCTGGAGAGCCCCCGGGAGCTTCCTGTAAGTTTGTTAAAAACCCGGATGAGAAGCTTTTGATAACATAATTGTGTGGGTGCCAGCAGGGAAGGTGACATTAGGTGCAACCTTTAGTGGAAGAGGAAGTCAATCAGTGGAGCAGGAGGGAGGTGGACAGGCAGCAGTAAAACGAGTGATGGGACAGAGGAGGAAGTTCAGTGGGGTTGCACATGGGAATCTCTGGCTATAGGTCAGACAGAACACCATGCAGATAGTCACAGGTGTTATGACTAGAGAGTCATGTGACTGTGTGTGTGTGGGGGGAGGGGGGGTATTGTTTGTGTGTGTTTAACTGTGTGTGTTGCTGGCGGGGGGGTCGACGAGCTTCATTAGCCATGATTATTTTTTTATGACAGGAAATTAGCTTTAAAACGGCACAATTTTCTCCCAACCTCATGGTAAAATGTGTGGAATAGCAGGAAATTAGCTCAGGGATTCTTGAAAGTCGTGATAATCCTTGTCCGGCAGAGAAATTTCATTTTTATAGTATAACATTTTTATTTTGTTGCATTATTTGAATTTAAGGAACAGATTGGTACAAAAAAATGGCAATAATGGATATTAACTGAACAATTCTCATATGTACTTTCTTGCAATAGGCCTCTGTAATTTTAAATACTATTTATCTCAAAACTGTGTTTCCTAAAAGATGTGTCCGGAGATTTGGTCAACACCATCAGATTTCTCTAAAATCCTAAATTAATATTAAGACAAATATTTGTGGGAAAAACAGGTGATATTGTCCTGTCTTTCAAGATTACCTGAACTATAAAACAGCAAAAACAAATCCCATCCTCATGGCAAAATTTGTAAAATAGCATGAGATTAGCTATAAATCTGATTTCGCAAAAAAAAACGATATGTGAAACTGTGCTAGGCTACTGGTGTGTGTGTATGTGTTGGTGTGTGTGTGTGTGTTTATGACTGTACATGTGTGTGAGAATATTGCCACTGTCTTTGTTCCACACCTGGCTAGTGAGTCACTAGTGGTGTCAGTGTGAGGCACTATGCTCGTCACTCTGGTCGTGGCTCTCTTAACCTTTCAGACAAAAGGCCCTGACGTGCTCAGGCTCCTACTTACCCTGTGAGGGGAGTCGCCTTGAATGCCATGTATTCTTCTCCCTTCCCAGGGTGGCTCATTTTATAACGACTGGAAGAAAACCTATTGGGAAACCTTTCATCAACTCCGAAGGTGAATTGTGAAAACATTTCTGTTTTCTTGTATGTAATTAAACAGATTACGAAAGTGTTCAGGTTTTGTTAATTAAGGGAAGTGCAATACAGTATTCACTGTCTTTAACAGCAGTTTTTACTAATTGTATATTATCTTATGGAGGAAAGACTACTGATAAAGGGATTTGTAGCAACAATACAGCATGAGGAGAGACACAAGTGAAGCCCCCAGCCCTAGGTTGACTTCCACGGCCATAGGTAAGAAGTTTAAAATGTGGTTTCACAATTTACGTTTTTTATCATCGTGATCACAAATTTTTTATAGCATGTATGACATCACAGTCAATACAATGGACTCACCTTCAATGAACAATGTATGAAAGAATAAAGGGTGTGTGTATGTTTTTGTGTGTTTGTGTCTCACGTCCCCCGAAACCAGCCACTGTTGTAAGATCCTCTGAACCCTCTCCCACATGGCAGACAGGCCCAACAGGCCCAATCACACAATGAACACATCCTTAGTGATTGCCAGTGTTTACTGGCGGGTTGTCAGGGACTCCTCTGCTCTGAGGTAATAAGGAAGGGGATTATTTGCTTTGGCTGCAGAAGAGGGCTCTATAATCAGATCACAGTGACATATGAGTGCAGTGTTTGTACTTTTTGCCACCCAGCGCTCTCCCTCTCTTCTTATTCTCTACTCTCCTATCCCTCCCTCCTTCGTCTGGCTCCCTGTCATTTTTACACTCAGTTTCTCAGATTGTAAAAGAGGTCTGCATGAGTAAGAACAGGAACTCTTTCCTTCTGTTTTTCTTGTTTAGTGAATAGAAATGGTTCAAATACAGCCTCTAAAACCATGGCTTTTTGAGACAGATAGCTGAGATCAATTTCCTCACAATGACAAGCTCTTGTTTTTGTATGTCCTCCCTATTCAGTATATGGGAGAAGAGAGTGGGTAAGATAGATCGGTCAGGTTTGTGGAATTGGATTTCCATGGCAGATTGCCACACATCACCAGTCTTATCTGATGGTGCAAGTCTGTTATTGTAACGAAACGCCAATGGAGGCGAGCCAGGAAAGGTGAAGATGATACAGCACACAGGCCATTCATGGCACAATCAAGCTCTTTATTTCTCTGTGTTTTCCATGCTCTATCACTCCAGGAAGTGATAGCTTGGGCATGTAGGGGGTGTATGTGGGCAGGAGGAACGATGGTCTGTAGGAGTGAAGAAATCTCTCTGATAACTGATGGAGCTTCAATCCACTGCATTGTGCATTGTGCTCTGAAATAACTCAATGATGGAGATAGAACACCTTTATATAGAGGACTGAAAATGACAATTTATATCCACTGTGCTAAAAAGGTCAGTGCCCTACTTGGACCTACATTGTTTACACGATGACTACAGACATTTTAAGAATAAGCTTGTTCCTGAACACTTGTTTCCATTCCTTGCTAATTTGAACTTTGCTAGGCATGTCTCTAATAGAATTTGATGTTATCTTTTTTTCATCCCATTATTCTAATACCTCTCTAAAATAAGATGAAAACAAAAAACAGTAAATGTTTTAGGAGCACACATGCCTCACCGGGACCATGTGGCAGATAATGGAAGCTGTGGACTGTCCATTTCCTCAGTTGCCTATTATGTAAAATGTAAATTGCCAGTAGTCACCCTCTCCTCTGTTGCCAATATCTCTCTCTCTCTCTCTCTCTCTCTCTCTCTCTCTCTCTCTCTCTCTCTCTCTCTCTCTCTCTCTCTCTCTCTCTCTCTCTCGCTCGCTCTCTCTCTCCTCTCTTATACACATCTAGATGTGTATAAGAGACAGCTCTCTCTCTCTCTCGCTCGCTCGCTCGCTCACTCGCTCTTCTCATGGTTCCACCTGTCACCAGAGGGCGACAGAGACTGTTGTCATAACTCTCCTGTGACGATCTGAAGGATCAGGTCAGTGGGTTCGCTCGACAGCGTGCTCTCTCTCGTAGAGGGGGAGAGCGGGAAGACTGCTGTTTTATGGCGGTCATAATATACGAAGCCTCTATGATCTGTAGTGTTCGAGATTTAGAATGTAAACTGTGGAACACAGAGAGACCCTTGGACATCAAAAGTTTGAATGATTAAACAATATTTATATTTTTGAGAATGTGGGAGTGGTCTGTGGACACTTAAGGGACAGTCATGATGAAGTTGTTTCATTTGATGACCTCATGAAAGACAGGAGTCCCACATTACTGTATCTCTGTTTGTGTACACTTTTCAATTATCAGATTTACATCTAGATGTTGGATAAAATTAATGAGTAAATATGAAATTATTTGTGAAAAGATGTAATGTGATGTTAGCCTTCTAAATGAGAGTAGGGATTTTCATATAAAGTTGAACTAGTCAGTGGCCACACCACCGTGAGCCAGACAGTACATCAGGCATCATGGAACCGCCCTTTTCTACTCCAGAATATAAAACCACCCGTGACGAAATTTACATTTCATGCCAAAGAGACCCGTGGTAAGCCGGATGTCTCGAATGTTTAAGAAGACCAGAAAATATGGAGCTGACGCTACATGTTGAAATGGTTAAGAACTACAACTCTATAGGCCCAGGAGACCAGACAGTGTGTAGCGTTGGCTACACAGCTGGAAATGTTTAAACTCTGAGCCTATCCATCACTACACAATAAGAGAAAATCCTAGACATAGAATTACTAGTCTGCAGCTGGAAATTACGTAAGTCTAGTACGAGAATACCGACAACCGTGGAAGCATCTATTCTATGCAACGGCCATCTGTACGCCTGACGTATCCATACAACAGACACTATCCAGAGCCACGGAGAAAGCTACAACCACGAAAGACATTGTGACTTCTGGGGAAGTTAACCAGAGACTCTCTGATGAACTGACTCTCCAGCAGATGGGCCGGCGATTCCAACAGAGAAGACAACAACGACATACGAGCGTAAAGATATACATTGCAATTATTTTCGAATGAGCGGCCATTCATGTGCAAAGGATTAGCATTTCAATTAATATAATTATAAACTGTGTGTAGTGAATCCATTTTGTCTCTCCCGCTCTTCATCTGTCCCCACCCCTTTCCATTGTCTACCAAGCCGTCATACCGGTTTAACCCACTAGGGACTTATCAATGCATTGTGTTAGTAACCAATAACTATATTGTTTATGTATTTCTGTTTTTTGTTTAGTTAGTTAGTAAATAAATAATTAAGCCAATTTGTATATCGCTTAATTCATTATGGAGGCTAGGTTTCTTGCAGATATCCAAGGGTTTGCGACATTCAGTAATGAGAACTGATGAGGTAATAATAATACATTAATACAAGACTGTACTCTATAAGATATGAAAATATCTGAAGAGTCGATTTGGGAAATAGAGACTCTAAACATTTTCCCGTGGTGCCCCAACTTCCTAGTTAATTAAGTTTATATGATTAGTTTAATAATAATAATAATACACTGGGGCCCCACGAGGGTGCATTCTCAGCCCTCTCCTGTACTCCCTGTTCACCCATGACTGCGTGGCCATGCACGCTTCCAACTCAATCATCAAGTTTGCAGACGACACTACAGTGGTAGGCCTGATTACCAACAATGATGAGACGGCCTACAGGGAGGAGGTGAGGGCCCTCGGAGTGTGGTGTCAGGAAAATAACCTCTCACTCAACGTCAACAAAACAAAGGAGATGATCGTGGACTACAGGAAACAGCAGAGGGAGCACCCCCCTATCCACATCGACGGGACAGTAGTGGAGAGGGTAGTAAGTTTTAAGTTCCTCGGCGTACACGTCAAGGACAAACTGAAATGGTCCACCCACACAGACAGCGTGGTGAAGAAGGTGCAACAGCGCCTCTTCAACCTCAGGAGGCTGAAGAAATGTGGCTTGTCATCTAAAACACTCACAAACTTTTACAGATGCACAATCGACAGTATCCTGTCGGGCTGTATCACCGCCTGGTACGGCAATTGCACCGCCCTTGGAGGGCAAATTACCTGCCCTCCAAGACACCTACAGCACCCAATGTCACGGGAAGGACAAAAAGATCATGGACAACAACCACCCGAGCCACTGGCTGTTCACCCCGCTATCATCCGGAAAGCGAAGTCAGTACAGGTACATCAAAGCTGGGACCGAGAGACTAAAAAACAGCTTCTATCTCAAGGCCATCAGACTGTTAAACAGCCATCACTAACATAGAGAGGCTGCTGCCAACATACAGACTCAATCTCTGGCCACCTAAATAAATGGACTTAATAAAGGTATCAGTAGTCACTTTAAATAACGCCACTTTAATAATGTTTACATATTCTACATTACTCATCTCATATGTATATACTGTATTCTATACCGCTTACTGCATCTTGCCTATGCCACACGGCGTCGCTCATCCATATATTGATATGTACATATTCTATTCATCCCTTTACATTTGTGTGTATAAGGTAGTTGTTGTGAATTTGTCAGATTACTTGTTAGATATTACTGCATAGTCGAAACTAGAAGCACAAGCATTTCGCTACACTCGCATTAACATCTGCTAACCATGTGTATGTGACAAATAAAATTTGATTTGAATTACACATAGAGAATTGATTTGATAAAATAACAGTCTTCACATTTAATGATAATCACAGACACGACACTGTCTTAGAGACATCAATGACACTCAGGTGTGTCCAATTTACTCATTATGATTTCCCTGTTAAAAGACGTGTGTTTCGGGCCTCTCGACTGGTGCAGTGGTCTAAGGTACTGTTCCACTAGAGATCCTGGTTCGAGTGTAGGCTCTGTCGCTGACGGCCGCGACCAGGAGACCCATGGGGCGGCACACAATTGGCCCAGCCTCGTCCGGGTTATGGATGTCCTTGTCCCATCGCACTCTAGCGACTCCTGTTGCGGGCCGGGCGCATGCACGCTGACACGGTTGCCAGGTGTACGATGTCTCCTCCGACACATTCGTGTGGCTGGCTTCTGGGTTAAGCGGGCATTGTGTCAAGAAGCAGTGCGGCTTGCCTGGGTTGTGTTTGATAAGACACACGGCTCTCGACCTTCGCCTCTCCCGAATCCGTACGGAAGTTGCAGCGATGGGACAAGACTGTAACTACTAATTGGGGAGAAAAAGGAGTAAAAAAAAAAAGAAAAAGAAGCTTGAATTGTTTACTGTGTGCGGTCGTTTCCTGAGTGAGTTTGCGAGACTTAGTGTTTGTTGTTTTTCCCAGTGTACTGTTATCCTGCAGCTAATGTTTCTCAGTAAAGTATTATGTTTATCCTTAACCACTGATTCTTCGTCTGGTCTTTTTTCTGCACCTGAGTCCAACCTTACCACGTCACATCTCTCTCTCTCTCTCTCTCCCTCTCTCTGTCTGTGAGCCATGCTGTACGAGTCAGTGCCCTACTCTGGTGTCTCTGGGCACTGCAGCTTTTTGTGGGACACCTGCTCTTTGCTGACAGTGGAGGTTGTATTGCAACGTGTTTATATTAGTCATACTGATGATGAACTGCAGGGACCTTCAATTACTTCTTTAGCAAAAACTCCCAAACAGGACATGTAGGATAGGTTGCATAAAATACAGAAAAACCCTGACTATACTGTCCGTGATGACATATGAAATCAGTACTCAGATTACGGTTAAGTATCACCCTGGTTGTATGTATTAACTGTCAGGTCATGATAAGCTAACTTTCAAAACTTTCCCCAGTCTGCCCTGGGGATCAGTGCGAGTTTTCTGGCTATGACCAAATGCCATACAGGATTTGGGGTTGTGGTATGAGCACAGTCAGTCTGGACTAGTATCCAATATATATTTTACATTCTATTTTAGATTGAATAAAGAGATTAGTGGTTGCATTTAATGGAAATGAACACATGGTTTAAATTAAGGTTTGAACTGAAAGAGTGGCATCATGTATACAGAGCATGTCAATAACACGGGGACTCGTTTAGTCAGACATCAAACCTTGTCATGCACAAACCTCTCATAATTACCAGTCATTTCATTAATTTATTAAACACACTGTAGGTATAAAAGTGTCTCTAAAATGTGTTAGATTGCAGATGTGTTTGATGAGTTGTGTATTGTGTGTTTTGAGGTTGTGCTCCATTTGTGCTCTTAGGCATGGCCCTGTTGTCCAGAGGCAGGGAGACGTCCCGTGTGCGGTCCCTCACAGTCTTTAGGAAGCTCATGATGCCCGAGCCGCCAGTACCCGTCTCCTCTAGAGCCGTGGGCGCCCTGCTGACAGTCTCCTCCTGGGAATTGTTGCCCTGGCTTCGCAGCTGGCGGGCACGGGCAGCGGGAACGGTGATGAAGCGGCTGACCACGTTGATGTGGTAGCTGCGGAGGGCCATTAGCTTGGTCACACATAGCTGAAAAGCTGCGGTCAGAAGCTCACTAGCCTCCTGCTGGACAAAGCCTCGCAGGGAGGGCTGCAGAGATATGTCCTGGATCAGATGCTTGTGGGAAGAGGGCATGTAGTTTCTCATACGGGTCAGAAAGGCTCCTGTACAAGTAGAACACATATTCACCCTCAGTGGAAATAACATCTTCAGGAGACCTTTGTGTTAAAAAAAATATGCCTATGTAAAATATAATGCCATGCCAATATGTTGTAGACATGCAGCCACATACAGTATGTATAACACAACTCCACCGTCATAACTCTTTATGGTTTTAAGTGAACACTTCCTTATTGCCAAAGAAAACATCTGTTAAGATGTACTTGTTAACACAGCCATGTGTATCTCTGCAAAACATTTATTCATTATTGTGTGGTAATATTGACTCCTCTGGACCTGTCTAATTTTGCTTTCTTACCACACTTTTCCTCATGTTTGACTCCTAGCAACTCATCAAAGCAGTGCAGCAGACTGCTCTGGGCAGCACTCGCACCAGAATACTCCATAGGCTCTGCCTGGATGCCTTCATACACCAAACCAGCTGGCATGGATGAGTTATCTTTCCACCTGAACCACACACATACAGCCATACATTATGAATACAGTCATATTTTACGTGTCATTAACTTCTGTCAGACAACTTAGACAATTAACTTCTGTCAGACTCATTTTGTATCATTTAGGCCTACTAGGGGTGTTCAGTACTTACCCAGACAGATAGATCCTTATAATGCCATAGAAGACTTCTGGCTTGACATACGCTGGAACAACATAAGATACATCTATATGCTGAGAATGCAGGTGAACTGGACTGAATATCAACACAGTAAAACATCTGTTTCAGTTGTAGTACCATGCATCAGTTTGAGTGCATCTGTCATGCCCTCCATCGCCTGGCTGATTTCCTCTAGTGCACTTGTCACAGTCTCAGCATCACCACACTGGACCCCATTAATAACCAGGGGAATACTCTGAAACACACCCACATTAACAATGTCACTCAGAATTGGGCATCTCATTTTACAGCTCTGTGTGTTTCAGAAGAGGCCTTCACCTTGATGGCTGGCACTGCAGCCAGCTCCACTAGTAGAGTGACCATGAAGAACCCCTTCACACTGTCCCCACCAGGCAGAGTGACAAGCAGCTCCAAGTTCCTGGGAGAGCGATGAAAACAACAACTATCACCATGGCCACAATGACAGCTGGTAGAAGAAGTTAACGTTCCTGCAAACATTTCAGGAGATTGTTAGATTGCAATAGTATGATTTCAAATGTCAGCGAGAGCCAACGAGCAAAGACTATTGGAATGTGTGGAATCTACAAATACAGCTGGTTGGAATCAATTATTCAAGGCAATACTTACTCAATGTCAAATGGTCTGGTACAGGAGATGAGGAAGTGACATGAAAAAGAAACACATTTACCTTAAATATCACTGAGACAAAAATAGAACAGTGTAACAGAAGAGGCAGATAATAATAATTTGGGGTGTGCTTATCTTTGTCCTATTTTACACAGGTAATGTGTTTTTTGCATATCCCACTCTCCCTGAGAAACCCACAGAGAGTGGGGTCTTGGCTAGGGTCTGCTATTCAACAGCAAACCTGTAGCAAGTAGGGTTAAGTGTCTTGCTCAAGGGCACATCGACAGATTTTTCACCTTCTCAGCTTGGGGATTCAAACCAGCAACTTTTCAGTTACTTGCCCAACTCTCTAACCGCTAGGCTACCTGCCGCCCCGGAGAATCTTGATTATTCCAAACTTACCCATGTGGATCCCTCTTCTTCCAGTTAGCCAGTACTGCGTCTGCATGGGTAAGGATGGGAGGAAGGCCTAGACGCTGAGACACCTTCCAGTATGGAATGGCCAGGTTGCGGGGGAGCATCTTATGGGAGATAAGAGTTCATATCAGAGGGACATGCAATTTTTTTCATGATGGTACTCTCGGTGCATTGCATGATGCCTGGGGTTATGTTTACAGATAGTCAAGTCCCGAATGTGTTTGCATCCAGTAACTATTTGTTGGTGTTCCATATCTCAAACCTGAAGGTGCCAAAGTTGCTGGATAATTTCACCTTTGATTTACAGTAGGAAGATATTAGAGTTTTTATCAATCCGGTTCAAGCATTCTTTGGAACAATGTTTTCGATTTTCAAAATAGAGTTGACAAGTCACAGAACTGTGGCCTTTTATAAAACAGTAAATGCATTTTCTAAATGTAGTTGCATTCTAAAAACATAAATACATTCCTCAAAACTATATACAGTCAAAATTGCTAATTTATACTTCTCTTGAATCCATGCAGACAAAACAGAAAGGTAGTCTTTAAAAAATCCCAGTAGATCAATACATTTTCTTTGCAGTTATTAAATTATAATGATCCAAATTGGAAAAATACAGTTGAAGTCAGAGGTTTACATACACTTAGGTTGGAGTCATCAAAACTAGTTTTTCAACCACTCCACAAATGTATTTTTAACAAACTATAGTTTTGGCAAGTTGGTTAGGACATGTACTTTGAGCATGACACAAGTCATTTTTCCAACAATTGTTTACAAACAGATTATTTCACTTATAATTCACTGTATCACAATTCCAGTGGGTCAGAAGTTTACATAGACTAAGTTGACTGTGCCTTTAAACAGCTTGGAAAATTCCAGAAAATTATGTTATGGCTTTAGTAGCTTCTGATGGGCTAATTGACATAATTTGAGTCAATTGGAGGTGTACCTGTGGATGTATTTCAAGGCCTACCTTCAAACTCAGTGCCTCTTTGCTTGACATCATGAGAAAATCAAAAGAAATCAACCAAGACCTCAGAAAAACAATTGTAGACCTCCACAAGTCTGGTTCCTCCTTGGGAGCAATTTCCAAATGCCTGAAGGTACCACGTTCATCTGTACAAACAATAGTATGCAAGTAAAAACACCATGGGACCACGCAGACGTCATAACGCTCAGGAAACAGACGCGTTCTGTCTCCTAGAGATTAACGTACTTTGGTGCTAAAAGTGCAAATCAATCCCAGAACTACAGCAAAGGACCTTGTGAAGATGCTGGAGGAAACAGGTACAAAGGTATCTATATCCACAGTAAAACGAGTCCTATATTGACATAACCTGAAAGGCCGCTCAAAAAGGAAGAAGCCACTGCTCCAAAACCACCATGAAGAAAAGCCAGACTACGGTTCGCAACTGCACATGGGGACAAAGAACGTACTTTTTGGAGAAATGTCCTCTGGTCTGATGAAACAAAAATATAACTGTTTGGCCATAATGTCCATTGTTATGTTTGGAGGAAAAAGGGGGAGTCTTGCAAACCAAAGAACACCATCCCAACCTTGAAGCACGGGGGTGGCAGCATCATGTTGTGGGGGTGCTTTTCTGCAGGAGAGACTGGTGCACTTCACAAAATAGATGGCATCATGAGGTAGGACAATTATGTGGATATATTGAAGCAACATCTCAAGACATCAGTCAAGAAGTTAAAGCTTGGTCGCAAATGGTCTTCCAAATGAACAATGACCCCAAGCATACTTCCAAAGTTGTGACAAAATTGCTTAAGGACAACAAAATCAAGGTATTGGAGTGGCCATCACAAAGCCCTGACCTCAATCCCATAGAACATTTGTGGGCAGA
Organism: Salvelinus sp. IW2-2015; assembly: GCF_002910315.2. Lineage (NCBI taxonomy): Eukaryota > Metazoa > Chordata > Actinopteri > Salmoniformes > Salmonidae > Salvelinus > Salvelinus sp. IW2-2015. The sequence continues at coordinate 16,949,568 of NC_036872.1, forward strand.
ACTGAAAAAGTGTGTGCGAGCAAGAAGGCCTAAAAACCTGACTCAGTTGCACCAGCTCTGTCAGGCGGAACGGGCCAAAATTCACCCAACTTATTGTGGGAAGCTTGTGGAAGGCTACCTGAAATGTTTGATCCAAGTTAAACAATTTAAAGGCAATGCTACCAAATACTAATTGAGTGTATGTAAACTTCTGACGCACTGGGAATGTGATGAAAGAAATAAAAGCTGAAAGAAATAATAATCTCTACTATTATTCTGACATTTCACATTCTTAAAATAAAGTGGTGATCCTAACTGACCTAAGACATTGAATTTTTACAAGGATTAAATGTCAGGAATTGTGAAAATTGAGTTTAAATGTATTTGGCTAAGGTGTATGTAAACTTCTGACTTCAACTGTAACTATCAAAAGGTGCAGAATTATGGGTAATGACTCTCCTCTTATGCATATTTCACTAAACACTTTCATACACATTGTCACGCGGAGCGGAACAGGTGAACCCAAGAGCAGACTCAGATGAGGAGACTGGGATGAGGTAACCAAGTTATTTATTGAAACACGGGGGGGAGATTGAATGCAGGCCAGGGGAAGCTTGGGCGGGTTGCTGGAAACCAGGTGCGGAGGGTGAGGCTGGAGCGAGAGGTGTGGGAACAGGGTAAGCAGTTCCGGAGGGGAATCCAAAGGAGCGTAGAGTGGGGAATCGAGGACCGAGTAGCAGGACAGATGAGAAGTCGGACTGGAGACAGGGACCAGAGTCAGAGTGGGCAGAACTGTAGCGGAGAGGAAAACAGCGTCAGGCAAGGGAACAGAGGCACAACAGGAACAAACAGCTAGAAACATGGACTGACTGGGCAGAGATTACGATCTGGTAGTGTGGAAGTGGCAGGACTGAGTATTTGTAGAGGTCTTGATTATGGAACAGGTTGCAGCTGGTGGGGATCTGCTTTGACTCCAGCACACATGTCTCTGCCCACACAATAACAGACACACCGAGAGAAGGAGAGAGCACTGGGGGAGTGGCGGCAGGTCAAGGAGGCACCGGATGAGCACTGGAGGGCATGGCAGGAGCAGATGTGACACACGTTAAATCAAATAGGATTCCTGATCAAGAAGAAAATGGAAAACAAGCACATTGTGTGCAGGATTTATTCAAATAAAATTGTATTTGTCACATGCGCCGAATACAACAGGTGTAGATCATGCAATATTTACTAACGAGCCCTTTCCCAACAATGAGTTAAAACGTTTGAAAAACTTGCAAAATAAAAAGGAAATAGTAACGCAATAAAATTAAATTATGAGAATATATACATGGAGTACCGGTACAGAGTCAATGTGCAAGGGTAGAAGGTAGTTGAGGTAATATGTACATGACAAGGGTAGGTGACAACACACATGCACCACGGGTGCGTGCCCAGTCGCCTCCTGTACTCCCTGTTCACTCATGACTGCACGGCCAAGCACGACTCCAACACCATCATTAAGTTTGCCGATGACACAACAGGCCTGATCACCGACAATGACGAGTTCCCGCCATTCCCACTGTCTCCCTTAATGGTAGATTATTCTGTCACGTTGGTATGAAGGGATCGGGAGACAGGCGCATGAATGCGTAATAGTTTTTTAAATTTCTTTACCCAAATTACAGCGTGCCGTGTAAAGGCACGGGGATGAAGACCAAACAGTCACATAACAAAAACACAGGGTTGAAACCCAAACAAAGAGTGAGGAGTACCTCAAATAAATAACACAAGCGCACAATGATACCACACGGGACAAGACCCGTAACCATCTGCGCAATACACATGGCACAAAAGCCAAAACACAGCACAGGTACTCACACGATCAACGGCCATTGGAACAATAATCGACAGCCCAATGGAAACCAAAGAGTACACTTCTACAAGTACTAATCAGTGGGAATAGGGGACAGGTGTGCGTAATGAAAGTTCCGGAGGGATCCGTGACAGTACCCCCCCTTGACGCGCTGCACCAGCAGCACAACGACACCGGCCTCGAGGACTATCACAGGAACCCAGTGCGGGTCGATCAGGACCCGATGCAGCTGCCGAAGTTGCGTCGTCGGACGGGCCACTTGCCGCTGCCAAAGTTGCAGCGGTGTCGGACGGACCAGTAGCAGTGACGTTGGACGGACCGGAAGTGGCGTCGCCGGACGGACCCATTGTGGCGACGTCGGACGGCCCAGTTGCAGCTGTCGAAGTTGCGGCGGCAGCAGACGGACCAGTCGCAGCGTCGTCGGACGGGCCATTCCCACTGTCTCCCTTAATGGTAGATTATTCTGTCACGTTGGTATGAAGGGATCGGGAGACAGGCGCATGAATGCGTAATAGTTTTTAAAATTTCTTTACCCAAATTACAGCGTGCCGTGTAAAGGCACGGGGACGAAGACCAAACAGTCACGTAACAAAAACACAGGGTTGAAACCCAAACAAAGAGCGAGGAGTACCTTGAATAAATAACACAAGCGCACAATGATACCACACGGGACGAGACCGGTAATCATCTGCGCAATATACGTGGCACGAAAGCCAAAACACAGCACAGGTACTCACACGACCAACGGCCATTGGAACAATAATCGAAAGCCCAATGGAAACCAAAGGGTACACTTATACAAGTACAAATAGGTGGTAATAGGGGACAGGTGTGCGTAATGAAAGTTCCGGAGGGATCCGTGACAAATTCTCTGCTCCTGCTCCCTTCTCTCTCGTCCACATTGATACAAATCATAAATTGATAAGGTACTAAGATGTATAATGTCTCCATCAAATCTAAGAAGTTATTTAAACGTTTTTATTCTTACTTATTCGTAGACAAATGTTCAATGATGTATGAAATTGGAGTTGTTCTTCATCAACTGGTAATACATACATAATGAAGCAGGTTAATAGTTTAAACATTTCCCTTTTAATTCCAATGCTTTTTTTCAAGATACAACATTGTTATCTTTGGCGGTATAGATGGATTTTCAAGGAAGGTAAGTATATTATTTTGTATGCATATTGCATATTTCCCATCACCTAATGAACAACCAGAATACCAGTCTGGTGTTAAGCTTTCTGTGCTGTATTGACTTATCCTGAAAATGACATCTGCTGCTTTAGATTGAACGGTCATATCTCAGTTATTGTTTTCATATCTACACAAAATAAGCAATTTTCTTTACTTTCAGAGTGCGAGCTGATCAACAGGTCGAAAATGTAGATATTGCCAGATGTATGTTCACTGTCCGAGGAACAGGCCGTGGAAGCTTTATTGCTGGCAAAAGTGTCCATAACCAGAGGTAATTAAACTGTTCTGTGTTCTTTTTCTTTCTTCATCTCTATCTGTCTTGTACATGGAACCTGTCTCACATGCATTAATTTAAAGACCCTTAGGATGTCAGCTGAAAATTTTCAGATTTTCACAACATAAACACTCAGCCATTTTCACTTGACTATCAATCCCCTGTTGCTGCCAAGTCATGATTTCCCTGGGGGTTAGCCTTGCAATAACCAAGTGGTGAGACACATAGCCCTCTATGTTTAAGTGTTTCAGGTACACTGAGATAGGTGTCTGCATCACATACAGTCAGTAACCACTCACAGAGGCACACACAACTTGTATTTCTATAACCTCGGACCCACCTCAGTGTTCACTATTCATAGAGGAAGAACACATGACCACAGAGATTAGGTTCCTGCACTCCACAAAACCTTTTCTTTCTCTCTGTTAGAGTGGAACGCTTATGGAGAGATGTTTGGAGTGCTGTGACATGTCAGTACTACAACTTGCTGCGCAATTTGGAGGAAGAAGGCTACCTTGACCTGTAAAATTCTATCCACTGTGTGGGATATGTGTTCCTACCTCATCTGCAGGCAGGTCTGCAGCATTTCACAGAGAGTTGGAATAATCACCCTTTAAGTACAGAGGTGAACCTGACACCTCAGCAGCTGTTGCCTTAGCACTACACAACTGATTCAAATGATCAAGTCATCATCAAGCTTCAGGTGGTATTTATGTATTCAGTTGTGATCTGGTAATGTAAAAGTCTAATAATGACATTATCTTCTATTGTTTGTCCTCATGTGTCTGTTTTTCAGCATAAAGAACTCTGTAGCCACTTAGCGTGGACACCAGGTGAGACTACACACACAGATTCCTGTTGAACACAGTCTCTTTAACTACCTTATTTTCTCAATAACAGTCTCTCTCCTTCACTTCATCCCCCTCCCCCTTCTCCCTAAATCCTGTAGGTTATATCAGCTGTGTCGGTGAACCCCTCTCGCATCTGAACTGGCTGACACAGTGGGCACAGCATGATCATAGGTGAGAGGTCACTTGGTCGAGTCAACAAGAAGTATTATTAAAAAGATGCTTTACATTGAAATACAGATAGAGATGTAGTAGTCCCAGAGTTAACGATCCAAGGTCAGTTTTGCGTTTCACCTCCTAATGATTATGATGACTGACAGTGTTAGAATAAAAAAAACAAAGCTTAATTATGCTCTCTGTCTATCCATCTGTCTCTCATCTGCATCTATGTTTTGATGTAAGAGAAGAAGCCAGTCCCGTCATCGCCACCTCACCCGCTCTTAAGATAACCTTCGGGCCGACTGGGAGCGTAAGGCTGGTTTGGAGACACCGCTAGAGACACTATGTAATTGTGATGGACAGAGAGAATATTAGGGTAGCACTGTAATTCATTAATCACATGCTGCCGTCACTGCTCCTCTGTTTTACCTCTTTCCTTTTCTGTCTTCTACACCTCTCCCCACCTCCTCTTTCTTCCTCTTTTTTTTTATAATGCACACCATATGTGCATTGAAGTACAGATTGAACTTGTACTTATAATATTACAATTATAATATTGATAATACATGTATTATGTATTTATAACACCTGGATAATGAACTTTCAATAAAGAGTTTCACATTCTCCACTGGTTAAAATTAAGTATCTCATTGAAACACTACACCTATCCTGTGTCCTCAGAATAATGCAAATGAAGGGAGTTAGATATGCATAGGAAGTGTAGTTTACTGTTTTTTTCTGTATATATGAGTTACAACTCAGCCTTTACTTAAATCATGGTTCTAGTCTATTGCATAGTTACAATGTGTAATCATTGATGTCCCAGGAGCAGGAGTGGTAAACACTGTTGAAGTGTATAATTGTAATAAATGCATGCAGACAAAGCATCATTCAAAGAAGGGAGTTTGATACACCTGGTATTGGATATGACTGAAAAAGAATGTCTCACATAGATTCATACCTGAACTACACCTTTATTTGCCAAGGTAGAGTACATAATCAGTGAATATATTCAATGTACAGGCTATAATTGTCACATCCTGACCATAGTTCTTATGTGTTTTGCTTGTTTTAGTGTTGGTCAGGACGTGAGCTGGGTGGGCATTCTATGTTGTGTGTCTAGTTTGTCTGTTTCTGTGTTCGGCCTAATATGGTTCTCAATCAGAGGCAGCTGTCAATCGTTGTCCCTGATTGAGAATCATATATAGGTGGCTTGTTTTGTGTTGGGGATTTGTGGGTGGTTGTTTCCTGTCTCTGTGTTTTGTCTGCACCAGAAAGGACTGTATCGGTAAGCCACTTTTGTAGTTTTGTAAGTGTTCACGTTTTCGTCTTGTAATTAAATATGTTGAACACGGAATACGCTGCGTCTTGGTCCGATCCCTGCTACACCTACTCTTCAGACGAAGAGGAGGAAGGCTGCCGTTACAATAATGTGGGGATCTCATGGTGGTAACAACTACAGTACATGTAAACTCAGCAAAAAAAGAAAAGTCCTCTCACTGTCAACTGCATTTATTTAAAGCAAACTTAACATGTGTAAAAATGTGTATGAACATGACAAGATTCTACAACTGAGACATAAACTGAACAAGTTCCACAGACATGTGACTAACAGAAATTGAATAATGTGTCCCTGAACAAAGGGGGGATCAAAAGTAACAAGCAGTATCTGGTGTGGCCACCAGCTGCCTTAAGTACTGCAGTGCATCTCCTACTCATGGACTGCACCAGATTTGCCAGTTCTTGCTGTGAGATGTTACCCCAGTCTTCCACCAAGTTCTCTGACATTTCTGGGGGGAATGGCCCGAGTCCTCACCCTCCAATCCAACAGGTCCCAGACGTGCTCAATGGGATTAAGATCTGGGCTCTTCGCTGGCCATGGCAGAACACTGACATTCCTGTCTAGCAGGAAATCACACACAGAATGAGCAGTATGGCTGGTGGCATTGTCATGCTGGAGGGTCATGTCAGGATGAGCCTGCAGGAAGGGTACCACATGAGGGAGGAGGATGTCTTCCCTGCAACACACAGCATTGAGATTGCCTGCAATGACAACAAGCCTCGAGTACAGGCCTCGGTGTAATGCTCATTCCTTCAACGATAAACGCAAATACGACCATCACCCCTGAGACAAAACCGCGACTCAAAATGCTCTTCACTGATTTGCCAGTCCTGTCTGGTCCAGTGACGGTGGGTTTGTGCCCATAGGCAACGTTGTTGATGTCTGGTGAGGACCTGCCTTACAACAGGCCTACAAGCTCTGTCTAGCCTCTCTCAGCCTATAGAGGACAGTCTGAGCACTGATTGAGGGATTGTGCATTCCTGGTGTAACTCGAACAGTTGTTGTTGCCATCCTGTTCCGCAGGTGTGATGTTCGGATGTACCGATCCTGTGCAGGTGTTGTTACACGTGGTCTGCCACTGCGAGGACGATCAGCTGTCCGTCCTGTCTCCCTGTAGCGCTGTCTTAAGCGTCTCACAGTACGGACATTGCAATTTTTTCCCCTGGCCACATCTGCAGTCCTCATGCCTCCTTGCAGCATGCCTAAGGCACATTCACGCAGATGAGCAGGGACCCTGGGCATCTTTCTTCTGGTGTTTTTCAGAGTCAGTAGAAAGGCCTCTTTAGTGTCCTAAGTTTTCATAACTGTGACCTTAATTGCCTACCGTCTGTAAGTTGTTGGTGTCTTAACGACCGTTCCACAGGTGCATGTTCATGAATTGTTTATTGTTCATTGAACAAGCATGGGAAACAGTGTTAAGCATGGGAAACAGTGTTTAAACCCCTTACAATGAAGATCTGTGAAGTAATTTGGATTTTTACGAATTATCTTTGGAAGACAGGGTCCTGAAAAAGGGACGTTTCTTTTTTTGCTGAGTTTATATACAGTTGGAGTCGGAAGTTTACTTACACTTAGGTTGGAGTCATTTTAAAACAAGTTTTTCAACCACTCCACAAATTTCTTGTTAACAAACTATAGTTTTGGCAAGTCGGTTAGGACATCTACTTTGTGCATGACACAAGTAACTTTTCCAAAAATTGTTTACAGACAGATTATTTCACTTATAATTCATTGTATCAGTATTCCAATGGGTCAGAATGTGCCTTTAAACAGCTTGGAAAATTCCAGAAAATGATGTCATGGTTTTAGAAGCTTCTGATAGGCTAATTGACATCATTTGAGTCAATTGGAGGTGTACCTGTGGATGTATTTCAAGGCCTACCTTCAAACTCAGTGCCTCTTTGCTTGACATCATTGGAAAATCTAAAGAAATCAGCCAAGACCGCAGAAAAACATTTGTAGAACTCCACAGGTCTTGTTCATCCTTGGGAGCAATTTCCAAACGCCTAAAGGTACCATGCTCATCTGTACAAACAATAGTACGCAAGTATAAACATCATGGGACCACGCAGCCGCCATACCGCTCAGGAAGGAGACGCGTTCTGTCTCCTAGAGATGAATGTACAGTGGGGTTTATTTTCCACCATAATTTGCAAATAAATTCATAAAAAATCCTACAATGTGATTTTCTGGATATTTTTTTCTCATTTTGTCTGTCATAGTTGAAGTGTACCTATGATAAATTACAGGCCTCATCTTTTTAAGTGGGAGAACTTGCACAATTGGTGGCTGACTAAATACTTTTGCCCCACTGTACATTAGTGTGAAAAGTGCAAATAAATCCCAGAACAACGGCAAAGGTCCTTGTGAAGATGCTGGAGGAAACGGGCACAAAAGTATCTATATCCACAGTAAAACGAGTCCTATATTGACATAACCTGAAAGGCCGCTCAGCAAGGAAGAAGCCACTGCTCCAAAACCGGCATAAAATAGCCAGACTACGGTTTGCAACTGCACATGTGGACAAAGATCGTACTTTTTGGAGAAATGTCCTCTGGTCTGATGAAACAAATATGAAGTAATATATCAAGTTAACTATTTATTTGCTTATTGTGTAGAATAAAAAGAACAATGTACCTATGGATGTGTAGCTAGCTACTGTATGTAGCCGATCTGTGTTTGGACCCTAAAATGTTTGGTATGAATATTAATTCAGAACCTATGTACCTCAGCTATCATAGTTGATGTATCGACTTCAAGTCTGAATGGCATTAATGAAGCCTATGGATTGAGTAGAATATAAAAACGTTATTGTGCCAAGGATGCAAGTCCTACAGTTTAAGTTGGAAGTTTTATTTCTTTCATCACATTCCCAGTGGGTCAGAAGTTTACATGCACTCATTTAGTATTTGGTAGCATTACCTTTAAATTGTTTAACTAGTGTCAAATGTTTTGGGTTTTCTACAAGCTTCCCACAATAAGTTGTGTGAATTTTGGCCCATTCCTCCTTACAGAGCTGGTGCAACTGAGTCAGGTTTGTAGGCCTCCTTGCTCGCACATGCTTTTTCAGTTCTGCCCACAAATTTTCTATGGGATTGAGGTCAGGGCTTTGTGATGGCCACTCCAATACCTTGACTTTGTTGTCCTTAAGCCATTTTTACACAACTTTGGCAGTATGCTTGGGGTCATTGTCCATTTAGAAGACCCACTTGCGACCAAGCTTTAACTTCCTCGACTGTCTTGAGATGTTGCTTCAATATATCCACATAATTGTTCTTCCTCATGAAGCCATATATTTTATGACGTTTACCAGTCTCTCCTGCAGCAAAGCACCACCACAACATGATGCTGCCACCCCCGTGCTTCACGGTTGGGATGGTGTTCTTCGGCTTGCAAGCCTCCCTTTTCCTCCAAACATAACGATGGTCATTACGGCCAAACAGTTATATTTTTGTTTCATCAGACCAGAGGACATTTCTCCAAAAAGTACGTTCTTTGTCCCCATGTGCAGTTGCGAACCGTAGTCTGGCTTTTCTTCATGGTGGTTTTGGAGCAGTGGCTTCTTCCTTTTTGAGCGGCCTTTCAGGTTATGTCGATATAGGACTCGTTTTACTGTGGATATAGATACCTTTGTACCTGTTTCCTCCAGCATCTTCACATGGTCCTTTGCTGTTGTTCTGGGATTGATTTGCACTTTTCGCACCAAAGTACATTCAACTTTAAACTTCTGACCCACTGGAATTGTGATACAGTGAAATAATCTGTCTGTAAACAATTGTTGAAAAAATTACTTGTATCATGCACAAAGTAGATGTCCTAACCGACTTGCAAAAACTATAGTTTGTTAACAAGAAATATGTGAAGTGGTTGAAAAACAAGTTTTAATGACTCCAACCTAAGTATGTTAACTTCCAACTTGAACTGTACATAATAAGAAGGGTTGATGAAAAACCTTGACTGTGTCATTCTCCCCCTCCTGCCACACGTAGCCCATGGTCATCACACTCAGGGCCAAATGGGCCAGACGCAGCTCTCTGTGGCTCTCCAGGAATCGGGTGTTCAGCAAGGGCATCTGAGTGAGTAAATGGAAGAATGGAGCTGACACTATCACATACAATTGTGAGTAATTATGAATACATTCTGCTTGACACATTGCAAATGACCCATTTAACATTTTTTTTGTATATAAATGCTTCAGGCTATGTAATTTTAATTGGATTTATGTTTTGTCATCTCTGCACAGGTGGAGTCACACATTGTTATTAAAAGTTTAGATTGTTTTATGTGAACTGTCACCAAAAACGGTTGAATATATAAATCTATTTCATTTCCACTGTTCCAAACCAAGTTTGTGGAATTCAACCAGGTGGTAGAATTCCAATCCATTCCCCCCTATTTGAACCGTTTACTGATCAGCTGAGTTTGACAGCATAGACTTACCTTGAGAATGTGGGAGCGCAGCGTGTGAGAGTAGATGAGCTCTGTAACATGCTGGGCAATGTCCATCCAGGGCTGGTAGTATGGCGGCAACTCTGTCTTTAGGGTATTGAGTCATATTGAAAGTGTCAATGTATTGTCCCTCAATTAATAATATTGTTGGATGCTCTGTCTCGTATCAGGATAGGTTATGCAGAGTAGGCCACAAGCAACTGTGGAAAGTGTCAAACAAGCTTATGAAATTAGTTATAAAATCTATTCCACGTATTTTATGTATTCCAAATGATGCACTGGACATATCAGTAGTTAGAAAAGCAATCTTGCTGTTTCCTCATTACATCAATGCTTTGCTTTATCAAGGATAAAGGATAAAGTTCACTAACAGTACAAACACAAAGGATGCCAATTGCAAGTTGTTGTGGAAACTAGATCCAAAGATTAAGCAGAGACTAATTTTATGGTATAATAGTGAATCGTTTAATGCATATGACCAGCGGTAAGGTAGATCCGTCTCTGATCGCAGTCAGGGAAGGAGCTTCAAGAGTAAATGATTACATGTCCCTTATATAGTGGGAGGTGATAATACAATCATATTGTTACACAACAGTTATTTTACAGAAACAACAGTTCCAGAACACAATGGCCTTAACAGAAGTCTATGAAATGCATAACATCAAAGTCCAGCACAGAACAATAACATAACCCTTGAGAAGTGGCAACAGCTCATCCCAATTCTGCCTCAACAAAGTATAACATGTATCAACCTTGTCTGGATTGGAAGGCTCTGATCTGTACTCTGCACTCCAAATTCAAAAACACCAAGTCTTAACCACAGCTTGATTTGGGGGTCTCAGGGAAACTAATGTCACTGTCTGAGGCTGAGAAAGTTACAACCTGCTTACAACATTTACAAATATATCAGTACTACATACTTTCCACTTTGATTTAACAAACAACTAATGACTATAAGCAACAGTTGTAATGGGAAACAACTAATGACTGCAATGGGTATCCCATAAAATAAGGAGGCTGTACCTACCAGGGGTGCAGGGAGAATGAAGCCAGACACCTCAGAGACATGGTAGGGGTCCAGAGAGAAAGGCTTCTGTGAGTCTGTGATAGTAGTGGCCATGGGGGCTGAAAGAGGATCCCTATATGTGCAGTGATTGTCAGGCAGTTTGAATGATCTGGTAAGTATGCAAAGTGAGTCCAGCCAGACCTCAAACTGTCTGCACCCCAGCACAGAGTTCACTTGTAAACCGTGTCAACAAAGATCTGCTTACACAACTTTTCTTTTTACCTTTAGCCACACTATTGCACAATGGTCTCATCACATCATGAGTTAGTAGTTATAGGGTCGAGTTTGACTTGACATAGTTTGAGTTGTACTGTTATCAGTCTATAAACATGTTTATGCGAGAAACGTGTTACAGTAAATTACACATTGTTATTTTGATTACAAAATAGCAGCTTGTATAGCAGTGAAGAAAATAGTAATGCAGCAGCCTCATCTAGTGGAATAGATAACACATTACAATGGTTAGAATCACATGATTTCAGGTGACTTTATATTACCAAATCTCTGTACATTTTCACTTAAGCATTGTCAATTAACATATGCAATACCATTGTTTTAAGCAATGTTATGTTTAGGGTTACAGTAGCCAAAAACACACAGTAACACCAATGTGTTCATGAAAGTCAATAACTAATTAGTCCTTCCCAAGGAGGTTTACTGTTAACAATAGCTAAGCTTATTTATAGATGAGTGTGCACAGATTTGGGTGTGATGCAGCCTCTGGCACATTATTGTTATTTAAAAACCTTGTGTCAATGCTACTAAGGAATGTATAGAAAATACATTACTAACTGCCTTTACAGAATTACACAATTTTGGCTAATCAAGTAGGCCTACTCTGGCTTTTCTTTCCACACAAGGACATTTAATGATAAAATACTGCACTAGTCAAGTTCATAGAAATGTTGAACTCTAAAGGTCAAATGATCCTCCTGTCCTCTGAACAAAGTTAAAATATACCAAAACGTGTGTGTACAATCCAGCACAAAGTGTAGTGAAGAAGGCAGTCTCAGGACCAGCCTAACAGAAAACAAAGTTTTCAATACACTTTACAACAAGGAGGCCAGTGAGTGACTGTCTGCATTCATGTCAGTATATCAACTGACCAACAGCTGTCTACAGGTATGCTTAGGCTATGTATTATGTCTACATTTCTTACTTAATTTAGAATATACCGATGAGAACTCTCGGATCCGAAATAAGTGCATTTACACATAATACTTACATGTGAGCTGGATGTGACTCTTCTGTCTACATTGGGTCCTCTGTATTTTATTGCTATTAACTTAAGTTAATGTACTGTATGTGCTTTCAGTGCATCCACACTGCATGTTTTTTCTTTTTTCAAATTGTATTCCACACTGGGCACACTGTATTCCACACTCCACATATGTTCACAATGTGGCCCTGGCCACCTCGAGACTACACATCACCTCACTGATGTGGCTCAAACTCTCAGGTATTTAAAAACAATCTCTTACTGTCTCTCTTGCAGTCTGTCTGCCTTTTAGAGGGGTTTCCTAACCCCAGCGTACTGCTTTATACCAAAAGTGATGATAGGGCATTTGGTTGAAAAACTAATTAGAAGTGTATTGCAAATATTGTTTCTGCCATCTTTTATAATTTCAGCTGATGATCCTTGGAACACACACACCAGGCAGAGCCACAGCCAGTATGAGGGATGGAAGTCCTACCAGCTGCTGCCTGTATTTTTTACGAGTCACTAGAATGTGAAGCTTCACCGGAATAGGCAAGCCCAGGTTGTAGAATCTTGTGTGCATGTCTTTCTACAGTGACAGACTGTTGCATGAAGGTTGGCTAAACACACTATCGCCATAGCAGAGGTCAACTTTCAATCTGTTGCATTCATTTAATATCATTGTGGTAGGCAAACTTGCCTTTCAAGCCCTCAACTTGTCATTCGTTGACAAGACTAAGTCTTGTTCAATGTATGAGTTTTAGTACCTCTTACTCTGAATTATGTGGTCATATGAGTGAAAAGTGTATTTTGTTGTATGCTTAAAGTCTGCCCTGTCACACTCCTTTCTGCTTGCTTTGAGCTGGACTCTTTTGATTGCAGAAGTGGGGAACACCTGTGGGTATTTGGTATATATAAAGACACAACATATTTTATATTATTTGTATTGCCTGGCAGGTTGGCATTCCTTTTATAAGAGGACAGCCAACCTGAGCCTCTCCCTGACACCTCTTGCATCCTAGAATGAGTAGCCAGATCCTAGAATGAATAGCCCGACTTTCTGTAGTCTTCACCCCAACCATCTAGCCACTGACTCAGCAAGCCAGCATTGTCAGACGCAGATGAGAAGCAGATGTGATTGACGGCCACATACCCTTCACCAGGAGCAACACCAGACAAACTGGGAGCTCGACTGGACCCGTTAAGTCCTCGGCCTTGGCGAGTCTGTGCAAACTGTGTGGTGGAAATGTGGGGGGCTGAGATACCAGCTTTGAGAGAAGTACCAGCTATGAGAGCCTTGGGTGTTGGTGGAGTTACTGACCTGTGTGTGTGTTAATCCTGTGACTAGGGCTGTTGCTGTGACATTATTACTGCCACACTGGCAGTCATGGGTCATGACTGCAGTAAAATTCTACGTGACCAATGAATCACAGTAATCTCATTTTATGCACTCTGGACATATTTTAGTAGTACCCAACTCTCTAACTCTCATCAGGCCACTAATGACCTGGTACTCGGGGCTCTATTGTCCCTCCATCAGGTCCCAATGGCCTGGTACTCAGGGCTCTATTGTACCTCCATCAGGTCCTAATGGCCTGGTGCTCAGGGCTTTATTGTACCTCCATCAGGTCCTAATGGCCTGGTGCTCAGGGCTCTATTGTCCCTCCATCAGGTCCCAATGGCCTGGTACTCAGGGCTCTATTGTCCCTCCATCAGGTCCTAATGGCCAGGTGCTCAAGGCTTTATTGTCCCTCCATCAGGTCCCAATGGCCTGGTGCTCAGGGCTCTATTGTCCCTCTAACCACTCTGATATCAATGCAAATGCTATCAAAAATCACATCAAACTCATCAAAACAGTATGTGCTTTTAAAATTCCTTTAGGCAATATGAGATGGACGGGAGTTCCACGCAATAATGGCTCTATATACGTATATACTGTACACTTTCTTGAATTTGTTCTGGATTTGAGGACTGTGAAAAGACCTCTGGTGTTCAGTCAGATGAGGTAAGTGTGTGTCAAAGCTGTGTGTAAATTGACTATGCAAAAATGTTAGCATTTTTTGCACATGAATGTCACTTATAAAAAGAAGTAATGCAGTCAATCTCTCCTAAACTCTTAGCGAAGACAGACTGGCATGCATAGTATTTATATTAGAACTCTAATCGGGAACGTGAGCTGGGTTTAGACCGTCATGAGACAGGTTAGTTTTAACTAGGTTTTTCTTTGCAGCACTAGGCCACATGACTGGACAATAATCAAGACAAGACATAACTGGAACCTGCAGGACTTGCTTTTTGGAGTGTGGTGTCAAAAAAGCAGAGCACCTCTTTATTATGGGCAGACCTCTACCCATGGGCAGACCTTAACAAACATAGCATCTATATGTTTTGACCATGACAGTTTACAGTCTAAGGTAACACCAATTAATTTAGTCTACTCAACCTGTTCAACAGCCACGCCATTCATTACCAGATTCAGCTGAGGTCTAGAGCTTAGGGAATTATTTGTACAAAATACTGGCCACCCATTCCAAAACTAACTGCAACACCTTGTTAAGGGTTTCAGTGACTTCATTTGCTGTGGTTGCGGAATCATCAGCATAAATTACCTGCCAGTGGCAGAGGGCCTAGAGAGCTGGCCTGTGGTACACCCCACCATACATGTTTGACTTTAGAGAGGCTTCCATAAAAGAAAACTCAGTGAGTTCTATTACACTGAACACAAATATATGCAAAAATTTCGAAGATTTTACTGAGTTACAGTTCAAGGAATCTGTCAATTGAAATAAATTCATTTGGCCATAATCTATGGATTTCACATGACTGGTTAGGGGCGTGGATCAGAAAATCAGTCAGTATCTGGTGTGACCATGGAGTGCGACATCTCCTTCGCTTAGAGTTGATTAGGCTGTTGATTGTGGAATGTTGTCCCACTCCTCTTCAATGGCTGTGTGAAGTTGCTGGATATTGGCAGGAACTGGAACACAATGTCGTACACGCCGATCCAGAGCATCCCAAACATGCTCAATGGGTGACATGTCTGAGTATGCAGGCCATGGAAGAACTGGGACATTTTCAGGAATTGTGTACAGATCCTTGCGACATGGGGCCATGCATTATCATGCTGAAACATGATGTGATGTCGTCAGATGAATGGCACGACAATGGGCCTCAGGATCTTGTCACGGTGTCTCTGTGCATTCAAATTGTCATCGATAAAATGCAATCGTGTTCATTGTCCGTAGTTTATGCCTGCCCATACCATAACCCCACTGCCACCATTGGGCACTCTGTTCACAACGTTGACTTCAGCAAACCGCTTGCCTGTTAAGGTTGAAACTGGGATTCATCCATGAAGAGCACACTTCTCCAGCATCAGTGGCCATTGAAGGTGAGCATTTGCCACTGAAGTTGATTACGACCCCAAACTGCAGTCAGATAATGCATAAATTCTTTGGTTGTGCAAACCCATAGTTTCATCAGCTGTCCGGGTGGCTGGTCTCAGACGATCCCGCAGGTGAAGAAGCCAAATGTGGAATTCTTTACAATTTGCACCTGTGCAATGATCATGCTGTTTAATCACATTCTTGATATGCAACAGCCCATCCACCTGACAGCTATCTTGGCAAAGGAGATATGCTCACTAACAGGGATGTAAACAAATTTGTGTACATAATTTGAGAGAAATATGTTTTGTCTGTATGGAAAATATCTGGGATCTTTTATTTCAGCTCATGAAACATGGAACCAACACTTTACATTTGGGTTTATATTTTTGTTCAGTGTAGATAGCTCTGTTTCACCTGTCTTGTGCTTGTCTCCATCCCCCACCAGGTGTCTTATTTTTCCCCATTATCCCCTGTGTATTTATACCTGCGTTTTCTTTTTGTCTTTTGCCAGTTCATCTTGTTTGTTAGGTCTTACCAGCGTGTTTTACGTTTCTCCTGTCCTCAAGTTTTAGTTTTCTAGTCTTCCTGGTTCTGACCTTTCTGCCTGTCCTGACACTGCCTGCCGTTCTTTCCCTGATTGACTCTGCCTTGGATTACGAACCTCTGCCTGCCCCTTTGTTATAATACATATTCTGAGAATCGAACTATCCGCCTCCTGTGTTTGCATCTGGGTCATATCCTGAGTAGTAATAGTACGAACTGGCCATGACTGAACCAGGTCCGCAACGCTGCCCCCTCCAAGGAGCCAAATTGGAAGACACAAGGAGTTACTTCATAACCTTGTGGAGGGACTCCATACCTTGGCAGAATGCCATGACCATGCCTTCAATGCGTTGTTGGAACAAATCAAACTACGCTGTAGATTTTCACAAGTTGGCCACCGAGAGTGCCTGGAACCCGGAGTCCATGTTCGACACCTTCCTTCACGGATTATCGGATGTAATTAAAGATGAACTCACAGCCCGGGAGCTGCCCATGGACCTCGACTCCCTCATAGCCTTGACCATAAGGATCGATGGGCGGTTACGGGAATGCAGCAGGGATAGGTCTGTTTCCGGCCACACGTGCTCTTCCACGGGTTCCCCCTCGCCTCTGAAGAATCCCGGAAGTCCCAGATGCCTGCATTTCTGAGAGAATCCGATGTCACCTGAGTTCCCTGTCGACTAACCTACTCCGGAGCCCATGCAACTGGGCAGGGCCAGGTTGTCACCTGAGGAAAGTTTACGCAGACTGAGCTCCGAAAGTTGTCTGTGGTACTTCAGAACATTTCGTATCCACCTGTCCATTAAAAGACCAGGCTCATCAGTAGGTATGAGTATACTGGTGGGCATACAGGGAGTCTCCCATCTCCCATTACTCGTACTCCTCCCCATGCTATCCTGCTGTGGGGTGACCGGTCTAAATATCTCCAGGTGCTCATTGGTCAACGGGAGCTTTATGGACGGGAGCTTTAAGGACGCGACCTTGGTGTCAGAGCTGGGCATCTCCACACAACCCCTCCATTCCCATGGATGCCAGAGCATTGGATGGACTCTCTATTGGCAGGGTCACTCCCAGTACGGTTCCCATCAACCTGCGAGTGTCAGGTAACCACAGTGAGTCCATGCAGTTTCTGCTCATTGAGTCTCCTCATGTACACGTGGTTTTGGGATCGTAATGGCTCCAGAGGCACAACACCCTGATCAACTGGGCTATGGGTTCTATTCTGGGTTGGAGCCCATTCTGTCACACACGTTGTCTCAAGGCAGCGCAGCCTGCCCCTGGACGTCCTCCTGCGGGCTTGGGAAAAGCCTCAGATCTCTCAGCCATTCCCGTGGAGTACCAGGACCTCCGGGAGGTTTTCAACAAGGTCCGCGCCACATCTCTTCCTCCGCATCAACCCTACGACTGCGCCATTGACCTCCTCCCGGGGACTACACCGCCTTGGGGACGTCTTTATTCCCGGTCTGGTTTGGAGACCAAGACCATGGAAGGGTACATTGAGGACTCTCTGACTGCAGGGTTCATTTGTCCTTCTGCCTCCCCTCATGGAGTTAATCTATACCAGCTGATACAAGTAGGTATCCTATATTAGGTAGGCCAACTGCTACTTGGATGGATAGGTGGAGGTTGCAAGCATAGAGGTAGATGTCTACAGTATCTAACTCTATGGTTGCAAGTCATTACAAGTCATTACTTTGCACTGATTCTCCTCATGGGCAGTACCAATATGAATTTGACCTAAAAGTCATGTTACTGCGTGAGTTGCATTCCAATTCTTCACCCTTCTCCCAAAGTGTGCACACTTTCTTTCATGGATTTAGCAATGCTGGAAACTATCTCCTGCCAGTGCTTACACACCTATTCTATGCTTTTAAATCCATGATGAAGAGTGTGCAAGTGCACACTTAACCATCTTCTTCCAATGATCTGCACTTGTTAACCCCCCTTTGTGGATTTAAGGCAATGGATTGCTACCACCATGGTTGGGGGGATTTCTGCCATATTCCTTACACTACCAGTTCATTCCTTTTCAAGCCCCTGAGGAGGATTATATGAATGCATACTTCGGTTTAGGGGTAGTGGGTCGGCTTGGTCCTGATTCTTTACCCTTCCTCCCAAAGTGTGCACTAGTTCAGGGGTCCTCATTCTTGGCACTGAAGTGCAGCAGTGTGTAAATTGTCATCCCTACCTGTGCTATAACAAACACCTAATTGAACTACAATAAGACCATACTTGGGTAAATTTAGTGAATTAATGGTTGGTTGTGACAACATGCATTAAACCCAAGCATACAGTTATTGTGAACAATAAAAAAAACAGTAATCGAATTGTGACTTGTGCACTTATCGTTAGTTGTACATTGATCATCTGTGTTATGTTTCCACTCATGTTTAACCTTTTTGCATAATTTTTGCTCCTTTTCACAGGTTGTTCTGGCTGATGACCTGTCTTCATAGCTGAGAAAAGACGATGAGGAATATCACTTCGTCCCCAATAATACTACTAAAGTTTCGAACTGTACCGATGAGAAAGAGGGCAGACTTATCCATTGTCAAGTTTACAGTGCCAATTTGTTACCAGGCACTAGTCACATGTTTAACAAGGTATTCTGCGAATAGAATTACAACACAAATGTTCTTGCTCTTTAGTGAAATTCTACCAATGTTATGTTGGAAACCTGTTTCTTGAACACCATTGATTCTAAGGACAATAAGTGTTACCTGTAGGACAATTTCTGTATCACAGGTCTCCAAGTGTACAGTAGGTGTATATCCTTAATAAAATAATTTGTGATGGTTAATTGTGCAGACTGATTGCCATGGCATGGACATGACAAATCAATTAATTCAACACTTATCTTCTTTATGCTTCTGATTTTCAAGTCTATACCAGGCCTGGGCAATTATTTTCCATAGAGGGCCACATTAGAATATATTTTTGCCATCGCAAAACGGAATCATATTACAGGATTATACATCATGTGTATGACTGTGTTGGCAGATATATACAGTCGTATGAAAAAGTTTGGGCACCCCTCTGAGGCTGCYTAATAATTTACTCTGTCGTCACAGAAAATTATCACAGTGGCATGCCATTCATTTTCTAATAAAAGCTGAGCACTGGGGTATTGTCCAGACAAACATTTTTAGTGTAGCAATATTAAGTTGTATGAAATTAAATCAGATGTGAAAAATAGGCTATGCAAAAATGTGGGCACCCTTGTCATTCTGTTGATTTGAATACCTGTAACTACTTAGCACTGAATAATTGGGACACACAATTGGTTTGGTGAGCTCATTAAGCCTTGAACTTCATAGACAAGTGCATCCAATCATGAGAAAAGGTATTTAAGGTGGCCAATTGCAAGTTGTTGTTCTCTTTGACTCTCCTCTGAAGAGTGGCAACATGGGGGCCTCAAAACAACTCTCAAATGACCTGAAAACAAAGATTGTTCAACATTATGGTTTAGAGGAAGGCTACAAAAAGCTATCGCAGAGATTTAAGCTGTCAGTGTCCACTGTGAGGAACATAATGAGGAAATGGAAGACCACAGGCACAGTTCTTGTTAAGGCCAGAAGTGGCAGGCCAAGTAAAATATCGGAGAGGCAAAGGCGAAGGATGGTGAGAACGGTCAAAAACAGCCCACAGACCACCTCCAAAGACCTACAACATCATCTTGCTGCAGATGGTGTCACTGTGCATCGTTCAACAATTCAGCGCACAAGGAGAAGCTGTATGGGCGAGTGATGCGGAAGAAGCCTTTTCTGCACACACGCCACAAACAGAGTCGCTTGAGGTATGCAAACGCACATTTGGACAAGCCAGCTTCATTTTGGAATAAGGTGCTGTGGACTGATGAAACAAAGATTGAGTTATTTGGTCATAACAAGGGACGTTATGCATGGCGGCAAAAGAACACAGCGTTCCAAGAAAAACACTTGCTACCCACAGTKAAATTTGGTGGGGGTTCCATCATGCTGTGGGGCTGTGTGGCCAGTGCCGGTACTGGGAATCTTGTTAAAGTTGAGGGTCGCATGGATTCCACTCAATATCAGCAGATTCTTGGGAATAATGTTGAAGAATCAGTCACAAAGTTMAAGTTACGCCGGCGCTAGATATTTCAACAAGACAACGACCCAAAACACTGCTCAAAATCTACCCGGGCATTTATGCAGAGGAACAAGTACAATGTTCTGGAATGGCCATCCCAGTCCCCAGACCTGAATATCATTGAGAATCTGTGGGATGATTTGAAGCGGGCTGTCCATGCTCGGCAACCATCAAACCTAACTGAACTGGACATGTTTTGTAAGGAGGAATGGTCCAAAATACCTTCATCCAGAATCCAGACACTCATTAGAGGCTATGGGAAGCGTCTAGAGGCTGTTAATTTAGCAAAAGGAGGCTCTACCAAATATTGATGTGATTTTTCTATTGGGGTGCCCAAATTTATGCACCTGTCTAATTTTGTTTTGATGCATATTGCACATTTTCTGTTAATCCAATAAACCTAATTTCACTACTGAAATATTACTGTGTCCATCAGTTATTTGATAGATCAAAATTAAATTGCTGATCCAAACACCCAATTATTTATAAATGGAAATCATGGAAATTGTCAGGGGTGCCCAAACTTTTTCATACGACTGTATATACAGTTGGAGTCGGAAGTTTACATACACTTAGGTTGGAGTTATTAAAACAAGTTTTTCAACCACTCCACAAATTTTTTTTGTTAACAAGCTATAGTTTTGGCAAGTCGGTTAGGAGATCTACTTTGTGCATGACACAAGTATTTTTTCCAACAATTGATTACAGACAGATTATTTCATGTACAATTCACTGTATCACAAGTCCAGTGGGACCGAAGTTTACATACACTAAGTTGACTGTGCCTTTAAAACCTCTCTAGGATATGTGGGACAGTAGTGTCCCACTTGGCCAAAATCCAGAAAAAAATGTAGCGGGCCAAATTCAAATAAATCTTTCATGAAATCACACACGAAAGACACCAAATTAAAGCTACACATGTTGTGAATCCAGCCAACATGTCTGATTTCAAAACGGATTTACGGGGAAAGCACACCAAACAATTATGTTAGCTCAGTACATAGCCACAGAAAAACACAGCCATTTTCCCAGCAAAAGATAGTAGTCACAAAAACCAGAAATAGAGATAAAATGAATCACTAACCTTTGAACATCTTCATCAGATGACACTCATAGGACATCATGTTACCCAATACATTTATGTTTTGTTCGATAATGTGCATATTTATATCCATAAATGACGAAATGCCTCCAAAATATCCGGAGAAATTGCAGAGAGCCACGTCAAATAACAGAAATACTCATCATAAACTTTGAAAGATACATGTTTTACATAGAATTAAAGATACACTTGTTCTTAAAACCTCTAACGAGTCTCCCTCCCGGATCCGGGATCCTCATCAAAAAAGCTGACTAGCATAGCCTAGCCTAACGGGACAGGGATATAATAGAATTTCAAGAAATCACACGTCCAATACAGCAAATGAAAGATAAACATCTTGTGAATCCAGCCATCATTTCCGATTTTTAAAATGTTTTACAGCGAAAACACAATATGTATTTATATTAGCTCACCACAATAGCCAAACACACAACGCCATGTTTTCACCATGTTTCCACCGCATAGGTAGCTTTTCACCTCTATTCTTTATCCACAAATAGAGATCAAATGAATCACTAACCTTGAACAACTTCATCAGATGACAGTCTTATAACATGTTATACAATACATTTATGTTTTGTTCGAAAATGTGCATATTTGAGGTATAAATCGTAGTTTTACATTGCAGCCACCATCACAAATAGCACCAAAGCAGCCAGAATAATTACAGAGAGCAACGTGAAATACATAAATACTCATCATAAAACATTTATGAAAAATACATGGTGTACAGCAAATGAAAGATAAACATCTTGTGAATCCAGCCAATTTTTATTTTTTAAGTGTTTTACAGTGAAAACACAATATATATTTCTATTAGCTCACCACAATAGCCAAACACACAACACCATTTATTCACCGCCAAAATAGCTTTCACAAAACCCAGAAATAGAGATAAAATTAATCACTAACCTTTGGACAACTTCATCAGATGACAGTCTTATAACATCATGTTATACAATACATTTATGTTTTATTCGAAAATGTGCATATTTAGAGGTACAAATCCTGGTTTTACATTGTGAATACGTAGCCACAATACGCCAAAATGTCCGGAGATATTTTGGACAGTCACCTAATCTAACCAAAGAACTCATAAACTTTACTAAAAAATACATGTTGTACAGCAAATGAAAGATACACTGGTTCTTAATGCAACCGCTGTGTTCGATTTTTAAAAATAACTTTAGTACAACATACAGCATGCAGTATTGTGAGACAGCGCTCACATATTCTCTGCCTTGTTGGAGCCAACATTTACCACAAAAATACAAAATAACATCATAAATATTCTCTTACCTTTGTTGATCTTCCATCAGAATGTTGTGCAAGGAGTCCTAGTTCCAGAATAAATCGTTGTTTGGTTTTAGAATGTCCATTTCTTCTGTCGAATTAGCAACTTTGGCTAGCATTGTGGCGCGAACATGCCCATCAACTCTTGGCGCCTGGAACGAAAAATTCCAAAATTCCCAATAAACGTCGAATAAACTGGTCAAACTCGGTTGAAAATCCTACTTTATGATGTTTTTCTCATATATATCCAATAAAATCAGAGCCGGAGCATTTCGCCGTGTATACGTAACGCATTTCAGAAGACAATGTGGAGTTCCTCTGTGCGCCGTTGAAAACTGACAGACAAAAGAGCGGACCTGTCACTCCAAAAGCTCTTATTCGGCCTCACATCAAGCTAGACACCCCATTCAACCTTCTACTGCCTGTTGACATCTAGTGGAAGGCATATGAAGTGCATACAGATCCATAAATATAAGCCAGTTGAATAGGCAGGCCCTGACACAGAGCCTCATTTTCGGAATTTTCACTTCCTATATGGAAGTTTGCTGCCAAATGAGTTCTGTTTTACTCACAGATATAATTCAAACAGTTTTAGAAACTTCAGAGTGTTTTCTATCCAATAGTAATAATAATATGCATATTGTATGATCTAGAACAGAGTACGAGGCCGTTTAATTTGGGCATGATTTTTTCCAAAGTGAAAACAGCGCCCCCCTATTAAGAAGAAGTTAATGCAACCGCTGTGTCAGATTTCAAAAAAACTTTACGTAAAAAGCACACCATGCAATAATCTGAGACGGCGCTCAAAAATAACAACATTTCTCCGCCATGTTGGAGTCAACAGAAATACGAAATTACATCATAAATATTGCCTTATCTTTGATAATCTTCATCAGAATGCACTCCCAGGAATCCTAGTTCCACAATAAATCGTTGTTTTGTCCATTACTTATGTCTAAGTAGCTACTTTTGCTAGCATGTTTAGTGCACATGTCCAAACGCTCGCGCAGATGCAGGCGAACTTGGACGAAAACTTATATAACAGGTCGAATAAACTGGTAGAGAATCAATCTTCAGGATGTTGTTATTATAACTATCCAATAACGTTCCAACCGGAGAATTCCTTTGTGTCTCTAGAAGTTATGGAAAGCAAGACGATATAGTTTGGAACGCGCATGACCAGGAACTGGCATTCTGCCAGACCAATAACTGAAACACCTCCCATCCGGCCCAACATCACATTAGAGGCTTCATTCCACAGACTATTCTACAGACTATTGACATCTAGTGGAAGGCGTAGGAAGTGCAAACAGATCCATATCTTACAGGGAATTTAATAGGCAATGAGTTGAACATTGACCAGTCACAGAATTCTCACTTTGATATTCTTCATCAGATGACACTCCCGGGACAACATGTTACACAATGCATGTATGTTTTGTTCGATCAAGTTCATATTTACATCCAAAAACCTCAGTTTACATTTGGCTTTGCCTCCAAAACATCCCGTGAATTTACACAGAGCCACATCAAATCACAGAAATACTCATAATAAACATTAATAAAAGATACAAGTGTTATTCACAGATTTAAAGATATACTTCTCCTTAATGCAACCGCAAAAAAACTTTACGGAAAAAGCAAACCATGCAATAATCTGAGTACGGCACTCAGAGACCAACACAACCCAAGAAGATATCAGACATGTTGGAGTCAACATAAGTCAGAAATAGCATTATAAATATTCACTTACCTTTGATGATCTTCGTCAGAATGCACTCCCAGGAATCCCAGTTCCACAATAAATGTTTGATTTGTTCCATAAAGWCCATKATTTKTGTCCAAATTCCTCCTTGTTGTTRGCYRGTTCAGTACACAATCTAAACTCARGACGCGCGGGCAGGTCCAGMCAAAAGTTCAGACGAAAAGTRATATTACAGTCRGTAGAAACATGTCAAACGAAGTATAGAATCAATCTTTAGGATGTTTTTAACATAAATCTTCAATAATGTTCAAACCGGAGAATTCCTTTGTCTGTAGAAAAGCTATGGAACAGAGCTCGCTCTCACGTGAACAAGCGACACGAGCTCAAAGCATTCTGCCAGACCTCTGACTCATTCCCCTCTCATTCGGCCCCACTTCACAGACTGTTGACATCTAGTGGAAGCCCTAGGAAGTGCAACATGACCCATATCCCACTGTATCTTCAATAGGGAATGAGTTGAAAAACGACCAACCTACCAGAGGATCCGGTTAGCAGTCTGGTGCAACCTGTGCCGGTTCCACGCTTCTGGCCTCAAGTGCACCTCTCCAGTCCCGTACGTCATGTGTCTCCTCCTCGCACTCTCCCTGAAGTGCGCCTTCCCAGTCCGGTACGTCCTGTGCCTGCTCCTCGCACTCTCCCTCAAGTGCGCCTTCCCAGTCCGGTACGTCCTGTGCCTCCTGCTCCTCGACACTCTCCCTCAAGTGCGCCTTCCCAGTCAGGTACGTCCTGTGCCTGCTCCTCGCACTCTCCCTGAAGTGCGCCTTCCCAGTCAGNCTCCTCGCACTCTCCCTGAAGTGCGCCTTCCCAGTCAGGTACGTCCTGTGCCTGCTCCCCGCACTCGCCCTGAAGTGCGTGTCACCAGTCCGGTGCCACCTGTACCGGCCCCACGCATCAGGCCTCCAGTACGCCTTCCCAGTCCAGAGCTTCTGGCGATGGTTCCCAGTCCAGAGCTTCCGGCGACGGTTCCCAGTCTAGAGCTTCCGGCGACGGTTCCCAGTCCGGAGCTTCCGGCGACGGTTCCCCAGTCCGGAGCTTCCGGCGACGGTTCCCCAGTCCGGAGCTTCCGGCGACGGTTCCCCAGTCCGGAGCTTACGACGACGGTTCCACAGTCCGGAACCTCCAACGACGGTTCCACAGTCCGGAACCTCCAGAGACGGTCCACAGTCCGGAACCTCCAGAGACGGTCCACAGTCCGGAACCTCCAGAGACGGTCCACAGTCCGGAACCTCCTGAGACGGTCCACAGCCGGAACCTCCTGAGACGGTCCACAGCCCGGAACCTCCTGAGACGGTCCACAGCCCGGAACCTCCTGAGACGGTCCACAGCCCGGAACCTCCTGAGACGGTCCACAGCCCGGAACCTCCAGCTCCATGGCCGTAGCCTTCCCCTGCGCCGATGCCCAGTCTAAGCACGGCGTCCAGTCCAGCTCCAGGGCCAGAGTCTTCTTCTGCGTTGGTGCCCAGTCCAGGCATAGTGTTCAGTCCCGCTCGATGGCGGGAGCCTTCCCCTGCGCCGATGCCCAGTCCAGGCACGGCGTCCGGTCCAGCTCCATGGACGGGGCCTTCTCCTGCGCCGGTGCTCAGTCCAGATACGGCGTCCAGTCCTGCTCCATGGCAGGAATCTTCCTCTGCACTGATGTCCAGTCCAGATCTGGTGTCCAGTCCCGCTCCATGGCAGGAGCCTTCCTTGATCCCGAGGTCCAGTCCAGGCACAGTGTTCAGCCCGGGTCCATGGCTGGATCCACGGGATGAGCGGGTTCTTTGGCCCGCACCAGAGCCGCAACCAAAGATCGTGGATCCGCGAGCTGAGCGGGTTCTTCATCCTGCACCAGAGCCGCCACCGATGCTGGCGGATCCGCGAGCTGAGTGGGGGCTACGACCTGCACCAGAGCCGCCACCGACACTAATCACCCCCCCTACCCTCCCCATTTGTTTCAGGGTTTGTGGCCGGAGTCCGCACCTTTGGGGGGGTACTGTCACGCCCTGACCATAGAGAGCCTTTGTTTTTCTATGGCATAGTAGGCCAGGGCGTGACTGGGGGGTTTTCTAGTTATTATTTTCTATGTGGGGTTCTAGTTTAGCTTTTCTATGTTGGTGTTTGGTATGATTCCCCATTAGAGGCAGCTGGCTATCGTTGTCTCTAATTGGGGATCATATTTAAGTATAATTTTTTCCACCTGTATTTTATGGGATATTGTTTTGAGTTTGTGCACGTAGCACCTCTGTAGTCACGGTTTGTTGTTTGTTTCGTTCTGTCTTTGCTGTTTTGTGCGTTTTCTAATAAATATTATGTGGAAACCATATCGCGCTGCAGTTTGGTCCGATAATTATTCCAGCGAACGTGACAATGCCATAACTATGAAGATGGTATGTTCTGAATTAGGGGTGGATGGAGAAAAATCCACAGTTGAAAAATGTTTAATTTCATTCTTCAATAGCTCTTACACAAACGTGCCATGAATATGATATATTTTGAATCGGGGAGGATGGACAAAAATCCTTTCTTTTTTTCCCTTTCAATTTTCAATAGCTCTTACACAAAGCGTGCCATGACTAGTATTAATACCGCTTAAAATTGTAGGATATTGCAATAATAATAATATAACGTTTTTGTCCATCCTCCCCTGATTCTGAATATATATATAATTTTCATCTTCCCGGCACGATTTGTCTAAGATTGAAATCCGAAATCGTATTATTTAAATCAAAAATCAAATGTTTATTAAATCCTTTGTTTAACTAGGCAAGTCAGTTAAGAACAAATTCTTATTTACAATGAGGGTCTACCCCGGCCAAACCCTGACGATGCTGGGC
Source organism: Salvelinus sp. IW2-2015 (assembly GCF_002910315.2). Taxonomy (NCBI): domain Eukaryota; kingdom Metazoa; phylum Chordata; class Actinopteri; order Salmoniformes; family Salmonidae; genus Salvelinus; species Salvelinus sp. IW2-2015. The sequence continues at coordinate 16,976,953 of NC_036872.1, forward strand.
CAATTGTGCGCCGCCCCATGGGACTGCAGTGACGCTTCTTGCACGAGATGCAGTGCCTTAGACCGATTTTTCTCTATCTGATACAGAATATACCATCTTCATAGTCATGGCACGCTTGGTTCAATAGCTATTGACCAGAGAAAACCGAATATAAAACAAATTTTAACTCGGTACAATACTTTTGTTTTTTCGTTTCAAAATTATTATTATTTGTTTTGCTTTCAATATCATTATTTTTGTTTGCAATACTAAGAATGTTGTTCTCAATTTCAAAATGTTTGCTTAATAATAAAGGCACAAAAGTAATTCCATACAGTGAGCTCTGTGTTTGGTCGATCCCTGAGTCCAGGTTGCAGCGAGTGATCATAAAATCGAATTCAAATTCCAGGACCAGAACCATATTGACTCACAGTGCCACACCATGACAGTCATAGCAACTTGTAACTGGTAAATCCAGTTATCACATTATGTTTGAAATAGTCTACAGTTTTATGAGGTAGTTATACTAGTTTGCTTGTTTTAGACATGATCTTTGAAGTTTGGGCATAACCTTAATCATTATATGTCACATAGGCCTACAGTAGCCTAGCTGAGTCTGTCTTTACAATAGAATGTGAACCAAAAGTTACAGCAGCTAAATCGGCTAGCCTACATTTGGAATGGGATTTTCTGGAGATTTGGGGTGGACCACAGTTTTGTAATGAATGGGTTTTTTGTTTGTGCTGTGCCTCTATAAAAAGCTACGTAGGTGACTGGAGGTAGTTATTTGACGTTGCGTGGCGGAGACTGGAGCTGCTGTTGACGGTACAGACAGACTCAAAGCCCACCAGTGTCGTCGGACACACAGTGATGATACGTTTATTATTTTTACCAAGTGGATTTTTCTGGTGTCTTGAGCGGCTGGTCGCCTATATTTAATCCACTACATTTAACATTGCTGCGAAGATGAAGTTCAAACCAGGCTACGGTCAGGTGCAAGCCGCATTCCATGGAGCCCTCTTCTTCTCCGTCTCAAACATCGGTCAATCCGATGCACCACTTCCTTATGTTGCGGTAAGGATAGGCCAATGGGTTAGTGGCCTATAATTATAGGCTGTAATTATCGAATACTTTGGCATGCACCTCAATAACACAAAATGGCACAATAAGGAATCACTGGGTGTTACATAACGTAATGCAGTGGATCCGAATGACCAGTGACTCGGCTTGGTGGAAAACGCTTTCGTAGCAACCTGGGTGAATGTTAGTAGCTAAATCCTTCTTAAATTGAACGTATGATGAGTTCTTGGAGCGGCTATATCCTATTGTAAAGATGGCTATGGCTATGTTATCCAATTAACGAAATCCTCTGAAATAATGTGGATTTTGGGCTATGATCTATCAAACTTAGGCTACTAGTTATGACAGTCTAGTTTTCATCTAAAGCTGCTTAACTAAATGGTCATAGGCTCATTAGAATCTAAACTAAATCCATAGTATAACTAAATAACTACGGCATTCTTCCTTGCAGACAAGATAGGCTAGTGCTATACTTGCATATTTTATGCCACAGCCTGACGGACATTTGGTGGCCCCGGCATTAGACAACGAGAGGTCTGAACTGCAACTAAAGTGCCTTGGTCAGGTCTTGCTGATTGATGACGCGATTATCGGTATTCGCTAAACGCCGTCTGCTTCAGACCGTGGCCAACATGCCAAACGAGAGAGAATGTCATTGGACTAAGGAATCTATTCTGCCAAAACAGTAGCGTGATCCGGTAAACTGGTAATCCACCCCTGACTTTAGTGTTCGCCGACGTCCAAGATCCCCGCCTTCTCCCGTTCTGTAACTTAATATTGGAGCTATTTCATATGAATTGGCGTGCACGACGATCCAATAATAGCCCTATATTGGAACTCAACCCACAGAGACCAAAAATACCTACACAGCAGGATACACTCGAATTTCGTCGAAACTCAAATGTCATCAGTTTCGCGTGCTCATTGTGAAAAACAGTTACATTGTTGCAACTCATCGTTCCGGAGGTTGACTGGGTGTGCCTTTTTATAAATGAGTATCAAGAGGCAGATAGGAAGGACAACTGGTATGTTTTAATAATTGGCTTTCATTCACGTGTGAGATTCTAATTTCCCACGGTATAGTGGCTGGCTTGGTATGCTATGCTATTTTGTTGCCTCATGGTGCAGTCTGGCTGAGTCTGGACACATTGTTTACATTTTTGCGCATGGCTGTCAGGCTACTAGGGTTTCCCAATCGGTAGCCTGCGGACCAAATTCGTTTTTCTGACCATAAAAAGTAATGTATAGCCTACTAAATATATATATTAAACAATTATTCCCACACATTAATAGATAGGCATATGTGATCGTATCCCAATGTAAATCAAAGTTAGAAAGTGTTCTGTTTTTGTCAAATACTATAGGCTATCTATTTGGGATTCTTGCAGTCTATTTGCGGTGTAGCCTACAAATTATAACGATGTTCCGGCCCCCGAACATCCGCTCAAGGAAAAATCGTCCCACGGCTGAATGTAATTGGGGACCCCTGGTAAAGTTTATTCAGTTGCCATACCCCTGTTAGAGTACAACGGGATTACGATAGGTCTATGTTCTGTCAATATATTGCCCATTGCATGGGTGGTAGCAGGGTATATGACAGAAGCAAATCTGGTTCCCTTGGAAACTGAATAACGAGATCAGCAACCACCATTTTCGAGACGTGAGGTGAGGAAAAGTAGCCTGCCTATGTTTACCAATTCTCTCAATTTTATTTAGTCAGTGCAGCCTTATTTGTAGATGGAGGATGTCTGTCTGTCTACACCACCAATTTATTGGATCCTACAGTTTTCTAGGCTTGCTAAGAAGCTCTTAGACACTGCAAGGGAGGAATGCTTATATATTACTGATGGTGTAAATGAATCAGAAGACAGATGTTGGTGTGAGTATTTTTGTTTAAAAAACACTGTTATTCTGCATTGCCAGGCCTATTGGTAAGACCATGGCTGAATTTACTGAATGACATGCTTTGGTTCCAAGTGTTTTATACAGGACTGTGATTTCAGCTGGATCCTTGCATAATGGCACTGTGGTCTGTTTAATTTGATCAAAGATGTATCTCATGGGGTAACAATGTGAATCATATACACTTTTGTTATGTTGAAAGTGGCTTATGTTGGAGAGAGATTTTGATGCTATTACACCTTGTCCAGGTAAATGTAATGTCCTCTCCTGTCAGTAAAACTTGGTGTTTTAATCTGTATAAAATGACAAGACTCAGATCCTGCCTGAGTATAACCAAAATGGACAAATTGGGTTAGCAGAGTCTGTGCTTAATTTCAGGAACACATCCTACTTGACTTCCAGAACTCTGAAATCCCCAGGACGTCTGTTAAAATAGAAGAGTAAGGAACGTCAGGGACCTTCTGAATTGGCACAGGCACTCAGTCAGGCAGCCATATTTTGAATGCAGTCACTTGACCGACCATTGATAGCACTGTATACAGTGTGAGCAATGCAGATGAAGCAGAGTCAGGGCTTACTGAAATATTGATCCCTCATGCTGTAGTGATCAGAAGGAAGAATTCATTGATGGGGTCAGAGGGGTCGTGATGAAGTGTAGTGTTTTGAACAAGCTCTTCAGTACATCTGATATTTGATCTCCAGTTGATTGATTGTTTTTGCGTTGTCGAGAGGTTAACCTGTAAGTAAGCATTTCAATGCACTATGTACTACACATGTATCATGTGTATATAACTAATAAACCAACTTGAACTTCATCCTTTGGCATTTTATCAAACTCTCCTTTTCTCTGCCCTGACAGGCCCCAGTTGATGGATTCTGACATGGACTATGAGAGGCCAAACGTTGAGACTATCAAGTGTGTGGTGGTAGGGGACAACGCTGTTGGGAAGACCCGCCTTATCTGTGCCCGGGCCTGTAATGCAACACTGACTCAGTACCAATTGCTTGCTACGCATGTACCCACTGTCTGGGCCATAGACCAGTACAGAGTTTGCCAGGAAGTGAGTAGTGGAGTAACCTTTTTTGATTGTTATTTAATGAAAATCTTTATCTATTTGTCTGTTTTTTATAACATGTCTATGTTTTAGATAATGAACTTGCTGAAGAAAGGTGAAGCTGCATAGAGTCTGAAATTAAGTGTTTGATCCACCAGCCAACTTGACAGTGAAGGAAAATAATACTGAAATCCTCTATTTTAAGTGCTACAGTTGTGTAAAACCTTGTTGCACTTTGATTAACCTGCAACACACAATATTTACCTTGGACTTAGCGCATTAGACTGGTGATCAGGTGTTAGTTTCACGCCCTGCTGTTGGTAATGTACATGGATGTCATGGGTGTGTCTCTCCGGTCAGGTTCTGGAGCGATCTAGGGATGTGGTGGATGAGGTCAGCGTGTCGTTGCGACTCTGGGACACGTTCGGGGACCATCACAAGGACCGACGCTTTGCATATGGAAGGTGAGATCAGCTGACCTCGTTGTTCACTCATACGAATCATGGAACTGGTGCAGTGTAAACCTAGTGGACATTTCCTCTCTGTCCCTCCCGTAACCTCACTCGTCACTGCAGGTCGGATGTGGTGGTCCTGTGTTTCTCCATCGCCAACCCCAACTCCCTGTACCATGTGAAGACCATGTGGTACCCTGAGATCAAGCACTTCTGCCCCCGGGCTCCAGTCATCTTGGTGGGCTGCCAGCTGGACCTGCGCTATGCTGACCTGGAGGCAGTCAACAGGGCACGACGGCCACTAGCAAGGTGCCCTACATACAACTACTAAGTCCAGTGCTTTCAATCTCAAACAGTGCTTTTCAACTCCAGCATCTCAATTGAAATTTGATAGCTTGTGATTTATGTATTGATTGTGTCACCATTAGAAATGTAGGTTCCACATTTTACTAAGATTTGTAAACGATATACACTGTTATTTACCCTCAGGTTGATGCTGCTCTGAATCTTGTTAATTTTTGGCCTTTTTATGGTCATCATCTTTCAGACCGATTAAATCCAATGAGATTTTGCCTCCAGAGAAGGGCCATGAGGTGGCCAAAGAGCTGGGAGTGCCATACTACGAGACCAGTGTTGTGGCTCAGTTTGGAGTAAAGGACGTATTTGATAACGCCATCCGAGCCGCTCTAATCTCACGGCGCCACCTGCAGTTCTGGAAGTCTCACCTGCGCAATGTGCAGCGGCCCCTCCTCCAGGCCCCTTTCCTGCCTCCCAAACCCCCCCCTCCCATCATCACTGTACCACCTCCCCCCACCACCACTGAGGAGCATCCTGGCCGTCTTCTAGAGGACCCCCTGTGTTCCGATGTCATCCTGGTCCTACAGGAGAAGCAGAGAATCTTCGCTCACAAGATCTACTTGGCCACGTCCTCCTCCAAGTTCTATGACCTCTTCATCCTGGACGCCCGACCTGAGGAGTCTGAGCGGCCCACGCGCGCCACCGCTCTGTCTGGCCGCGAGATGCTGATGCGTGCTGCAAGCTTCGATGTGTGTGAGAGCACTGACGAGGGCGACAGGGCCAACCTGCGGGCCTGCACCAGTGATGGAACCCTGAGAGACTCTGAGGGAGGCCGGAGGGGCAAACTGCTGTCTACCTTGAGCAGAGCTTTTGTCAGCATCCAGGAGGAGCTGGTGGATGACCCAGTGACCTACAACCCCAGGCCTATGACTGTGGTGTACATGGACCAGTCCATGCAGCTGGGGCCCTTCCGCGCTGTGCTGCGATACCTGTACACAGGCCAGCTGGATGAGCACGAGAAGGAGCTGATGCACATTGCACACATTGCTGAGCTGCTGGAGGTCTTTGACCTGCGCATGATGGTGGCCAATATTCTTAACAACGAGGCCTTCATGAACCAGGAAATCACCAAAGCCTTCCATGTACGACGAACCAACAGAATCAAAGACTGCCTGGCCAAAGGCACCTTCTCTGGTGAGAGCACATCATGTAATTCTGAGAGCTTTTGTACACTCTGTGCTAAGTGTTTCCGCTCTGCTGTTCAAAAACAGGATCAACCTTTGACAGGACTTAATAAATAATAGAGGAAGAAGAAGGTAATGGCAGTATGATTTCTCTTTGTGTTCCAGATGTAGCGTTCAAGCTGGATGATGGAACGATCATGGCCCATAAGCCCCTGCTCATCTCCAGCTGTGACTGGATGGCAGCTATGTTTGGGGGGCCCTTTGTGGAGAGCTGCACCAAAGAGGTAAGGCAATCCTTTTCACCCTGTCACTGGAGCTACGGTGTGTTCCACTGTTTTCTTTTCTTAAACCTTGGTCTTGATCATGTGCACAATAACAAGACCTACTGCAAGTCCCCTAAATAACCAGATAAACACACATCACAATAAAATTCACTAGTGACTAGGGAAGGAAAACCTGATGATCTGTGCCTGTTGTCTCAGGTGCTGTTTCCCAACACAACTCGCAGCTGTATGAGGGCTGTGCTGGAGTACCTCTACACTGGGCGCTTCTGTTCCCGCACTGACCTGGATGCCATGGAGCTCATTGTTCTCGCCAACCGTCTTTGCCTCCCACACCTGGTTGCACTTACAGGTCTCTAGTTGTTTTTGCGCACACCCTCTTAATCAAAGCCACATCTGTTGGCAAGACCTGCACTCACATTGTAGACACACAGAGTATAACATGCACTTACTCTCTCTTCTCTTCAAATAGTGTCTATTAGGCTAGTATGTGTGTTCAGAGAGCTGTCTGTTCCTAATATTTATGTTACTTGGCATAAGTCTGTTGTGAGATAGATTTGGCAATATAATTCTGTTGATCTAGGTGATCTCCTGTGTGTTATGCCTCTGTTACAGAACTCTACACAGTGACAGTATTGATGGAGGCTGCTATGATGGGGGCTGATATTGATGGAGATGTGCTGGTGTACCTGGAGATGGCTCAGGTAAGATGGAGCCCATGTTCATATTGCAATTCTATAGGTGTGTATATATACTTAATACTGTTTTTCTCCATTCTCACAAGATTTTCTAATGCTAATTTGTTTAACAAGTGTTGCACTTTTAAATGTAAACTTATCATGTGCGGAGTAAGGTCTTCTATAATGTCTTGTCTCTCTGGCAGTTCCACTGTGCCCAACAGCTAAGTGGCTGGTGCCTTCACCACATCTGCACCAACTATAATAGTGTGTGTCGCAAGTTTCCTCGAGACATGAAGGCCAAATCTACAAGTAAAGCAAATACTAGCTAAAGATATGTGCATGAAACTACAACTTTCATTTAAATCTCCCATTGACATCAATGCAGGATTTTTTGAGAAGTTATCATTATCTTAATCATTTGTGTCTGCATATCTGTCTGCATTTAATCTTGCTAACGTTGTTGAGCCATGCCTCTTGCAGACAACCAGGACTACTTTGAGAAGCACCGCTGGCCACCAGTGTGGTTCCTGAAGGAGGACGACCACTATCAAAGAGCACGGAAGGAGCGGGACAAGGAGGACTTCCTGTACCAGAGGAGGCAGTGTAAACGCAAGTGGCTCTTCTGGAACCTTCCCTCTTCTCCCTCTGCCAACTCTTCCTCTTCTGGTTCCAATGCTGTCATCTGATTGGCTCTCAGGGTACAGGCAAGGCCCACTGTGGGGATGATTTGGGAAAGTGGAGCATCAGCACTGTTGGCCAGACACTAGGCCCCCTCATTAAGGCCCTCCCGCCCTCCTTCATTTCTCTTTTTGCATCTGCAGCCAAGCTATACTCTCCCGGGTTTGCAGGGTCAGCGAAATCAAATAATGAACGAAATGAGCCTCTTTTGCTTTTTGTGTTAGCATATCCTGTCACATTGCAGTGCAGAGACCATGAAGCTAAAACCTTAAAGCTCAGTGACTTCAACCTTATGAACAATGCAAGGTAAATGCAGGTGCAGGTGACTGCTCAATATGGTGTTGATATTCCTGCATACACCACCAGGAGGAGAACTGAGGAAGTTATGAGAGGGATTTGCATCAGGTTACAGAACTGTGATCCTAAGCTCATGATAACCATTGACTGACTTGAATTGACAACCAAGTGCTTATCAGCTGCAACAGACAAATAGCAAAGACCAATGACCAGCAAACCAACACAGAAATCAAGTCTCAGTGATACAACACTTTGCCCTTAAGTGTTTGTACAATCTACCAAACCAGGATGTGTACAGTACAATTATAACCACTCCTAAACCAGAAATATCAACAAAATGCATTACGTCTACATTACGATTAATCTATTAATGTCATGTAGGACATCGTCTTAGACCATCTTCCTATTGGAAACCACTTTCTGTACAGAATTATGTTTTAAATAGCGGAGGTTTGACTCCTTTACAGTTATTGCATATTTGAAGGTTTGTATACAACTTGCACAGCTGACGTTGATATGAGTGTATACACGACCAGTGTTCTTGTGATGCAGGGGTTAAAGTGCTCTGTCACTACGACGGGTTTCCGTCATATGGATGACACATGAGGTTTGATAAATGTATAGTACAAGTCAAAAGTTTGGACACCTACTCATTCCTGGGTTTTTCTTTATTTTTACTATTTTCTGCATTGTAGAATAATAGTGAAGGCATCAAAACTATGAAATAATACATATGGAATCATGTAGTAACCAAAAAAAGTGTTAAACAAATCAAAATATATTTTATATTTGTCACGTGTGCTCCCTCTCCGGCCTCTAGGTCCCCAGGCTGCTCGTTATGGCGCATACCTGTCACCAGCATTACGCACATAATGACACTCACCTGGACTCCATCACCTCCTTGATTACCTACTCTATATATGTCAATCCCTTTGGTTTGTTCCCCAGTCGTCATTGTTCCGGTTTCATGTCGGTGCACGTTTAGTGTTTCTTGTTTTGTTAATTTATTAATTAAATGTAGTCACACCCTGAACTTGCTTCCCAACTCTCAGCGTACATCGTTACAGAATGACGACTCAACAAAGAGAAGCATCAGGGAGTGTTTATTTTGTTTGTTTTGGTATTGGAGGTGATGTCGGGTCCAGGAGGCCTCAGCCGGTTTGTCAGGTTCCCCTGCCTCAGCTGGCCTGAAGGGTTTCCATACCTCAGCGTGCTCGACAGGCTCCCATGCCTCAGCGGGCTCGATAGGCTCCCATGCCTAGACCGAGGCAATCGGGGAGGTCTCAGCCGGCTCATCAGGCTCTCACGCCTCAGCCGGTTCGTCTGGTTTCTGCGCCTCGACGGAGGCGACCGGCCACTCCAAAACCCTGGGATTGTCCCTTTGGTTGGCGTCCTGTGGCTGAAACTGAACGCACCCGGGAGGGGCTACTGTCACGTATGCTCTCTCTCCGGCACTCTAGGACGTCATGCTCCCGCGCCTCAGCCAGATCGACAGGTTCCCGCGCCTTAGCAGAGGTGACCGATCCGCTCCTGATCCCCTGGATCATCATCTTGGGCGGCGTCCTGCGGCTGGAGCTGCGGATTGGAGAGGGGCTACTGTCCCGTGTGCTCCCTCTCCGGCCTCTAGGTCACCAGGCTGCTGGTTATGGCGCACACCTTTCACCAGCGTCATGCGCATAATGACACTCACCTGGACTCCATCACCTCCTTGATTACCTGCTCTATATATGTCACTCCCTTTGGTTACTTCCCCAGTCATCATTGTTCCTGTTTCATGTCGGTGCACTGTTCGTGTTTCTTGTTTTGTTCATTTATTAATTAAATGTATTCACTCCCTGAACTTGCTGACTCAGCGTACAATGCTACAATATTTTACATTCTTCAAAGTAGCCACCCTTTGCTTTGATGACAGCTTTGCACACTCTTGGCATTCTCTCAACCAGCTTCACCTGGGATGCTTTTCCAACAGTCTTGCTGGAGTTCCCACATATGCTGAGCACTTGTTGGCTGCTTTTCCTTCAGTCTGCGGTCCAACTCATCTGACACCATCTCAATTGGGCTGAGGTCAGGTGATTGTGAAGACTAGGTCATCTGATGCAGCATTCCATCACCCTCCTTCTTGGCTAAATAGCCCTTACACAGCCTGGAGGTGTGTTGGGTCATTGTTCTGTTGAAAAACAGATGATAGTCCCACTAAGCACATACCAGATGGGATTGTGTATCGCTGCAGAATGCTGTGGTAGCCATGCAGGTTAAGTGTTCCTCATTCTAAATAAATCACTGACAGTGTCACCAGCAAAGCACCCCCACAACATTACACCTCCTCCTTCATGGTGGGAACCACACATACAGATATCATCCATTCACCTACTCTGCGTCTCACAAAGACACGGCAGTTGTGATTTAATGTCCGTTGCTCATTATTTTTGGCCCAAACAAGTCTCTTCTTCTTGTTGGTGTCTTTTAGTAGTGGTTTCTTTGCAGCAATTCAACCATGAAGGCCTGATTCAGTCTCCTCTGAACAGTTGATATTAAGATGTGTCTGTCACTTGAACTCTGAAGCATTTATTTGAGCTGCAATTTCTGAGGCTGGTAACTCTTGTGAACTTATCCTCTGCAGCAGAGGTAACTCTGGGTCTTCCTTTCCTGTAGCGGTCCTCATGAGGGCCAGTTTCATCATAGGGACTTTAAAAGTTATTGAAATTTTCTGCATTTACTGACCTTCATGTCTTTAAGTAATGATGGACTGTCGTTTCTCATTGCTTATTTGAGCTGTTCTTGCCATAATATGGACTTTGTCCTATTTGGTAAAAGACCATCTTCTGTATACCAACCCTACCTTGTCACAACACAACTGATTGGCTCAAATGCATTAAGAAGGGGAAAAAATCCATAAATTAACTTTTAACAAGGCTAACCTCTTATTTGAAATGCATTCCAGGTGACTACCTTAGGAAGCTGGTTGAAAGAATGCCAAGAGTGTGCAAAGCTGTCATCAAGGCAAAGGGTGGCTGCTTTGAATGTCAAATATAAGATATATTTTGATTTGTTTAGCACTTTTTTTGTTTACTACATGATTCCATATGTGTTCATAGTTTGTCTTCACTATTATTCTACAATGTAGAAAATAGTAAAAATAAAGAAAAACCTGGAATGTGTAGGTGTTTCCAAACTTTTGACTGGTACTATGTGTATGTATCTCAGCAAAAAAAAGAAACGTACTGTCAACTGCGTTTATTTAAAGCAAACTTAACATGTGTAAATATTCGTATGAACATAAGATTCTACAACTGAGACATAAACTGAACAAATTCCACAGACATGTGACTAACATAAATTGAATAATGTGTCCCTGAACAAAGGGGGGGTCAAAAGTAACAGTCAGTATCTGGTGTGGCCACCAGCTGCATTAAGTACTGCAGTTCATCTCCTCATGGACTGCACCAGATTTGCCAGTTCTTGCTGTGAGATGTTACCCCACTCTTCCACCAAGGCACCTCCAAGTTCCCGGACATTTCTGGGGGGAATGGCCCTAGCCCTCACCCTCCAATCCAACAGGTCCCAGACGTGCTCAATGGGATTGAGATCCGGGCTCTTTGCTGGCAATGGCAGAACACTGACATTTCTGTCTTGCAGGAAATCATGCACAGAATGAGCAGTATAGCTGGTGACACTGTCATGCTGGAGAGTCATGTCAGGATGAGCCTGCAGGAAGGGTACCACATGAGGGAGGAGGATGTCTTCCCTGTAACGCACAGCGTTGAGATTGCCTGCAATGACAACAAGCTCAGTTTGATGATGCTGTGACACACCGCCCCAGACCAAGGCCTGTCATGGTCATCCACCTCCAAATCGATCCCGCTCCAGAGTACAGGCCTCGGTGTAACGCTCATTCCTTCAACGATAAACGCGAATCCGACTATCACCCCTGATGAGACAAAACCGCGACTCATCAGTGAAGAGCACTTTTTGACAGTCCTGGCTGGTCCAGCGACGGTGGGTTTGATGTACCGATCCTGTGCAGGTGTTACACGTGGTCTGCCACTGCGAGGACGATCAGCTGTCCGTCCTGTCTCCCTGTAGCGCTGTCTTAAGCGTCTCACAGTACAGACATAGCAATTAATTGTCCTGGTCACATCTGCAGTCCTCATGCCTCCTTGCAGCATGCCTAAGGCACGTTCACGCAGATGAGCAGAGACCCTGAGCATCTTTCTTTTGAGGTTTTTCAGAGTCAGTAGAAAGGCTTCTTTGGTGTCCTAAGTTTTCATAACTGTGACCTTAATTGCCTACCGTCTGTAAGCTGTTAGTGTCTTAACGACCATTCCACAGGTGCATGTTCATTAATTGTTTATGGTTCATTGAACAAGCATGGGAAACAGTGTTTAAACCCTTTACAATGAAGATCTGTGAAGGTATTTGGATTTTTACCAATTATCTTTGAAAGACAGGGTCCTGAAAAAGGGGCGTTTTATGTTTTTGCTGAGTTTGTATGTGTATATACAGTTGGAAGTCGGAAGTTTACATACACTTTAGCCAAATACATTTAAACTCAGTTTTTCACAATTCCTGACATTTAATCCTAGTAAAAATTCCCTGTCTTAGGTCAGTTTGGATCACCACTTTATTTTAAGAATGTGAAATGTCAGAATAATAGTAGAGAGAATGATTTATTTCAGGTTTTATTTCTTTCATCACATTCCCAGTGGGTCAGAAGTTTACATACACTCAATTAGTATTTGGTAGCATTGTTTTTAAATTGTTTAACTTGGGTCGAACTTCAAACATTTCGGGTAGCCTTCCACAAGCTTCCCACAATAAGTTGGGTGAATTTTGTCAGATTCCTCCTGACAGAGCTGGTGTATCACACAGCCCTGACCTCAATCCCATAGAACATTTGTGGGCAGAACTGAAAAGTGTGTGTGAGGAAGAAGGCCTACAAACCTGACTCAGTTACACCAGCTCTGTCAGGAGGAATGGGCCAAAATTCACCCAACTTATTGTGGGAAGCTTGTGGAAGGCTTCCCGAAATGTTTGACCAAAGTTAAACAATTTAAAGGCAATGCTACCAAATACGAACTGAGTGTATGTACACTTCTGACCCACTGGGAATGTGATGAAAGAAATAAAACCTGAAATAAATCATTCTCTCTACTATTATTCTGACATTCCACATTCTTAAAATAAAGTGGTGATCCTAACTCATCTAAAACAGGGAATTTTTACTCTGATAAAATGTCAGGAATTGTGAATAACTGAGTTTAAATGTATTTGGCTAAGGTGTTTGTAAACTTCTGATTTCAGCTGTATTTATATGTATAGCACAGGGGGGGAATTCATATTTTGGGTAGAGAAAAAAACACTCCAGGCCACACTTGAATGTCTAAAACTAGATAGAAAGCATGTAGAAATAATAATGGACATTTTAGAAAATATTTAACTGCCCTTTCCCAGGCCCACAAATAGATTTTGACAAACAAATTGGTCATTAAAGAAATGGTGCAGCCCTCTGTTGAATTTTGAAATCCCGATGTAGCCCATTGGCCCAAAAGGTTTTCTAGCCAATCTGAGATCAACTTAAGTTTCAGTCATGGTTTTTTTGTTTGTTGCTTTAACCCAAGTGTGATGTGCTCTTGTGACGTGTGGCTACTTGCCAGAAAAGGGCTTTCTTTTACACAGCCACATTCAACATCTTTTGACAAGACACAAGAGAACCTCAGTCACAGTGTATTGTTCAGCATTTACTTTTGGAAACGCCAGCAAACACAAACGAAGCTCACCACTAGCTATTTGTTGCAACAATGGAATGGCTTTGCACTACCAAGTTTTCTGCATCCTGATGAGAAGAGCACCGAGGCCACTACAGTACTGTACACAGGTGTCTGACATATGCTGCAAACAATCTAAATGTGATTGGAGATCATAGGATGAGAATAACAGCAGCGCTACAAGACAGGTTTGATAGGAAGATGAGTTGATTCTTAGAGCAGGGGTGTCAAACATACAGCCCGCCAGGGAGTCCAATCCAACCCAGGGCACAATGAGTTTGACACACCTGCCTTAATGTACACTTCAGATATCTTCACATATCTCTTCAGTGTACATTATCTGAAGTGTATGTTTATCTCCCTGTTGTCATTTCACCGAAGACAACCCACAGTATTGTTTTGATTTATAAGCATGGTGCTCATTGAATATTGAGTATTTACAGCAGGTGTGTGTATATATATTTCCCCCAAAAATAACTTTACATGAAGTTGTCTCCATTACATAACAGTGCCCTTGAATTACTATAGAAGGATGGTGGTAACTGACTGGAAATAATATGTATGTATAACAAAACTTTATTTGTTTCATACACATACTTATGAATGCTGCTAATTTATTATCAAAGAAATTTAAAATCCATGTTTTGTGCTATTTTGGCAACTTAATGTAGTGTGATAGTCTACTGGATTTCTGTTTGTTTTATGAATAGTTATTTGTAATTTTCACATTTCTCCAAATGCTTGTGCTGACCTCTGGTTACATGTATGGTATGCAGGCAAATTGCTTTGAGTCAAAAGAAGTGGCACTACAGCTTGGGAATGAAAATATAACCTAGAGCACCCTCCCAGCTAATATACAGTAGGCTACTGGGAAGCATTTCGTTGTGAAATAATACAATAAAATAATTATAGATACTAGACATTGCTTTTTGTAGGATATTGTTCTCCTCCATGCATTTAGAAATTATAATCCCGTATGACACCCTCAATGAGCTTTCCAGTCATTTAAATGCCATGAATCCACTTACAAAGCTAACATTATATCTCAAAATGTTGCTTAAATGTTCATTTAATGCAATTTGACTGCATGTACATGGCTGATCCGTATAATCTGTAATTTAAGGTATAGATAATGGAAGTATAGGTAGGAGCTCAAGCCAATAGCTTTACATTTTTAAGATAAAGTTCATATGTGATTTTTTGCTATCTATAATTGAAAAAGGCAGGTTTGACATATGTATCTAGTGAAAGGATAAGTCACTTGGCAAACCATCCCAGCTCATAACCATTTGAATCATCCTGTATTGTACTGTACATCAGAGTACGTAGGCTTGATTGTGGTCAATGTTCTGTTTTGTCAAATAGTGAAATTATTCATTGTGTTGTAATTGTTGGACTGAAAAATGGTTCATCGTGTTGTAATTGTTGAACGTCCTCTATTTTTTTGACTGGTAAATGTTGCATCAATTAACCACTGTCTCACTTTGAAATATTTTATAAATCAAATGTTTTATAGAATGTACCCTTAGATCATTTGACGTTTTGATTCGGGCCTAATTCTTTCCATTAGTTTAATCCATTCCACTTGACAATTGACATTTACATGCTGTGGTTGAAATGCATTTGAGTTGATTTCTCAATGTACCCTCTTCTGCTGATGCACTGCATCCAAGAAGACACCTCATGCCTTAATGTATAGTGTGTGTGAGACATTGAATGTAGATAGTGTTACTGTGGTCTCTAGTTTGTGTGTACTAAAGATGTCAACGTACCATGGTACTGAAGGCTTTGTGTATATGTAATTGTACATATCTGAGTATGGAATCAATGTGTGTACACTTGAGAGAATCGTGAGCTGTGCTTTTGTTAGTTTAGTTCGTGTTTAGGTTTATTATTTTCGTGCTCTGAATGGAATGTTTAGTAGTAAACAATTTTTTACCATTCTAAGATCACACCAATAGATTAACACAATGACAAGCCCACTAGAAAACACACTCATCGGTTGGAAAATTCAGCACACCCCCATCAAATGAATGCAGAGAATACCAATTCTAATTTGTTTTCTGATCATGAATTCCACCGTGGAGAAATACCAGTATTATCATTTCAATGGATGGTATTGGCTTAGTGTGGGCATTAAAAGTTGGATTATAAATCAAAAGCATAGATAATGGCCAATTCTTTTTAGACTGCCTGTTATAATATGGCCAAGATAATAAAACAAGCTTTTAGCTGTACATATTTCAGCATAGATAATAGCTGATTTCGTGCATTATGCAGGACATAGTGTCGTTAAAACCATAAATGCACACTTCATTATGTAGACTGATAGCCTTCAATTTTCACTGAATTACATTATGGGGGTATGACATGTAGACCTACACAGCTCATATGCGTAGATGAGTAGACAACATCAGGTGTTAAAAATTGCGATTATATTATGACTAGATTAAAAGAAAAGTTATAACTCAGAACTTTTGAAACTCTTTTCCATAGGTGCTATATTACTGCTGCAGAGAAGCACAAACCAAAGGGAGCTTGTAGCAGCACCAGGACAAGAATCTGCTGCACAATCACAATTGCATATATATAAAGAAGCCTTGTATTGAAATGTTTTCTCAGTGTTAATAGCCTGGTCTGACATTTTCCCTAGTCAACAGGTACTTATTTTTGTTGTTCTGGAGAGTTACAGATGTTTGTATTGTTTGTTAAGAGCTGTAAATCTGGAGTTCTGTAGCATGTGTTCTTGAAATGTGTAAATAGTGTTATAATAAATCTAAAGTAGCAGCCTGCACATGGATGTCCCCGTTTATGACTTTGTATATTGAAACGTGTCCAATAGCCAAGCAGGACTTGAGTGAACGATCTCAACTGACACATCTCCAGTCATCTGTTGTTGCTGACAGGCTATGATGCTGCATGTGGTCCAAGGTGTTTGAACTCTTTGTGGCTGCTGGGCTTTCTGAGGTGCATCAAGGATCAGGCCAGACTCTGACAATAGCCCATTGGATGCTTCTTTGTGCAAGTAAGCACTGTACCTTTTTGGGATGATCTAATCTGAAAATGCCATGCCCTTTACCAATACAGACATTCTATAATCCTCCATTACTCAGGGATGAGATTGGAAGATGACTGCCTTGTGTAAGTAAACAACTGTCCGTTTCGTCATTGGGGGGTTAGAAGTGACTGATCGTCCCTGGGGATCTTCAACTCGGAGAGAAGATCACAAAGAACAGGGTTCTCCATAGAGAAAACACAACTGCCTAGCCAGCGCTGAGAAAGGTGAGAGGAATCTATAATGTATCTGATTCCAAAATATAATTTGAATTAACTTCTTTATTTTAACACTAGAGCGCACTAAAGCACATAGAAGTACATCAAGTCAAATTGTTATAATAATTATTCAGGCCTCAGTCAGTGAATGCAGTGATGATGAGCAATTTTGTTGTCTTTGGTGTTTACAATAAACATATTCATCAAACTCTTTAATTAATGATACAACATTAGGCGTGTCACTATTTTTCACTCTGGTTTGTGTCTCTGAGGCCTTTACGTTCTTCTCCTTTGTCAGTGTTGTTATAACCAATGTTGACCAGAGGGTGGTGCAAGCACCCTATATATTATATATTACACAAATGTTTCTTAGCCTAAATGCTGAAAATGCATTGTGATTTGAAATCTCATCTTTTATATAGATTTGATGCGTTATATACAGACTTAAATTACTGACGATTAAATGTTGATTCTTTTTTAAATTGAGTTTTAATCTAAATCGTAGAGCTAATAATTAAATAATGTTTTCAGTTATCTATTGTTTCTACTCACTACAGTGCAATAGGCAAATAAATTGATCGCTGTATTATTAGGTTTTTTGTGATAGATACAGATTATTCAGTAATTCAATCGTAGAACATTGTTATTTTACTGCGAATAAAATCAGTGGAATATACAGTATGATTCACTAAATCACTAAGATCTGGTATAATATGCGTTAAAATTGTAGAGACCGGTGTATGTAACAGCATACATACATTTATTACTGTATTATCAGTATGGATTTGACTCAGAGTTGCAAGATGCGCATAGAAAATCTGCAGATTTTCAAGATACAATGTGGAAATAATACTTTTTAATTTTATATACTGGCAAACTATGGAATAATCGTACTGTCATTTATCATGTCACAAAAGGTGACACCACCAGCACATCCCTTGATAAGCATTAGCCTACTCATATTTTAAATGCATTCGGCATTAGCACCAAAGATGAAAACATGATGTGATAGTGAACAAAATACAGTTTATCAATAGCTCTTTAATGTCACAGTAAAAATAAACAATGGTTTGAACAGGTGTGAAGACCTGCAGCTGTACCGATGAGCAATGCATTACTTTTGTAATGGACCCAATGGCAAGTGTGGTTCAGTTTGAGAGATGGAGTTCAAAATCTAGAGCCCCTTGTGAAACTAAAGATGAAACAAAATCAACTCTGACAAAATCTCATATCTTTAAATCAAAAACTAAAATTGAAAGCCACCTCGATTTAGGAGGTAGTTTATAAATTCCAGAGCTAAGCAGTCTAGCTTGAACATGATCTATTGCCCTTATGTCGGCCAAACTCCAATTGATGTATGGTCGTATTATCTATAATGCTGTCTTACATGATTCCCTTTTGGTAGAAGACAGCAAAACAGATTACATGTTATATCAAATCAATACAAACTTTATTTACTGGGCTTTGAAATGTAATTCCCTTTTTCCCTGACACTTTTAAAAACACATACAGTACTAGCTGAGGCTTGAGCAGGAGGGTTCATGGAGGTTGTGTACTACTGTACTGCACACATGTGTTTATTCTGCGGTAGGTAGGTCTACAGCCAGTCTGCTTGCTGTCACTGTAGTGCTGCCAGCAGTGCCGTTAGGGACCGTTACAGCAGCCAGTGGCTGAGGAACAGAACGGAGCTCCAGAGCAGCGGTCAGTCACTGTCAGCCCCGCCCACTGTGACACCCTCTTCATTACCCCGATGCTAGCCTGCTGAGTAATTGTAATGGAGCAGAATGGGCAGAAGCCCAGCCAACCATGCCTCTAAATAGGCTTTTATTACCAGAAACAAAAGCAAAGGCGCACAGAAACAATATATTTCCTTGTCCTGGGCTATAAAGTAATGATTCACCAAATAACTTGAACTTAGTTTCCCATTCGGAAAGGCTGTCTATATGTTTTTGCAATGCATTTTGAAATTACTAATTGAGCCGTAAATCACCACAAGCATCTATTATGTGGATGTGAAGTAGTAATGATATACCATGATGAGGTGAAATGCTTGTTGAGAGCACTAGGAGTTTGTTTCAGTTGGCTGTAGATTTAAAAACCTAAGTGCTGTGACACATTTCTTTATATTTAACTTTTTTGAAGTCATAAAGTCTTAATGACTTTAAGGTGGCAGGTAGCCTCATGATTAGAGCGTTGGACTAGTAACCGAAAGGTTGCAAGACCGGATCCCCGAGCTGACTAGGTAAAACTCTGTTGTTATGCCCCTGAACAAGGCAGTTAACCCACTGTTCCTAGGCCATCATTGTAAATAACAATTTGTTCTTAACCTACTTGTCTAGTTAAATAAAGGTAAAAAAAAAAAAAATAAGGGTCAAGAGTGGACTATGGCCAAACTCCTCAGGAGTGATTGAAGTTATGTTTATCACTTAATGATAACCAATGGGGAATATATTTGAATCCCAGAGGTCCCCTTGGGAATGGTATACTTCAATTTATTCCACAGAAGGCTAGTCTTTATAACACCATGGGCCATTAAACACACACAACAAGTGTTTTGCTGTTATGTGGATGACATTCACCATCTATTGCTATAACGGTACACGTTACAATGGAAAACATTTGTTGGCTCACCACCATCAATCCATTAGAAGTGGTTAAGACTTGATGTAGTCTCTTGTGCAGCTACACTACTTGATCTTGTGAGCTTTACATTAAGGTATCCATTGTGTATCAACTTACAGTAACTGTAAGATTGTAAATACATTTCTTCAGCTTTTCTTAGGCAAATCTTCCCACTGGAGTTCTCTTCACTTCTTTGGTATTCTAAAATGTAAGTCAGTTGTGGAGTTTGTTTTTTGAGGAGGGCCCAGAGCCACAGGGCACAGTCTTAGGCATGGGGGATTTTAGTTTTTGTGGAGACTTTCTCGCATCTGGTGGAGGGTATGAGGGCTTAAACCATTACTACGATTAGAACTGCCTCACTATGATCTCTTGAGCTTGCTTACTGCTGCTAATATCTTTTTCTCTCTCTTTCTCTGTCTCACTCTGTGTGAATGATTTGTTACGCTTGGCTAAACCATGTGGGGGCGTTAAGAGAGGATTTAAATGTGACGATCCCCCTCCTCTTTTCTTGGTGAATCTCAGTGTTCTTTTCTGCAAGCCTCTGATGACGACAGGGCAGCATTAAGGCTGGCAGTGCCCACGACAGGCTGCCGTCTCAGTGCTAGCTGCCCACTCTCAACAGCCTTGGCATGGTGGAGAACGCGAGGGTGGGGTTCCTCTCCAACAGACCCTGTCATTCCCAGGAAAGCCTACACGTCCACCCATGCAGGATTCCTGAAAGATCTTCCTGTTGGGGATGTGAGAGTGCAGAGACGGGGATTTTAATTTCTGTAGGCGATTGTCCTCATTCAGTGGAAGAGTCAGGGATGTATATTTAGATGTCTAAAGACACTTTGCATACTATTAGTTATCATTACATGAGACCCAAGGTCTGCAAATGAAACGTGATGTCTGTCTAGTTGTAAATCCAGTGTCATCAGGTGGGTGTAGTTGGCTGGTAGGATTACACCAGCTCATTTAGCCAAGATTCAGGGTGTTTATTTCCCTAGCTAATGTTCCAGTTTGTCATAACAACAACCCTGTTAAGCTGACCCGTGACCCAATTTATTCAGTCATCGTCCATTCTTACGCAACATGTATGATTCATGCGAGGCTCTGAAGAGTAAAGAATTACAACCTCTCTTACCAGAAGCGCAGGATTGATTATGCATAATCAGTTGAATGTTGAGAGGCAATAAGCCACATAATCCGAGTTTCCACAAAGATGAATGATTTACATGTTGTGTCAAATGTAAATTCTGTACAGCACCCCATACTACAAAGCCCAGATAGGTTAACACAGGCTGCCATGCTATGAAGTTTGCCCTTGGTGAGTGGGCCACTGTGTTGGGTTGAGGTGAGGTGTGCACTGTGGTGATGCTCCAACCTGCTCATTTACCCCTCTTGACCTCTCTGTATTCTTCTCTCTCTCCACTCCTCTCTTTATCTCTCTTTTTTTCTCTCTCTTTCTCTATCACTCACACACTCACCCACTCAATCATTATGACTTGTCCTGTTGATACATTACTGCCAGTATCCTCTCTATTCTTTATTTATCTTTCTTTCTCATTCGCTCTCTTTTGCATAGTGATAGGAGCTCATGTAGTTAAACAGTATTACACAGTGGATTTGAGTAAAATATGATTTCAATTACCATGGAGTTGTGTTTTATCACCATGAGGGGATAAGGGAAGATCAGGGGAATACCCATGTGGTGTGAATGGCTAAGGCCAGGTTAGTGTGCAAGCAGCGGTATTAGAGGGGAAAGTCATGTGAAAGTGATATTTGATACACAACATGTTGTAAATCCTGGACTAAATGGAATATTGTCCAAATGTTGGCTGCTATCATAACCCTGGTCATGCATTTTAAAAATTATCAGTTTTGCTTCATTTTCGTGGGGAAAACAGAAAGAATCAAGAGCAAAGACAACTGAAAGAGGAGGATGAAAAGACAGTCAGTACTCAACCTGTGGTCCCTGTCAATATTATTCAAATGGAAGTGCCATCTTTCCATTTCAGTCAGTTCATATACATTGACTCTCAGATCTGTTTGAACAGAGATTCATAATCTGCACAGGAAAGTGCATTTGCTGCTGTGGATGCTAGGATAAACATACAAGATTAAATGTCTATTTATATGAGGGCACAGAAACCATCTAGCGTTGTAGCTAGACCACAGCAGCAACCTCAGCCACCTAATTAGCGCTAATGTTAACGATGTAAGGATTCTGTCACCTTCAGTCTGGCGTTAGGATCATGAAATGTGCCCAAAAATGTCACATAAGTCCAAGATGCTTTTAGTTAGTTGTCTGTGGCCTCACTGAGCAGTGCTGTGAAATCCAACAGTGACATTTCAAATCATGCTTGTTTTATTCAGACTCTTCCATGCTAGTGCCTCCTTTTGTATTATACTGTACCTTTCTCCAAGGCGTCTCTTCTCTATACAGACAGAACTATTGGATTTAAACTTTCCCTTTGAGTGTGTCACTCACATTTCTGAGTGATGATGAGAGTTAAAGAATATAAAGTTAACAGCCTACGAGGAAGCTTTGGCTCTGTGGAATTTTTCCAAAATTGTAATGTGCTTCTCATCCGTAGTCCAGCTTTAGGTTTAGTTACAGTTCTGTCCCAATCCTCTGATTCACCTTCTTTAAGAACGTCCTCATCTCCCCCGGTGATGTTATTGTCTGAACTCCGTTTTGTGGGTTCTTTATTTTCCTGAAACACAGTATTTGTTTTAGCTGCTGTGGAGTATCTTTTTGCTACAATTTACCAGTGTTTGCTAGTATAGACTTCATCTGAAATGTAGAATAAAGTTATTATTTATGTTAAAATAGTTTTTAATAGCAATTTTGAACCCAATTCATTTTGGAAACAAGTGGAAGTTTTGAAAGCAGGACTAACTCGTTCTCTTTCAGAGACGTTAGTTTATGAAATGATAACCACAGTGCTTACATGAAAGGTGGATGAAATACACTTGAGTGAAATGAGGGCAAAAGACTCTCGACTCAACTTGTTATGTACCTGCCTCAAATTGGGTTGTAATTGCTGTATTGTGTTCATGTACTGCACTGTACGGAAAGTTAGAGTTTGTAGAGCGAGAAGATTTGTCTAATTGAAATAAGAACATCTCTTCCCCTTGTTCAATTAAGGAGGTAGCTTTGATAGGCCAATATTTATCTGTTTATTGTCTATCTGTTCTGAGAGTGGTGACCAAGACATGATTATGTTAAATGAATCCATCTCTGATTTAAAAGAAAACTCTGATTGATCTGAGCTGGCTTTGTTCCTCTCCAGAGAATGCAGTTGGTGATACGACTTAGCAGCCATCACCTTCTTGTCATTCCTCTGATCCTGTGGTTTGGAAGCAGTGGAAATGGTATGCAAATTATTTGTTAATCCCTTTACATTATTTTTGTTCCATTTCTCCCTTTCATTTTCACACTCAACAATTTCGAGCACAGTTTCTATGTTTAACAGAATGGCAAACTGACAGGCAGACACCTTCTCAGTTCCACCATTCCTCTGATAGAAAAGGTTTGACAATAAATCCTGCGTTGGGAACATACCTGATCACCTGATTGAATTTGATATATCTCAGTAATAAATGGAAAACATGATTTTGATTTTGATAAGCCAAAATCATTGCCAGGGAAACCAATCAACCAATGAAAACACATGTATAAATCCAATGGTTATTGATATAGTTGTAGTGAATTTACCAGATTTCAAAACTATAGAAATATGGCACATACTCTGACAGGATAATACTTTTATCTAAAGTATCATTAAAAGTTTAATAAACTACTAAGTGTGACAGGATAATACTTTTATCTAAAGTATCATTAAAAGTTTAAGCTTCTAAGGGATATAATTTCCATATTCCTTTCACCATACCTACTTAGATATCTCTCATACTTTTACCAATAGATTATGAACCCTTTGAAAATACCAACATTTCATGGTCAAAATTAAGACCATATATTGGCATAGGCAGGATAAGACAAGACAACCAAATCAAATTCAAGAGTAGCATAACGGAGATATGAGATTGTGACCTGTGTTTTGTTGTCCTACGGGTTGGTGTTAAAATAATAAGAAAGAAGTGGGATGGTCTTATATCCAAGAAGCTTAAAATGCAAAATCTCGAATAAGCCTAATTTTCCTCAGCCAATGGCATGAGATTTTGAAGGGTTTGTGTTGATCGTCTGAACTGACGCACACACCTCCCCTCTCTAAATCAAAACACCAGAGCGGTTTATGTGGCTTTAAAAAAACATGTATCTAGACATTTATCCAGTTTAATCTTCTTAACATATTAAAGTGATTTGCATTACCCTGAAGTGGCTAAAGCTGTATCGAGATCATCCCCTTTAATGCACTGAGACCTGGAAGGCATTGTGGACATTGTGGACTCAATAAAACAGAGGTGGGCAAGAGTCAACTTTCTCAGCCGTGGAGATTTGGCTCTGTTGATAACTGTTGCACTCTCAGTCGGTGTCGTTCTGCACGTGTCTCTGCCAGAACTGCCCACACTCCACTAAGGTGGAGGGTTGAAGCTCTCAGCTTTTGAGCTGCACTGAAAGAGCTTTCTCATAAAGAAGGTGTTGGCGAGATGCTTTGAGGTTTTTTGTTCGGTAAATGTTATGAGAAGTTATATCAATAGTTAGAAAACTGAGGCATAACCACATTGCAGGCATGATTTTTCTGTATGCCAGCGCACATCTGTCAATAGGTTTTGGCACTTTTCAAGTGGAGGATGTTCTTAACCTTTTCTCCAGGCAGGGTAATAGCTCTGGGCCGGAATCGGTAGTGACAGCTACAATGTGGTCTTTTCAATCTCGGCTCCACTGTCTGGACACTTGGGAAGCCTTGGTCACAACAAAGTAACTGATCCAAAACTGAGCCCTTATGTGCTGCGATGTGCTACGTCCAGGCTTTGCTGCCAGGCATTTCCTCATCAGCTAGTGACTATCCCATGTTGCATTCCCCATTTATTGTCATCATTTCATCTGATAGTGTTAGCATCAAAGTCACTTCACAGTGTAATAGATGTTGAGATCTTCATAGTAAATTAGGGAATTCTTTCTTCTCATGCTCTTATCAAAAAGCTGATGTCACTGTCAGTAAAAAAAATGTGTTTCTCGAAAGCTGTTAAAAGGAAATTATTGTTCTTAATTGCATCAATTTACTCTTTATTTTCTAGGGTGCATTGGGTTTATTGGCTATATCAAATGAAGCTGATTATACTGTCAGAGTGAATCTGAAAAATACTTGTTCTAACCTTAGTTAATTAATGCATGTCCCTAGTAGAATGCAGTGATCACATCATGAGAACTGTCATTCTTCATTTCAGGGTGTTTTCACATATAGTCCTCTTTAAAAGAACCCATCTCAGTCCTCTTTAAAGTGAAATCTGGGGTGGGAAAAAAAGCAAAATACCTTGGTTCTCTTTGTAT
The DNA here is from genome assembly GCF_002910315.2 of Salvelinus sp. IW2-2015. Lineage (NCBI taxonomy): Eukaryota > Metazoa > Chordata > Actinopteri > Salmoniformes > Salmonidae > Salvelinus > Salvelinus sp. IW2-2015. Next base: position 17,001,938 of record NC_036872.1, read on the forward strand.
TCACACTGCCCTTGCCTTTGAATGAGGACTCAACTCTTTTGCCAGTTCACTTCACCTATTTTGTGGTCCGAGTCCTCTTTGCATTCACATTGTTATGTTTAGAAAGGAACCAAGAACTTTTTCCAATATTCACTCAATGCACGCTGGGTTTTTACAAAGTGCAGGACCAGCCATTCTATCAGAACATATTATGAGACAGCTAGATAAACCTACTTACATTTTGGAAGCAATAGATTGCATTTAGTTAAAAGATGAGACATAATAATGATAATCAGAAGTGAATATTAACATGTAAATATTATTGGTAACATAATAAATATCAGAAGAATAACTGCAGAACAAATAATGCTGTAATTGAAAATTGTACACCCAATATAGGCTACTGCCCCTTTAAGATTAAGCATTGATTTTGTACCCTATGCTGTGACCAAATAATATTTGTTGTCTTCTCACACTATTCAAACCCCACAATCGAATAAACAGCTTATGGAGCTCTATTAGCCTAAATATCACATAACCTGAACATTGTTTCAGTACAAAACTCCACACATATTTTGTAATGTCTGTGCATCCTTGACAATTGCTAATCAATATCCAAAAACAGCACACATTTTTTTATGGCAGGGGAAACGGTGTTGCAGTAATCTAGTGTGGGGTGCGGGAATAATGACAAGTGAACCTGGGGATCTTTGTGTTCACATTGCCCTAAAAAAGGGAACCGGACTAAGGAATTCAAGTGAACTGAACTCAGACCACCTCTCGAGATGGTCTCAGTTCGGTTCTCTTCAGGGACTCTTTTGAGCGTCTGAGTTCCTTTGGAGTGTTCACATTACACAAAAAAATAAGGGAACTGCACTGAGTTCCCAAGAATTGGCTGAAAGGGACCAAGTGTGAAAACACCCTCATTATTTTCCTATTTTAAACCTTTAACTGCTTTTGTATGTTGTGGACATGTTCTGTCAAATATTTCCTCCAATTGCTTTCCTGTTCATAATGTAGCTATTCCTCCACAACTCTTGTCAGCCAGCTCTTTACTGTGTTAAAATGTTGGCCTCTTACTCTAGTACTGTACTTCGTCTAGGACACTGAGAGATGGTAGAAGAGCAGCTGTTTGTAGCGATCCATACAGGATCTTCATCTCAGTCAACATGGCTGAGTTACACACTTCACACAAACCACCAGTGGTTGCTTCTTTTCATATTGTATAGAATTGGGGAAATGATTGAAACTGGAAGACAGTTTTTCTTCTTTTCTTCAGTCAACCATGAATACCTAGTTTGAAAATGATAGTTTTTTCTGGCTTTGTTTTTATTTCTTTATTCAAATCCTATTGAGTGGTGCATTAGGTTCTTCCTTGAGTAAAAAGTTGATATTGAAGAGGAAGAAAGGACTTGTGCTGGAATGTGGATTTCTCCCTCCCGTGAAATCCTAATTGTGCCTTGGAGGGCTGGTAGTATGTAGGGTATCTCTGCTCAGCTCAACAGGATTTGTGTCTGTGTATGTTGGAGTGTCTTTCAGCCTGGATGTGGATATAACCCTAAGTGGTTGATTCCTCGTATTTGCCACTAGGCTGATCCTGTGCATCTGTGCAGCTTTGTGCTGAACACACTGGACCTTATTTTTTGGGTTGCTACTGTTTAAAAAAAGGACAGATTTTTGTAATGTAGAGACTGAGAACTGGGCATCATTTCAGTTCAGTACAATACATTATCAGGTAGTCGACTCTTGGTTGTGGAACAACCACATAAGACAGCTAAGCTCTTGTCAGTATGGTTAATGGCCAGAGTGGACCATTAGATAGCAGCAGAGCAGACATCAGGTCAAGACTCAGGCCACTGGTTGACCCCAGAATTATTGCTTTGCATTTATCTATGTAAATCCAGGATAAGATGACTTCTGCCTGTAGCTACCGACTCCCCAGGGTCAAGCATGCCTGGGTCCGTCAGAGGTAGACAGGTTATGGATGACAGTCAAACAAGGATGAAAAGGACACATCTGCTAAGATTATGTGCTTTGGTGGTTAATTGTGTTTTGAATGGGGTTCAGACCTTCAGATCAGTGTCAGTTCGATAATCTATCTGTTATGCCTGACCTCACATATCGCTCTGTTTTCATGTACTTATCTTAGAATTTCATAAAAGATGCTTTATTCAAATGAATGGTGGAGGTTAAAGGAGATTCTGCTTGTGGAGTGTTCAGTAGGATGATATATGACCCCCGTGGGGAGAGGCCAGAATGGAGCTGTGTGTGGAGCTGCTTTGTTTGTTGTGTCTTTATCAGTGTGTCAGGCAGGCGGAGAGGGAGAGCATTCTCTGTATGAATGGACCCTTGAACCATAAACCTGCATCTCGTCTGATAACACTTTCAGTATTGTGAAATCTGTGTCATTCTGCCCTGTGTCTTCCTCTCAACAGGGCTTTACATATATTTGTTTAAATTTTTTTTAAACATTTTTTAATTTAACCTTTATTTAACTAGGCAAGACAGTTAAGAACAAATTCTTACTTACAATGACGGCCTACCCCGGCGTAACCCTAACCTGGACGACACTGGGCCAATTGTGCGCCACCCTATGGGACTCCCAATCACGGCCGGTTGTGATACAGCCTGGAATTGAACCGGGGTCTGTAGTGACGCCTCTAGCACTGAGATGCAGTAGCTTAGACCGCTGCGCCACTCGGAAGCCCTGATATATCAACACTTACTAAATGAATGTCATGCCACGGGGAGGATCATTTTGAGCCTGTCCTCCGAACTAAGGCTTTCCGTTCTTCTCTCAATAGTTTTATTGCAGTTTCTTTTTGAGGTTGAGATTGAAGGGGTTAAAAAAAACAAGAGAGATAACCTCTAAGTCTCTTCGTGTTTTACCCATTTACTGTTGTGTAAATAGGTAAATTATTACAGTGTTTACGTTTTGTTTTTACTGCACTGACATCTTAGCTCTCTACCTCCTGTTAGGTGAGATGAGTGCTCCTTGAACTACTCAGCGCCTTTCTGATCACATGGCCCTGATTGTCAGACTGGTGGGCTGGTGATACAGTATATGAACACAGACTGTGCTTGTCTGGTTTGAATACGTCAAGCTTCCAAGCCCTGGTCACTCCTCTCTCCTAGTCTCCCAACACCCAGCATCGCCCACTGAAACCAGAGACTCCCAGAGACATACTGAAAAATCCTTCCCTGTGAACTGGCAGGCTGGACCTGGTTCAGGCCACACACACAGGCACAGACTGCACTGCCCCTCCTCGGATAGACACTAAGCTCCGCCACCCTACAGTACACTCTAAGACAGTATGTAGATGTCTTCTGGTGGCTGTCCATGAATGGTGTCAATGGCATCTTCCTACACAGACATGAGTAAACAGAGGGCACAAGCAAATGTGGGAATAATTGACACTTTCCCACTGTATAGTGCATCAGAAGCATTCATGAATCATGATATAGAGAACATGGAAGGCATCCAGGCTGGTGAAGCACACAGTGCCTGTGAACAGCTCTGACACCTCTGATAGGCAAACAGAAGGGGGTTTTGGGAAAGAAAAGTCTTGGGGTAATTTTCCAGACTATTTACTTAGTTATAGACACAGTATGTACTAATTACTCATGACTCACTTTTTTCCTGTCTAAAGCAGCAAGACTGTGTTAATTATTGTCATTATTATAAGGGGCTACGACATACAGGTGGGGCGGGGGCTGAATTCTGACATTAATTGTCCAGAGATCACGTTGAGATCACACTGTTTTGTTTCAGCAGTGCAAATGTAAAAGATGTGGTAGTGTTCCACACTGTCCCCCCCCCCCCCCCCCCCCCCCCCCCCTCCTTATTATCACAAATGAAAAAAAGGTTGCCATAGGAACCATATACCTGCCTGGAGTCAAACTAAAAACCCATTTCCAATATATGTTTATATTTAGAATATCCCTCTCAGAGGGATGGATATCAGACAGCTCTCAGAGACCTTATTTAATTGTCTTCAGGCAGTTATAGCTTTGAAATATAATCTTTCCCGATATTGTGACTTTTGGAGGACTAGCTGTTTTGAGTGCACTTGTACCAAGTGTATTTCTTTGCTGCAAAAATCCTGGCACTGTGTACATAGAGATTTTATTCATCGCTGGATTAAAATGATATGGTGTCTTAAATAGATATACGCTTCTTTTTTCTCTCTTTCAATGATGCATTTCTCCAAATGTTTTTTGCATGATGTATAGGCCTACATGTATTCATTTTGTATCTACATTTTCCTCCTCAAAATGAATGTCTACTGAGACTTTTAGCGGCACTCACATTCCCTGTTAGTGTGCTCCTCCACAATCCAACCAAATGGCAGCGCAACACTATAACCTTTCGTATAAAGTAAGTATGATAAAAAGAGTAATTATGGATTTCAGTCCTGTGTTGTTATTTACCTCGTTCTGTATGTTGAGCTCCTTGTACTGCAGAGATACATGTCAAAAAGATTTCTCTTTGCTCCGTTTACCATATGTTTTTTCTTTGTCTAAGGTGTTGAATATGCTTGTGCCTGTTACATACAAGTACCTGTTAATGCCAGTTACTGTGCATGAGCATGTGCATTTGCAAAAATGCTTTCATGGTGGTGAGTAGGTGTGTGTGTAGAGCTACCAGAAGAAAGTGTTGAAAGCCCCAGCTAGCAAGATCGCATCCAGGGTGACTAACAAGCTTAGAATGAGCTTGACTGTTTTCGCAAGCATTGGTATGGTGAAAAGAGTCCTCAACATTGAGAGAAATGCAGGAATCATACTCTAGGCTTCTACTAATTCCATACCCCCCCCCCAAGCCTCAGTCAGAATGAACCATACTACACCTGGTTAGCTGATGCTACAGTATGGTGTTGGAAACCAAAGAAATACACTTCCACCAGGAAAAACAAGAGGAGCGGTTGATTTTAGGACATGGGGATTTGAACATTTACAGAGATTGCTGTTCTTATTTGTTTTGTTTAGGGTTTGGAGTCCTTTTTTCAAAAACATTTTTTTTACAGTGTTTAAGAGTGAGTGGATAATTCCTATATAATAGCTTCAGGTGTTATATAGGAATTATATACATCTAGGAGTTTTATACATCTCTGAAATACCAGTTGTTTAGTATTGGTAAGTTTGTAAACTGTAATTGACATGGTTCCCATGTTTTTTAGTTTTTTATTTCACCTTTATTTAACCAGGTAGGCTAGTTGAGAACAAGTTCTCATTTGCAACTGCGACCTGGCCAAGATAAAGCAAAGCAGTTCGACACATACAACAACACAGAGTTACACATGGAATAAACAAACATACAATCAATAATACAGTAGAATAAGGGAGTGGGAAAGTTATGATGATCATATGTTGACCCTGTGATCATTCATGTCCCTATGAATTATGGTGACAAAATGATGCACAAAATTAACAAAAGAGACTGAAGCTCAGTGTAGTGTATAACTAGATAGCTGTCTGCAGAGCAGGTTAAAGTCTGGTTGTGGTTAGGTGAGTGCAATGAAAAGAAAGGTGTTAATGTGATTAAATATTCATGTAAACTGGTGTTTCACATTCCTCTGTGATGTAACTCTTGAACTGGTGCCTCTTCATGCTTAGTGCTCTCGAGTTGTTAACTTTGGATGTTGTGTTGTGTCCTAGTTGATGCATCGTAGTGCCAGATCTGTTTTTCCTTTGCCCATGTGGCTCCTGGAGCTGTGGTTCCACGAGCCACTCCACCCTCCTCTTCTGTGTAGGAGGCAGGCTGAGTTAAAAATAGGCACGTTTGGAGGTAGTGGGCAGTCCTTCTCAGAGTGGGAAACAAGCGGAGCATTGGATTTCATTGGTACAAACTCTCTGGCAACTTGCTCAATTTGGATCAAAATGATCATGAAACAGTTGATCAATTATCAATCAAAGATAAAAAAGCTATACTCGCTATACTGTAATTAGCGTATTACCCTTTAGGACCTCTGCATTTAGATGTTCTAGCATTATTCGGGCAGTGAGCTGATGCGGAGCTGTGAATGGCAGGGAAGCTGAGTCTGCTAATTGCACCAGCAGAGAGTTAAGCACACTGCCCAATGATAACAATGGCCAGCAAATTACAGCATATGTCACTTCTTGTTTTCACCAAATGGCTCTAATGGCATTTATATGCATTGTGTACGTGTGTAGAGCAAGTCTCAGTCACTCATCCTCCACTCGTTTCCTTTAGGCATCCAATAGACCGCTACTTTGGTGATGGAGGTCGGATCCAACTCCAGCAGAGTTAAGCATTGACTCACTTGAGCATTGTATCTATTAGTGGCAATTTTTCGCAGGTAAATCTTGGTCGGGCAAACTCCCCAAAAAATGTATGCATGCCAGCAAAGCCACTACACAACACAACACTAAACAATACATTAATTGCACTATAACGGTGACAAACGGTGCCCACAAACTGTTAGGGCTTACATAAAGTTGTCCCAACAGCAGAGTCCCAACACCGTAACCAACACCGTAACCATCGCTACAGCTGGCTATCAGCAGAGCCTTGTCTGGCAGCGAAACAGTTCATTCAGCCTCATTTACTACCTTTTAAAAAACATAGCTGATATGGCTGATTTTGCTTAAACAAATGTGGTTTCTACGGACAATTGGGATGTACAAACTATGGAATAAGGGGACGATTGTCACGTTCGTCATACGACTGAGACCAAGGCGCAGCGTGGTAAGCGTACATTCTTCTTTATTATAAGAACGAACCCTTGAACAAACGAACAAAATAACAAAACGAACCGTGAAGCTAATATGAGTAGTGCAGACCGTCAACTAAACATAGAACAAGAACCCACGAACATCAAAAGGAAAACTGCTACCTAAATATGATCCCCAATCAGAGACAACGATAAACAGCTGCCTCTGATTGGGAACCATATCAGGCCACCATAGACATACAAATACCTAGACCTACAAAAACCCTAGACTTACAAAAAACCCTAAACAATAAAAAACTAACGTACCCACCCTAGTCACACCCTGACCTAACCAAAATATAAAGAAAACAGAGATATCTCAGGTCAGTGTGTGACAACGATTAAGACATTGATGAGCGAGCTAAGATGGACGTAGTCAATATAACTATTTGTTCAGAACTTTTGAAATGTACAGCGACAGAATTCAGAACATGGGTCATTCTTACAGTATTCTCCCTCTACACCAAGTCAGAACCATAGGATAAATAAAGGGGGCATATAGAGGACAATGAAGGCTCTTACAATATTCAATAATGACATGTGTCTAAAACAGGCTATAGGCTACATGTCCACCACCAAGTCAGAACAGTAGGCTAAGTTATGAGGGGGAAATGGACCAAATTATTAGGGTGAGGCACATGGGCTACTAACAGCTTACTACACAACATACACTAAGTATTACTTTCTTAGCTACAGTATACATATCTCCCTGGCATATTACATCATTTATGCAGCAGCATACTAGACATTTTTGGACACACCTTGTTGTGCTGTACTCACTTGAACAGGATTTTGTCATCAAAGTCTGGCATTCTCTGGATTTATGGTGCTTTCAAGACAACTGGGAACTCTGAAAAAAACAAGGTAAAATCGTGATGTCAGTGACTTCAGGTCGGAGCTCTAGAAAGAGACCCAAGTTCCCAACTTGCAATTCTGAGTTGGATGACCGTTCAAAACTTATTTTCCCAGATGGAGCTAAGTCCCCAGTTGTCTTGAACTCACTGAAGTCTAACATTTCCCAGTTCCTAGTTTCCAGTTGTTTTGAATGTAGCAGAAGTCATGCTGGATTGACAGCATGGCCAGTGTTGAATGTCTATCTTTTTAAGCTTAAGAGAGACCCTTAAACCCAGACTTGGATCACACACCCACTCCACTGAATAGCAGGCTAGTGATTGCTCTGCAATGCTTGCAGTTAGCCGTTGATTCCTTCCAAACCACTCATTGTTGAATTTGCGATTTCCAACTTGTTGTGTAATGTTTAAGTCCAATGGCCGATGAGCACCGATACGTTTTTTCTCTTCATATAACAAGGATTGAAAAGGATTTGCCAGTAGATTGTAGCCTTGATTCATGATGATAACTGCTAGCTAAGTCCAATCAAAGCTACGGTAGATATAATGTGATTTGACATCATTTTATCTGTGGCTGTCACGCTCGCTATCCTCAAACTCCCTGTCATAAATTGACCAAGGCGCAGTGTGCATGTAGTTCCACATCTTTTAATGAAAGTGAAACCGAAACAACCAAAAAAGAAACAGGTAAACAGCAAAGAACGTGACGCAACCGAGGTGCACACAAACACACACTGAAAATAATTTAAAAAAGGCTACCTAAGTATGGTTCTCAGAGACAACGATAGACAGCTGCCTCTGATTGAGAACCACACCCGGCCAAACACATAGAAATAGAAAATCATAGAACATAGAACATAGACTGCCCACCCAAATCACACCCTGACCAAACCAAAATAGAGACATAAAACGCTCTCTACGGTCAGGGCGTGACAGTGGCCAATGACCTTGAGCCTTCTTGGATGGCCACTTCTAAGGTAACTCTATGGCAGCACCCAAGGGGCTTGAACTTTTGAGCTCTTCCCATATATTTTGCAGTGACGTACAGTAGTGTCCCCATGAGTGACAGAACACTGAGCCAATCACGGCGCACCTAGAAAACATTACCAACTCCTGCGCTCCGTATTTTCCGCTGCCTGCCTCACCACCAGAGAAAGCACTGAGCTAGGCTGAAACACCTGCATTTTGGAGCTGCTTTAAGAAAGCAAAAAAAATACCAAGTTTCTATGAGTCTTTATTAACTCCGTGTTTTTTGTTTTTTTTTATATTGTTTGCAAACTGATATGTGACACGTATTAATGCCAAAATAACATGCAAACAGGCAACAATTTATCTTTACTTTTTTTCGCTACTGCTCTCTATGCTCTCTTTTCTGCCTGAGCTTTTCCTTTTCTCTGAGATGTTTTTTGGCCAAACAGTGTGACAAGTTGTGTGCAAGGTGAATCATTCATTTGTCCAAGTCTTGTGATATGTCATCCTCCTGCACTCTGATCCATATAGCACAATCATCAAGAGGATGATTAAGGGTCGATGTCTCATATCATGCTAAATATAAAGTGGCTTATTAGTCATTCAAAAGAACCAGTTCAAGAAACCATTTAAAGAAGAATTTAGAGTTTCAGTTGGAGAAGAGATGGGTTTTCATGGGAAGGACTGTTAGAATATTTCTCTGAGTGGTTTCCTGCACCCAATTCATCTTGTCCAGATTACTGTGCTGCCCTTTGTGACTGGCAGAAAGGGGGGTTGTGTACTGGCAGTTGTGAAGAACGAGGTTACGAAGCCTCTGCGCATGTGAGGGGGAGCTGTTATTAATGACAATAAGGCCCCCCTCACCCCTAAGGTTGGTGACCTCTAGGTGAGTTCCAGCCAGAAACTGCACACAACCATGTCCTTTCAACATGGCCACTGTCCCGCTTCTATCTCCATCTCATCTATGGGCCCCCTGCTCCCACCACTCCCTGGACAGAATTCAATTACTGCTGGAGTTCTGACCTCTGACCTGTCTCCCCCAGGATGAACCTCATCCTCTGACCCTGATAGAACAAGTGGCCTAGACCACAGTTAACCTTCCCCATGGCTCCCTCCTTCCCACCTCCCCTGTTCCGTCTCTCTCTCTCTCTCTCTCTCACCACCAATCTCCAGACCTGTTAGGCTTCCCTTCCTACTGCCTAATGTGTTGTGTGACAGCTGAAATGATTGCTGTGTGCCTCTCATCTGTTTGTCCAGGTGTGTATGGCTTAATAAGTATATGTTGGATGTCTTTGGTTGAGTACAATTTGATCTGTTTTGCAGTTGTTGCTTAGTCTTAATTAGAAGTTTTAGGATTGCAGTATTATTTCATGTATCTGAATTTTGTATCCCTATTTTTCCAGGGCTTTTCAAGGGGGAGAATTGTCTGTATTTACAGATCGATCCACCAACCTTGTTCTAAGCTGCAGTCGATGCTTGTTAAGCCATCACCGTCTCTTAATCACAACACAGATACCTGTTAATTACCAAAAGAGTTCAAGTGTTTTTGCTATTTAAAGAGGGATTTGAGATCGATGCGTTGCTTTGCTCTGGGTCGAGCGGTGAGCACAGTTGACCGTTTAATGAAACATTGTGGGTTCTGCCAGACTCTGCTGAAGGAGAGGAAGAACACAGAGGATGAAGCAATGGGGATATTAATAGGCAGCTACATGGATGACACCGTTTCCTATTGGGTCAGGGATAAACCATGAACTTGTAAACTCACAGAGGGGCCTCTCTCTCCCAACTCCCCTCCCTCCATCTCTCTCCCACCCTCTATAGTGTCATCAGTAAGCAGAGAGCTGAGCTCAATAGCCCATGCAGCTCTGCGAGAGCAGCGATTAGACATCTATCAGATTCTCAGCCCCAGTAGAGTTCACTCAAAGGTAAGCCAGTAGTTTACACCCTCTGAGACAACGGGCTTTCTCAGCTTTTGTTCTTCCCCATCCTCTGTGTTGCAAGTACTGTACCTCTGCATTTGATGGTTATCTATAAGAGAACCATTGTGTGTCTTGGCTTTGTCCCCCATCTTGGCTTTGTCCCCCGTTCCTGTATTCATATATGAGTCAAAAAAGTATGCATTTGACATAAAAATATGGACATTAGCAGTAGTAGACAATGTACCCTTCATCCTCCTTCATTCCATCTCCACTTTGAGAAATATGAATATGAAGAGATACTTCCTTCTTCCTCCCATAAAAGAGTCTACCAGACCCAGCCCACACCCAGCCCACACCCAGCCCAAATCCAGCCCAATCCAGACCCAGCTCAGACCCACACCCAGCCCACACCCAGCCCAAATCCAGCCCAATCCAGACCCAGCTCAGACCCAGCCCAGCCCCAGACCACACCCAGACCACACCCAGCGCAGGTCAGACTCAGCCCAGAACCAGCCCGCACCCAGCCCAACCCATACCCAGCAGACCCAGCCCACACCCAGCCCCATCCCACATCCAGCCCACACCCAGGCCAACCCAGACCCAGCCCACACCCAGACCAGACCCAGCCGGCTGCATGGGTTAATTAAAGCCGCCCTGTGTCCAAGACACAGTCCCAGAGGGCCGTTTTGCTGTGATCACAGCAGGCAGTGGGAGGTTAATCCCAAGAGACTGCAGGCTCAATCTCCCCGCCTCCAGCCTGCACCCCAGGCTAGCACACTCCCATTCTGTCTAATGGCCCATTGGAACAGCATGGCCTGGGGCTCACACCTACCCTGATTTTCCCTGGCTCCATCGCCCTCGGCCCAGCTTGTTAGGACACTGTGAGGTTCCATGGACAATGTCAGAGTGGACAGTCAACCCCTGTCACCTCCCACAGCCATCTGAATAGGTCAGCCATCACTTACTTGGGCTATGTATCACAGAATATAATCTGCATCAACACAGAACGCACTGGAGAGAATCCACTCATTGCTAAAGAAAGAAATGTGAGGGATAATAGATGAAATGACCCTCAACAATAACCTTTGTTTGCCACAATGTTCATCTGAAAAGTGGAGCTACAGACAACTTTTAATGGTTCAACCCTGAGACATCTATTGAGATCAGTTCACACACATTGCCCTCATATACTGTGGGTAGTGAATGGTTTAAATAGGACAATGGGTTGAGAATTAAAGTGGAATAATTGTTTGAGGGACAATAGTCTCTATGTTTGTGTAATCTGTGTGTGTATGTGCACTTAAACACTTAATTGCTATTAAAACATGAAATTGTATATTTTTTTATATGCTGTATTTATTTATTTATTTGCGCCTGTAGTTTTCATTTTATTTCAGAAGGCAGGAAATATGCATCTGCTTTTCCCTGGAGTCTTTTATGCATATCTGTGTGTAATTAATGTGGATTTTGACAGATGGAAGAAAAAAACTGTCCCTGTAAGAGAGAAGGAAGGGTACATGCCACAATGTGTGAAGTGCAGACATGGAGGGAGTCTCTCTTTCTCCAGAGTGCCAGCTGGACTAGCCAGCTCCTTACAGGTAGCTACACACACACTTGAGTTTTGCTGACCATTATAGCTGGGCTTTTGTCTTGCATGAGAAAACACATATTGAGAGTTGAGATTAGTACTGTGTATATTATTGTTGTATTCGTTTTCCCCTTTCTATCCCAGATAACATGAGGTGCTGTAGTTAATTTTGTTGTCGTATGAGGTGCTGCTAGAGCTTTAAAGATCACATTTGACCAAGATACTCCTAATTCACTACTTAAATTGCATTAAATTGCGTGTATACAGTGCTGTTGGAAGGAGTGCTACTTTTTGAACTCATCTTTGTATAATTTAAGTATTAATGTAGCTACATTATCGCGCTGTCTTTGCCTGGTAGCAAAAACAAATGAGGATTACAGCGGTTGAGAAGGCAACAGGTCATGGTTGGTAAGCTGCCCAGGGGGGTCAACGATGGAGTCTGTCTCTGACAGGCTGTGGAGGAGGCTCCATTGTTGTTGGTATGTTTGGGTATTACCTGGAGGCACTATCGCTGAGACTACAGCATTATCCTATTATTAGGCTTAGTTGTTTACGCTGCTTGTCAGGTAGGTAAAGTATCCCACTGAAGATTTGTATTTCCAAAAATGTTGATTTCCACGACTACAGTCTTGTCTCATTCAGGTACACCGGCTTACGATAGTAATAATACTTTTCTGAGGTCTTAAGAATCTCTAGATAGGACACAACAAACAGATTGTGAAAGCAAGTGTCAACATCATGTTATCTTGTATAAAGTGACAGTGGTGGTCTTCACTGCACCACCAAAACAGGGTCTGAAATGTGATTGGATGTTACTGTCAGAGCAACGTGTTTCTCCTGTACCTGCTCATGCCCCAGCAGCACATATAGCACTGTGCTCATGTCTCCTGTCTTAATTACTGCATGGAGACCTTGTGAGTTGGGACTAGCCTTGATTGATGTCTCTGTTTGCAGGAAAAGTGAACATTAAAAAAAAATCCCATCATATGGTCTGACAGATTTTGGGCACAGAACCAGGGATGACAAATGTGCTCTAGCAATAATTCAATCTGCTCACATAATTCTCTAACTTTGAGGGACAGACAGAGTGGAATATTTTGTGCAATTAAAACGCCAAGTTATCGTCCAGTGACTGTGATCAAGTGTTTACTTGAGATGGTTTTTCACAAGAATTACCCACTGACAGATTGAAGGGAGTAAAGATACACCAGAAGGGACAGAATGATAGCATGAATATGTTCACAACTACTTAGTTAATGTAACCTCCAACACTCCATTGTTGATAACTGACAGGCTAGCTACAGCAGTATCAGATCCAAAACCTCCTCATTAAATGAATGTTGGAAGCCACTTTTTATACAATAGTGTCTATCTTTTTTTGTTTTCAGGGGGAAAGTAATGTTTCAATGATGTTTGACCCTGACGCTCCCAGCTGTAGTAAACCAACTTGCTCTCATTGGAGGCGCTACCTGGTGGCGGACATAAAGGTAAGCAGACGAATAAAGTGGGTATGCCATTTTCAACACTTACTGGACAGGACATCCAAACCGGATACAACATTTAAATTCAAGGTCTGTCAATAATATTCAGCCTGTATCACATACAGAATGTCACTGTTGTAGTTAAATATGCCATTCTGTGATACCTGTAAGATTTTGTTTCCTGAATTGGAGACTAGGTTGCAAGGCTTAAATCGTATGAATGGTAGAGTCTTTAATCCCACCATGTTAAAAAGGGGAAGAAGTTTTTCATATCATGCATCTTGTGCAATAAATGCCTGTGACAAAAGTGTGGGAGTAAGTCACACTAAATGGCGGGGAAAGTTTGTGAGGCCCTGTCAGCAGCAATTTCCCTCTGCTGCTGATCGAGAGTCTGGGACGTGTCAATGCAAGCGTGTGAGACTGTGATTGAGGAGAGCAGCATGCGTGGCGAGTAGAGGAGCAGGCTCTATAGAGCTGTGGGCCTTCAGCTCCCCCTCCAGTGGAGAGATCTTGGCAGAACATCCTCCCTTCATCTGTTCCCCGAGGCAGAGCAGCTCCTCCAATGATCCACACTTCTCCATATTTTACACCCCCGAAATGGGCACTGTTCCGATCCCCCTATTTCTCTTCATGTTTTGCTCATCTTCATCCATCCATTTGTTTTCACGTTCCTGCGTTCTCACGCCAAATGTGTGTTAAGTTGTTGATTGCCTCAAATATTTTGAGGTTTTGCAGACATTTTTGAATTCCACTGCAACCCAGTGATTAACCTAGTTGATTAGCACTAGTGACTTGAAGAGCATCCATACAAGCAACAGAGAAGCTTTGACACATTTTGCTTCTCTTTGTTATCATAGAGGCTTAATGTAATCTATACAAATGTGATATGACTGGGCTATTTGCAAGTATTATAATCCATAATGTTCACTAAATGAAATTGAAATCTCAATATTGTGATTCATTAGGCTGTTCATTTGCATCGCATCATACTGTATTTTGAAAGTTCTATATCTTGAAAACTTGATTGCTGACACGCAAAACATTTTAGAGCTGTATCAACAGTGGACTAATGAAACAAATACTAAATATAGTTTTTGAGTGGTAGGTATTTTTTTCCTTTAAGCTTTGTAGACACAACCATGTTCTTGCTTGATTTTCAAAAAATGTCCTAGTATTGATAATTAATCATTAGTATAATGATGACAAGTTCACTAACTGTTACAGTCCACTTTGTTACAGAGCAGTGACCTCATTTAGATGAGTTCTCATACAGTGCCTTCAGAAAGTATTCACACCCCTTGACTTTAATTAAAAATGAAAAGCTGAAATGTCTTGAGTCAATAATTATTCAACCCTTTTGTTTTGGCAAGCCTAAATAAGTTAAAAAGTGCTTAATAAGTCACATAATAAGTTCCATGGACTCACTCTGTGTGCAATAATAGTGTTTAACATGATCTGTAATATCCCTCAGTCGAACAGTGAATTTCAAGTACAATTTCAACCACAAAGATCAGGGAGGTTTTTCAATGCTGAATACAAAGTGTTGTTTGGGGCAAATCCAACGCAACACAACACTGAGTTCCACATATTTTCAAGCATGGTGGTGGCTGCATCTTGTTATGGGTATGCTTGTCATCGGCAAGGACTAGAGGCAACATCCTAGAGGAAAACCTGCTTCAGTCTGCTTTCCAACAGACACTGGGAGACAAATTCACCTTTCAGCGTGACAATTACCTAAAACACAAGGTCAAATATACACTGGAGTTGCTTACCAAGACAACATTGAATGTTCCTGAGTGGCCAAGTTACAATTTTGACTTAAATTGGAAAATTGCTGTCTAGCAATGATCAACAACCAATTTGACATATCTTAAATAATTCTTTAAAGAATTATATTGTACGACCAGAAGTGCAAAGCTCTAAGAGACTTACCCAGAAAGACTCATAGTTGTAATTACTGCCAAAGGTGATTCTAACATGCATTGACTCAGGGGGTTGATTTCTTATCTATTCAAGATATATCTGTTTTATTTTCATTAATAATTTTTTTGTTCACATTTTTCTTCTACTTTGACATTACTGAGTATTTTCTGTAGATAAAAAAATGACAATTAAATCTATTTTAATCCCACTTTGTAACACAACAAAATATGGAAAAAGTCAAGGCGTGTGAATACTTCCTGAAGGCACTGTAGCTGACAATATCATACTCCTCCATTAACTTACAGTACACCTCCCGTTGCTCTTTTTTTAAAGGTCCTTACTGTCTGGCCACTTGACCAGTTGAGAATAAACAAATGTATTTTAGGTGCGCTGACAGACCACGTCTCTGCCAGCAATTCAATTTCCTGTCAATTGTGTGGGCGTTGACATGGATTACCTGCGTGGTGATTGGCCAGTGTGGCAGGATGTTTGGGTGATGGTGGCTGGTGGTTGGTCAGGGGGGTTAAGGAGGATTCTGAGTGATGCCTACCCTCAGTGGGAGGTGTTTAATTGCTGGGAATGACTAGGTGACATCATATAACCTCAGTTTAGTTATAACAATTGTGGTTGTAAATGTGTTGAATTATTTCTAAATACCTTTGGGGGTTTACACTAATATAGTGCCTTCAGAAAGTACACCTAGAATATTCCACATTTTTTGTGTTACAAAGTTGGATTAAAATGTATTTTTATTGTCATTTTTGGTCAAAGATCTACACAAAATACTGTAATGTCAAAATTATAACATTTATAACATTTATGAAAAATGAAACACTAATAAATAGTATCTTGATTAGATAAGTATGCACCCCCTGAAATAATACATGTTAGAAACACCTTTGGCAGCGATTACAGCTGTGGGTCAGTTTAGGTACGTCTTTAAGAGCTTTGCACACCTGGATTGTACAATATTTACCCATTATTCTTTTTTAAATTCTTCAAGCTCTATCAAGTTGGTTGTTGATCATTGCTAGAAAGCCATTTTCCAGTCTTGCCATAGATTTTAAAGCTGATTTAAGTCAAAATTGTAACTAGGCCACTCAGGAATATTCAATGTCTTCTTGGTAAGCAACTCCAATGTAGATTTGGCCTTGTGTTTTAGGCTATTGTCCTGCTGAAAGGTGAATGCATCTCCCAGTATTTGTTGAAAAGGAGACTGAACCAGGTTTTCCTCTAGGATTATGCCTGTACCTAGCTGTATTACATTTCCTTTTATCCTGAAAAAACTCAAGACATTTTAGCTTTTCATTTTTTATTAATTTCAACAACTTTCTACAAACAAAAATTCCACTTTGACATTGTAGGGTATTGTGTCAGTGACACAAAATCTCAATGTAATCCATTTTAAATTCAGGCTGTAACACAACAAAATGTGGAAAAAAATAAAGGGGTGTGAATACTTTCTGAAGGCAATGTATGTTCAGGTAATGTTCAAATGAATAACCCTTGTATTTTTACTTTCTTTAGGATACATTTTTTTCAGAAGAATCTGACCATTCTCTGACCCTTTATTGAATATAATATTTGTTTGTAAAGTAAAAAAAAGTTAAAAAGTCTTGGTAAAAACCAAGATATCAGTAGCAATATGTTCTTGAAAATGTAAATGAGGTCATTATTTGTCTGCTGCTTTTTCCAGGTATTTTTTAAAGTAAGATCATGGATAACCACTGGTCACGCCATGCTGTTAGCTGTCATCAACATTACAACACATTAAAGTTATTCACTCAATGAAATTGGCACTTAGTTGTTTTTTTTAGCCCTTTTGATTTGTGTCAGTTATTCAATATGCATGGGGGTAGAGGTGAATGTGGAATCCGGGGTAAGGTCAGAGGTAAAACTGTTTGAAAAATAATATGCTCATTTGCAATAGTTAGTTAGTAGCCATACTCCATATACAGTCAATTCCAAAATTATTGGCACCCTTGATCAAAAGGAGCAAAAATAATATAAATGAAATAATACAAATACAGAGCTATATTAAATGCTCCAAAAAACGGGACAATTGTATTATGTTATACTAATATGATTGCTCAGAGAAATAGATTTTGTTTAATAAGTAAAACAAATCATCTAAAATGATATGTGTCAAAAAGATTGGCACCCCAAAAGATTCTGGTAAATAAAATCAAACAAAATTGAATCTGCATCAACATTCTACTTTTTTAAATTAATCTCAGTTTAAGAAATGGTATTGTGGCCTTTTATGGCTTCCTGTTTAACTGGGGTATAAAAATTAGGTAACAAGCATGTAAAGTCCCGTTGTCACCATGGGGAAAGGCAAAGAACTCACAAATGAAAAGAGACAAATGGTTGTTGACTTTCAGATAATAGGTACAAACAAACTACTGAAAAAACAAATATACCACTTACCACTAATAGGGCAACAACTAAGAAGTTTAAAACTCTGGAACAGTGGTAAACTTGTCTGTATCTTGTCCCCACACACATTGTGGGGACAAGATACACCCTTATTCTAAAATGTATTTCAAAAAAAATTATTATCATCAATCTACACACGATACCCCATAATGACAAAAGCAAAAACAGGTTTTTAGACATTTTTGCAAATTTATAAAAAATACAAAACGGAAATATCACAATTCAAAACAAATTTTATTGGTCAAATACACATATTTAGCAGATGTTATTGCGGGTGTAGCCGAAACGCTTGTGTTCCTAGCTCCAACAGTGCAGTAGTATCTAAAAACTCTTCACAACAATACACACAAATCTAAAAGTAAAAGGATGGAGTTAATTAATATACAGTTGAAGTCGGATGTTTACATACACCTTAGCCAAATACATTTAAACTCAGTTTTTCACAATTCCTGACATTTAATCCTCATAAAACTTCCCTGTCTTAGGTCAGTTAGGATCACCACTTTATTTTAAGAATGTGAAATGTCAGAATAATAGTAGAGAGAATGATTTATTTCAGCTTTTATTTCTTTAATCACATTCCCAGTGGGTCAGAAGTTTACATACACTGAATTTGTATTTGGTAGCGTTGCCTTTAAATTGTTTAACTTMGGTCAAACGTTTCGGGTAGCCTTCCACAAGCTTCCCACAATAAGTTGAGTGAATTTTGGCCCATTCCTCCTGACAGAGCTGGTGTAACTGAYTCAGGTTTGTAGGCCTCCTTGCTCGCACACACTTTTTCAGTTCTGCCCACAAATTTTCTATGGAATTGAGGTCAGGACTTTGTAATGGCCACTCCAATGCCTTGATTTTGTTGTCCTTAAGTCATTTTGCAACAACTTTGGAAGTATGCTTGGCATCATTGTCCATTTGGAAGATCCATTTGCGACCAAGCTTTAACTTCCTGATTGATGTCTTGAGATGTTGGTTCAATATATCCACCTCATTTCCTTCCTCATGACGCCATCTATTTTGTGAAGTGCACCAGTCTCTCCTACAGCAAAGCACCCCCACAACATGATGCTGCCACCCCCGTGCTTCACGGTTGGGATGGTGTTCTTCGGCTTGCAAGCCTCCCCATTTTTCCTCCAAACACAACGATGGTCATTATGGCCAAACAGTTTCATCAGACCAGAGGACATTTCTCCAAAAAGTACGATCTTTGTCCCCATGTGCAATTGCAAACCGTAGTCTGGCTTTTTTTATGGCTGTTTTGGAGCAGTGGCTTCTTCCTTTTTGAGCGGCCTTTCAGGTTATGTTGATATAGGTCTCGTTTTACTGTGGATATAGATACTTTTATACCGGTTTCTTCCAACATCTTCATAAGGTCCTTTGAAGTTGTTCTGGGATTGATTTGCACTTGTCGCACCAAAGTGCGTTCAACTCTAGGAGACAGAACGCGTCTCCTTCCTGAGCGGTATGACGGCTGCGTGGTCCCATTGTGTTTATACTTGCGTACTATTGTTTGTACAGATGAACGTGGTACCTTCACGCGTTTGGAAATTGCTCCCAAGGATGAACCAGACTTGTGGAGGCCTACAATATTTTTTCTGAGGTCTTGGCTGATTTCTTTTGATTTTCCCATGATGTCAAGCAAAGACGTTTGAAGGTAGGCCTTGAAATACATCCACAGGTACACCTCCAATTGACTCAAATTATGTCAATTAGCCTATCAGAAGCTTCTAAAGCAATGACATCCTTTTCTGGAATTTTCCAAGCTGTTTAAAGGCACAGTCAACTTAGTGTATGTAAACTTCTGACCCACTGGAATTGTGATACAGTGAATTATATGTGAAATAATCTGTCTGTAAACAATTGTTGCGAAAATTACTTCTGTCATGCACAAAGTAGATGTCCTAACCGACTTGCCAAAACTATAGTTTGTTAACAAGAAATTTGTGGAGTGGTTGAAAAACGAGTTTTAATGACTCCAACCTAAGTGTATGTAAACTTCCGACTTCAATTGTATAAATATTATATTGAGCAATGTCGGAGTGGCATTGACTAAAATAACATAGAATATAATACAGTATATGCTTATGAGATGAGTAAAGCAGTATTTCAACATTATTTAAACATTATTAAAGTGACTGGTGTTCCATTATTAAAGTGGCCAGTGATTCCAAGTCTATGGAAATAGGGCAGCAGCCTCTAAGGTGCAGGGTTGCGTAACCGGTTGGAAGCTGTCTAGTGATCGCTATTTAACAGTCTGATGGCCTTAAGATAGAAGCTATTTTTCAGTCTCTCGGTCCCAGCTTTGATGCACCTGTACTGACCTCACCTTCTGGATGGTAACGGGGTGAACAGGCCGTGGCTCAGGTGGTTGATATTCTTGATGATCTTTTTGGCCTTCCTGTGACATCGAGTGCTGTAGGTGTCCTGGAGGGCAGGTAGTTTGCCCCCGGTAATGCGTTGGGCAGACCGCACCACCCTCTGGGTACATAAGTATTCAGACCCTTTACTCAGTACTTTGTTGAAGCACCTTTGGTAGCAATTACAGCCTTGAGTCTTCTTGGGTATGACGCTACAAGCTTGGCACACCTGTATTTGGGGAGTTTATCCCATTCTTCTCTGCGGATCCTTTCAAGCTCTGTCAGGTTGGATGGGGAGCATCCCTGCACAGCTATTTTCAGGTCTCTCCAGAGATGTTTGATCGGGTTCAAGTCCGAGCTCTGGCTGGGCCACTCAAGGACATTCAGAGACTTGTCCCAAAGACACTCCTGCGTTGTCTTGGCTGTGTGCTTAGTGTTGTTGTCCATTTGGAAGGTGAACCTTTGCCCCAATCTGATGTCCTGAGCGCTCTGGAACAGGTTTTCATAAAGGATCTCGCTCTACTTTGCTCTGTTCATCTTTCCCTTGATACTGACTAGTCTCCCAGTCCCTGCCACTGAAAAACATCCTCAAAGCATGATGCTGCCACCACAATGCTTCACTGTAGGGAGGGCGTCAGGTTTCCTCCAAATGTGATGCTTGGCATTCAGTTCAATCTTGGTTTCATCAGACAAGAAAATCTTGTTTCTCATGGTCTGAGAGTCCTTTACGTGCCTTTTGGCAAACTGCAAGCGGGCAGTCATGTGCCTTTTACTGAGGAGTGGCTTCCGTCTACCACTCTACCATAAAGGCCTGATTGGTGGAGAGCTACAGAGATGGTTGTCCTTCTGGAAAGGTCTCCCATCACCACAGAGGAATTCTGGAGCTCTGTAAGAGTGACAATTAGGGTCTTGGTCACCTCCCTGACCAAGGCCTTTCTCCAAAGATTGTTCAGTTTGGCCGGGCGGCCAGTTCTAAAAAGAGTCTTGGTGGTTCCAAATTTCTTCCATTTAAGAATGATGGATCCACTGTGTTCTTGGAGAACTTCAATGCTGCAGAAATGTTTAGGTACCCTTCCCCAGATCTGTGCCTCGACACAATCCTGTCTCGGAGCTCTATGGACAATTCCTTCGACCTCATGACTTGGTTTTTGCATGCACTGTCAACTATGGGACCTTATATCGACAGGTGTGGGCCTTTCCAAATCATGTCCAATCAATTGAATTTACCACAGGTGGACTCCAATCTTGTTGTAGAAACACCTCAAGGATCATCAATGGAAACAGGTTGTACCTGAGCTCAATTTCGAGTCTCATAGCAAATGGTCTGAATACTTAAGTAAATAAGGTATTTGTGTTTTTAATTTTTAATACGTTTTTAATAATCTGAAAACCTTTTTTGCTTGGACATTATGGGGTGTTGTTTGAAATTGATGAGGAAAATGTTTAGTTAATCCATTTTATAATAAGGCTGTAAAGTAACAAAATATGGAAAAAGTCAAGAGGTCTGAATACTTTCCGAAGGCACTGTATGGTCAGATGAGACGAAAATATAGCTCTTTGGCCACGCACACTAGTGGAGGGTTTGGCCTCGACAGAAGGATGCATATGCAGAAAATATCCTCATACCCACTGTAAAATATGGTGGTGTATCTTTGATGTTGTGGGGCTCTTTTATTTCCACTGGACCTGGGGCCCTTGTTAACGTCTACGGCATGAACTCTACCAAGTACCAAGAGATTTTAGCCAAAAACGTGGTTGCCTCTGCCAGGAAGCTTAAACTTGGCCACAGGTGGATCTTCCTGCAAGACAATGACCCCAAGAAAACATCAAAATCCACAAAGAAATTGTTAATTGACAACAAAATCAAGATTTCGCAATGGCCATCTCAGTCTCCAGACTTGAACCCCATTAAAATCCTGGGGTTTAAATTGAAGAGGGCAGTCCATAAGCGCAGACCAAAGGATATTAAGTATCTGGAAGGATGTATGGAGGAATGGTCTTCTTAACTGAGGCCTCATTAGAGAAAGCATGCTAACAAAGCAAAGACATGCTGGCTCACTCAAAGGGCTGAGTCTTTACTGTATCTAAAGGACCCGTTTTTCCCTCTCGCTAGCACATCTGCTGATAGAATGTCTCTTCATCCTGTGCCAGCTCCCATGCCAAAATCCACTTGTATTTCAGAGAGCTACTTTAAATGTCGACATACTTTATTAATTTGAAACAACACAGTTGAGTTAACATTTCTGTCGCTCTCTGTTTTCATTGTCTTTCCTCGTCCATTGAGACAATGAAGAAAATACATGTAAAGCTTTTTGATGATGTTTGATATTTATCAACTATTGTTACCATACAACCGTTATTAGCTGGTGCTGCCTGTTACCATACAACCGTTAATTACTCATGTGATGGAGCTGTGTAATTGCTGCTTAAACCTCTTATCTTTGAAGTGGAATCATAAAATGTACATCTCAGGGTTCTGTGATTCTCTTGGCTCAGGTCTCTGTGCTCTTTCACTCAGCCCTCTGTGTCTGTGGAGGCTCCTTCTCTCAGCTCCAATTGTCTCAGCATTGTGTATCGCTGTGTCTCGCATCTTTAATTGCTCCCTACAGCTCCCTTCCTCTCTGTCCTCTTAGCTGTTGTTTCTCTATGCAAGCTGATCTGAATTGCATCAATTCATATTTCGGATTCGTTTTTCAGGAGTGAAAAACTATTAGACTTCAATATATATAGTCAATTGCTCTTCTGCTCTGACAATGCAGGGTATGCTGAGTAGATCATTTCAAATTAGTATTTTATTTTTCAGTGATGTTTTATGAGTACATAGAGCTGAATTACATTTTGAAAATAGGGTTCTCACTTGATTTTGTATCAACTTGCAGTAAAGATGTGATTTGGTTTGAGCAGATGGTGAATGGGTTTATAGCTGTATATTTGATGAGCTGAAATATCCCCCAGTTTATTGCTCACTCCAATTGACCTCTTAAGCTAAATGAAATTTAGCATACCCTAAACAGTTTGCGGTGTTTTGCATCAATCATGGACAATCCTCAACAGCTTGTTCTCTCTGTGACTAACTTGGCTTCCAGATTGTGTACCTCTCACTCCCTCTCTCTTCTCTCCCAAAGTCTTAATCAATGCTGATGTTCTTGTATTGTCTTGCAGCGATAATTAACAAGCAAGTCATTAGTATCTAAAAAGAGCTTGCTTATGTAAATACACTGTTGTTGGATGTAACAYTTTTTTGGTTTTTAACCCTCATCCTCCAGCTACAGTTTGCACTTTACACAGCTCAGCCAAGTTATACAGAAACTTAGAAAAAACTGTAGTTTATTATTGTTTATGTGATATACAGCACCCTTTTGAGTCTAAGCCTTTGGGGAGGGGAGGTTCTACTAAGCTAACATATGGAATTGTTTTAAGATGGTTATACCTTGGATCATTTAGCAATTTGATTMTTTTWTTTTWATGATTTGATGAAATAGCCTTACTGCTATTAGCCCATAGAAACACATTGAATAACACGTTCATACATGGCAAAACAGATCATCGAAAAAATAAATAAAATGGAAGCATGTTTTGATGTGTCTGTCCTATATCTTAGAGATATAAGAAAGCTCTTTTTGGGGGGGACCCATATTTAACCCCTTTGTTTTTGGCACATTCTACCCCCTATTAACTTTTGTTCATTTTGGCCACCCAGTACTGGGTTACCTTCAGAAGACTCTTGTGAAGCTTATGGGGGTCGTAGCGCAAAACAGCCCACGTTCTTGAGAGTCTCAGCTTTCYATGGGGGGGTCATATTCATATTTGTAGCTCAAACTGTTCAGCCTTAACAAACGATTTTGTTAGAAGACCTGTTTAGAGTGGGGACGTCGGTGTCACTGACTTGAGACGACTCCCGTGAAGCTTCTGGGCGTCGTAGAGCAAAACAGCTTGGACTTCACAGACGTTTTCGTGAAAAGTAACTTTTCGGCATCCTCTCTTGTCTGGCAAACACAGATTTCTGAACCGCCTGTCTACCGCATAGTCGAATGGCTGACACCGGCGGATTCAATGGATTTCTACACAGCCCAGTCTCTAGCGTAAACACTCAGGGTTTTATTTAATAAAACGTGATGATATCACCAATTTCCACGCGGGCGATAGACCTCAGAGGGTTTTAATGGATTGCAGATATTATGATAGCATACAACCTGAAGCTAATAATGCACTATTTATATGCAGCACCAAGCCAACCTCTGTACACATAGTGACTGTTACCTTCCATGGGAGAATCCAAGGGTCCAGACCCAGACCTCTGGCATGACTTACACAAACAGGGGTAAAGGACATGGCTGACAGACAGACTAACTGACCCATGTGAATCTGTTTAGGCCCCTCTAGAACATACAAATACAAACAGTGAAGTATTGTGATGGTGTCAGACCAGCTGCTGTTGTGTTTGTGTACTCTGTTGTAGCCTTTAGGAATGCTGCACTCCGCCCCTCAAGATGTCCTTTGACTGACGATAGGATTATATTTTCCCCCTAATGGACAGTGCTTTTCAAGAAGTCAGCGTGTCAAGTACGCTCATGTACTCGTCTTAGTTAGACTGTGCTGTGGCTGTCAAGGAGGAATTTCTGCCTCTTAATCGTTTGACCCAAGGAAGATACTGTAGGAGTTTGTTTTGTTAGGTCTCTATGAAAGTAAACTGAGGTCTTTTCAACTCAATTGTATACATTTGTTGAGACATCCTTTATAACCTCTGCTATAGTTAGCTAAATATTTTTCAGGAAAATATTTTTGTGGTTTATTTCATGTAATTATCCAGATTGCACTTTAATAAAAAATAAAAAATTGATAGACAACTCCCTCCCAGAAAGATGCCCAAAAAATATTTAGCCAAAGGCCAAGCAAACCTTGCTTAGCACCAGCCTGAGAACAAAGAACCATTGCTATTATTCCTCATTTAACTGTTATTGTGCTCTCTGCTGAATTTTTGATTCTTCTGCCTCTCTGCTGCGCTCTCGCTCCTTCTCCCTCTCCGTGCTTTGCACCTCCTGGTGGGAACATCTGTCTGGCATCAGTGTGGAGCCTAGCTGTGCAGATTGGAGCAGGTAGAGGAGCACATTGAAGCCCAGCTAATGATGAGAGTGTCTGCCCTCTCTCTTGGAGGAGACGCAAGCTGCTGCTTCACGCTCACTCACTCCACTCATACGCCCAGGGAAACAGATTTCCAAACATATGCAGTATGTTTTTAATCCAGTAGAGTACTTCAGTTCCCAACAAACACAAATAACCTTACGGGACATCCATATCTTATGACAAAGGAATTTAACAATTATATTTTTTCTGTATGTGATTTCTTTTTTCAAAAAGTTGCTAAACATGCACATACCTAAGTTAACCGTTTGTGTGTGTAAGGTTTCCCAAAAATTTGAGAGAATTACTCGTCAATGCCAAGTCATAAAAATAAAAACGTAATGTCTACTTTTCTAGTTTAAACACGTTTATACACATGTTGTAATTCCTATGTTACCTCTGTTATTCCTTGAGAAAATTCTTTGTATTTTAGACGTGGTAAAATTGTTAGAATAGCATTGCTCAATTGAGTAAGCATCTGGTTTTTATATCTTCGATACAGAGATTGATGTGTCTTTCAGAACACTCATTGTAACATAGGAGGTTGATGGCACCATAATTGGAYAGGACGGGCTCATAGTAATGGCTGGAACGGAATTAATGAAATGCTATCGAACTTATCAAACCCATGATTTCCATGTTTGATACCATTCCATTTACTCCATTCCAGTCATTATTATGAGCCGTCCTCCCCTCAGCAGCCTCCTGTGCATTGTAATGCCTCTAAGACTAATGTGCTAAAATGAAGTGCACTCTCATATGAAGCTTACTTTTTGATTTGGAAGTATTTGACACTTCCCTTGGTGTCAGTCAACAATAGCCCCTTAACATCTCTGTTCAGCTGGAGGTGCTTAGTGTTGAGGGGGTTTCCATCCTGCTGTTCTCTCTGGCCAGACAAATGTCAGAGGTGCTGTTAACTGGAGGTCATCATGAGGAAGTCATCGCCTCACCAAACTCACACAGCCACTCCCTCCTTCCACACACCCACCCATTCAGAGGCCATTATTAAGTGTAGTGCATGATCGTTTGTGTGTGCGTGCATGCGTGTGAGTGATTTGGCGAATGAGGTGTGCGTGCAGGACTGTGTGGGTTCATAATCATGCATGGCAGGTAAAAATGTCAATCTTGGAATGAGGTCTACAATTAAAAAGTGCACAGGTTCAATGCAATAATCATACTATGGCTCCTACAAGCAGCTTGTCCTTGTTGTAAGCATATTAACAAACAGGTTATGCTGCAGTGTGGGCTGCCGTTCGCTGCTGCAGTTTGCTCTGTGCTACCTAAAGGGGGCATTACATAAGAATCCTCCGCTCCCTTGTCAGATTCATCCCCCGTCCACACACACAGTACTCGTGTTGGTAACCTTTGCAGCCTCTCCATCACTATAACAACTGGCCTCCCAGCAGCGCCTGCTATGGTTTGCTGTTGCGAGGTGACTGAGAAGGTTTCGCTGCAGAAGGAATGAGAGCAGCTTTGCCTTTGAGTTCCTGTGAGAGACTTGTTATGATCATGAAGGATGAGAAAGGAGCTGGGAATAGGCATCTGTGAATCTGAAGGTTTTAGGCGTTTTTTGTCTAGTTGAGTCTCTGAGTAGTTTTGTTGTGACGTGATATTTTTGGCCTCTGCATTTTGTAGTTGGTCTCTATCACTGTGCATCATTTTAGAAGATTTGAAATAGTAGTTATTTCATCCCCGATACTGTAGTATATCAGTGTGTTATCTCAATTTCGCCAAGCACATTGTCCTGGATGTATTAAAGTAACTCTCTAAGAACATAAAGGACAGCCCTAAAAGCCCTCTCTAATCCAGTCTGTCATAGTGTAGACAGTTGAAAAACAGATTGGACCATCTCCATGCAAACGACTGTTTAAAACCACTAGCTCCATACATAAAGACGCTTCTTTTAATATGTGCCCCCTTTCTTCACACCCACAATCATTGTGTATAAAATCCTGTTTTTCCTGAAAGGATTTCGACTCACAGCCACAGACAATGTTCCCCCACACAAGCTGTTGTATTTGTCATCCCCCTCCCCCCTTAGTCAGTAAAGCAGGATCTTTGGCAGTCGTCAGTGTGTGAGCGCTGTATCCAGGGAACAGGTGGAGGCTCAATGAAGCCTGCCTACCTGTTCTTGTGTAAGCTGGTCAATCTCCACAGATATGGAGAGCAGGAGAAAGGGAAACGAAGGAGGGATAGAGGGAATGAATGGAGGAGTTAAAGGGAGGCAGAGGCCACAGAGGAAAGCCCATTCTGTGAGGGGGAGCACTGTGACTCCTCTTAGGGTGAGGTGAAGAGGAGGGAGGAAGGCATGCTGATACAAAAATCTCACCAACAACCATCACCTAAAATAGCACTCACTGAAGTGGATGCTTGCTAGTCTATTATATACTTAAATACCTAAGCCTTCCCAAAATATCCACAAACCTCTTAGAATATGTGTGGCATGATAATCAAGGATGATTACAGTGCATTTYGAAAGTATTCAGACCCCTTGACTTTTTCCACATTTTGTTACATTACAGCCTTATTCTAAAATTGATAAAATTAATCTACAAACAATACCCCATAATGCCAGGTTTTTGGATTTATTTTGCAAATTTATACAAAAATGAAAAATTATAAAAAATACTTTTTTATAGAAATATTCAGACCCTTTGCTATGAGACCCCAAATGAAGTTCAGGTGCATCCTGTTTCCTTTGATTATCCTTGAGATGAACTGGGGAAGGGTACCAAAACATTTCTGCAGCATTGAAGGTCCCAAAGAACACAGTGGCCTCCATCATTCTTAAATGGAAGAAGTTTGTAACCGCCAAGACTCTTCCTAGAGCTGGCCGCCCGGCCAAACTGAGCAATCGGGGGGGGAAGGGCCTTGGTTAGGGAGGTGACCAAGGACCCGATTGTCACTCCGACAGAGCTCCAGAGTTCCTCTGTCGAGATGGGAGAACCTTCCAGAAGGACAACCATCTCGACAGCACTCCAACAATCAGGCCTTTATCGTAGAGTGGCCAGACGGAAGCCACTTCTCAGCAAAAGGCACATGACAGCCCGCTTGGAGTTTGCTTAAAGGCACCTAAAGGACTCTCAGATCATGAGAAACAAGATTCTCTGGTCTGATGAAACCAAGTTTTAACTATTTGGCCTGAATGCCAAGCGTAACGTCTGGAGGAAACCTGGCACCATCCCTACGGTGAAGCATGGTGGTGGCATCATGGTGGCAGCATCATGCTGTGGGGGTGTTTTTCAGTGGCAGGGACTGGGGGACTAGTCAGGATCGAGGGAAAGCTGAATGGAGCAAAGTACAGAGAGATCCTCGATGAAATCCTGCTGCAGAGCACTCGGGACCTCAGACTGGGGTGAAGGTTCACCTTCCAACAGCACAACCAACCTAAGCACACAGCCAAGACAACGGAGTGGAGTGGCTTCGGGACAAGTCTCTGAATGTCCTTGAGTGGCCCAGCCAGAGCCTGGACTTGAACCCGATCTAACATCTCTGGAGAGACTTGAAAATAGCTGTGCAGCGACGCTCCCCATCCAACCTGACAGAGCTTGAGAGGATCTGCAGAGAAGAATGCGATAAACTGTAGCGTCCTACCCAAGAAGACTCGAGGCTATAATCGCTGCCAAATGTGCTTCAACAAAGTATTGAGTAAAGGGTCTGAATACTTGTAATATTTAATTCATTTTAGAATATTGCTGTAATGTAACAAAATGTGGAAAAGTCAATGGGTCTGCATACTTTACGAATGTACTGTATATGAAAATACTGAAACGAAAAGTGGTCAAGTTTTCATAGCCTACATGCAAAGATGCACAGTATATTTTGTTGATCATAGTTAATTTGCAGTTAAAACAACATTTCATAATGTTGACATGTTTGTTAGAGAACAGGGCTTGTATTAGAATGTAAGCCAATGAGAATGAAAATGTACATATTTTTTACTTAAATATGTCTCTAAAATGTTAAGATGTAGAACAAGTCAATCTCGTCAGTAAAATGTTTACTGTGAGTTACAGGCAGCATCTTGAATATACAAAAAATTGCTTCAAAATGTTATTTACTTTTTCTAGGTTTGAGGTTATATAGTCTGAAAGATAAAAAATTGAATCCAAAAGATTATGTTAGTGGCTCTCGCACATCATTTATTTTGGTAATTTGACCTTTGTTGTTTTCAGAGTGTTAGTGCTAGCACTTACTGCAGCATGGTATACGTCTTTATTAGTAAATGAAAAGCTTGGCCTCAGATAGTGAGCAGTGAGTCAACAGATCAGCAGATCATGGATCTGTTCACAGCAGATTGCCTTGCCTTGGCGGCTGTGAAACCCCAGCCTGTCCGTTCTGTCCTGTCCCTACCAGCCAACTGTCCCCTGACTCCCTCCATGGGGTTTAGTCACAACACTGTTTTAGCTTTCTCAGGAAGGAAGTGCAGTTCTGGTAGGTCCGTGATGACACATAAAGCAGGTGTAGAGGCCTTTATAATGCCATGTAAAGTATATGGATAACAACTCCCTTGGTGTTATGCATAAAAGGCACATAATGTGTGCAGTTAAATAGAAGACATCCATCAGGTTATGAAATACTGTTTATTGTTTAGTAGTCTGGTATATAATACATGCAGTCACATAGATTTGACATAATGATGTACAAACTTTTTTTTATCAATACATTATAGCTCTACTGACTGTAAAATCTGCAAAGACCTCTGATCTGTACTATTGACCATTATCATACCCAAGAGGTTTCTTTGTTACAATGGTGTATTTTTATGCTACAGTTGGTGGAGGAACCTGTTTACATTCCAGGGTAATGTAGATCACTTCTCTCTGCAGCTCTGTGAGGTTCCAAAGGACTGTATAGATTTCTTTCAGCTGATGAAATTAAAAAGACAGCACAGTGTGTGTGGTGTGCCTTGCAGCAACACGATTTGCCTGCGAGTTCATGATATGGGTTGAGAGGGGAGTTCCTTTGGGGGGYGATTAAATAGCTCCCTCTCTTCCTTCCCTCCTCCCCTGGCCGCCATCCTTGCAGAACACAAACAGCTCGCAGGGCTGTGCAGTAAGAGAGTACAACATGTTCACCACTGTGCTGCTCACAGGTAACAATGAGCACGGGTCAAAGGTTAAGAGGGATTGTGGAGCACTGAATCTTGTGTGTTCCTCTGGTAAAGCTGTGCAGTGGACTGTGCACATACAAGGCATTATGTGCAGGCTATATGGAAACAATGCATACAGCGTTGCTTGGAGAGAATGGCGGTGGAGAGAGAGGCTCTTGTTATCCCGATCAGTGCACTTTGAGTGGTAGGAAGATAATCCATTTAAGCTCTTAATCGTGCATACTGTTTAAGTACATATCGTGTTAGCTGGACCCGGGCCTAACACCTTTGTATCCATCGCAGGTAGGTATCATATCTATTAATTCCACTAGCCTTCATCATTCAGTCTAGTCTAGCTGCTCCACTATAATAACCTAGCCCTACACAGTAAATGGATTGAGGAAATATGCATACTTTTAAACAATGTTGTGAAAAATGACCCATTTTACCTGAAATGTATTCAAAGCAGACATAGTGGTTGCATCACCTACTGTACAATGTGCATTGTATGTTTTCAGAWTTTTTTTTGAATTAATGAAGACATATTTCAGCCTGTAATTGCCATTCAAACAATTATGTACTTAATTTCTTCCAATAAATGCATTCCACATCATTGTTATGCTTCAGATAGCAAAGCACCCAAAAGACTAAAACCTTTCATTCCAGCAAAGGCCGTTTTTGGTCACCGTCAATAAAAGCATAAAAGCATTTATTTCCCACGTTTGTCAAATGAACAGCATACTCCATCTCCCATAGGAACTGTGTGGTTCATTAACCTCTCTGTGAAGTGGGACAGATTTCCAGCAGTTACCATAACCTCTGTTCTGTTCCTAGCTCAATTATAATAGAAGAATTAAACATCCAGTGATTCAAAACAGTAATGCTGCCTCTTAAATCCCTTTGTAGCAGCTCTCAACTGGTAATGACTAAAGAACCGTGAATGAGGCACGCAGCAGAGATAAACAGAAATAACCACGGGAACCCAACACAACCAAATGTTATCTTTTGACTTCTGTGATTGTACAGTGCTAGATTGTTGTATTTTTTGTATTTTCAGAGATATACTGTGTAGCATGTGGCAGCACCATTTGCGGCACTGTTATAACTATAAATTGAGTAAAAAATATAGTAATAAGCATCTAACAGAGAACACAATCTCTATTTGTGTTGATATTTAATACCATAGTGGTTGATATCATAGTGTAGAACCCTCCTAACCTTGTACAAATACAGTACATAGAGGTAGCTGTAGTAAAAACACTATCTCCGCCATTATCTGCCTTGTCCACCTCTTCCTCCTTCCCCTCCACATTCAGGCCCAACACGTTTCTTTAATCGGGTTTTTTTTCTCCATGTAATGTGCAGTATATCATGAATTTAATTGTACACTCTTTTTTCTCTAATGAGAATGAGCTTTGTCCTACACCTCCTCCTCCACCCCATCTCCTCTCCACCCCCCTACCCTCTCTCCATTCCTCCTCCTCTTCTTCTATTTTATCCACACAGTTTTATATGATCTAAACATCGTAGGTAGGAAGTGCCTGTAACTGGGTCATGTTACAGTTAGGCCTGCAGTTAGATACAGGCTTATACTGTAGGTTGCAGGGTGCAGGCAGTAACCATGTAGTGGTTGCCCAACCCTGTGTGTGCTGTGATGTAGTTGCTCCTGGTACTGAAATCAGAGAGAGCCAGGGATTTTCCACGGCCACCCCCAGCAGTAGGAAGCCCTGTGTGGGGACATGTCAGCTCCCTGTTTGCTTGTTGTGCTGATGAAGCTGGGGGTGGGGCGAGTGTGCAGCTGAGTGCGTTCCAGGATTCCCTCCAAATGAGTCAGCCAGCCCCCAGTCTAAATGATTGTTATCTTGGGAACTAAGGCTGGGGGCTTCCCTAATCAGCACTGCACTACAGACTCATCGCTAGCTAGCAGAGACTAAAGAGTTCAAGAGGAAGACATGGAGGTGAATTATCATCACTGAATTAACATTAAATTACACCCCTGGGCCCATCTCCTCTCTAGTAATAAGGTATGAGCGAAATGATGGGAGTTTTACTTACTCAAACATATCCTCAGGGCAGAAATGATTATGATTGGTAGTATCAGGCAACCAATGTGTCACGCTGGTGTAAAGGATTTGGACACAGGCGCAGGAATACATTTGGGTTTAAAAAATTTAAAAAACACGTATACAAAACACTGGGATGTACCCAAACAAAAGAGCGAGGGTACACCTTGTAGAACGAAACGGGACGAGACCCGTAATACACAATGCACAAAACACGCAGCACAGGCTGAGACAACGCATAGGTACTCATGACCAACGGACAATAATCAAAAGCCCAATGGGGAAACAAAGGGCACATATATGCAAACACAATCAGTGAGGAATTGGAACCAGGTGTGCGTAATGACACAGTTCAGTGCAGCCTAGAAGGCCGATGACGTCGACCTCCGGAACTGGTGAACAGAATGAGCAGCAGTACCAGGGGGGATCCGTGACACAATGAACATGGAGAGGAGGTGGGAGGAGGCAGGAATACCAAACAGAGCAGGCAGGGGAGTAGACATTTCACATCACAGGATTCGAAAATATTTGAGGGAAGAAGAGGACAAAGTTCTGCAGGAACGAGCAGCAAGAAGTTAAGTTATATATAGCTACCAAGTTCTTAATTTAGCAAATTCATGTCCTGTTTTCTAGCTAGTCTAAATAATTGATTAGATACTAAATGTGATGCAAGCTAAAGTTAGTTACTAAAATGTTTTTTTCTACCTAATGTTAGCTAGTTTAGCCTTAGTTACCAAGCTAGCTAGCGAGTTAGGTCAACTGGTTTAACCTGGTTTAAGCTAGCTTGGTAGTAAACCATTTAAGCCTGCAGGCTAACTAGCTAGCCAGCTAAATCATTTATGTTGCTGTTCTACTAGCAGCATGAATGAACAGGGAGAGCTGCTGCTCTTGGAAAATAACTGTGTCAACCACAGTAAATAGTGCTGCTCTAAGACCAGTTTGAGTCAACTGGGACTTCTGCTGCTCTAAGAGCAAAACTGTACTGTGTTATCTTGATGTTGCTGCTCAGGTAAACTATCAGTACTGCTGCTCAAGTAGATCTAGACTGTATTGCCCTAAGAGCAGAACTGTACAGTGCTATTCTGATGTTGCTGTGCTAGAAGCAGCTTAGGTAAACTATTAACATTGCTGTTCTTAGAACAGAACTCTAGGCTAATGTGTTATCTTCATGTTGCTGCTTAAGGAGCAGCTCGGGTAAACTCAACTAGGCCTAGACTTTACTGCTCTAAAAGCAGAATTGTATTGTGTTATCTTGATGTTTCTGCTCTAGGAGCTAGCTGTACTCAGACATGGATGCACACACACACACACACACACACACACACACACACACACAAACAGCACACACACACACACACACACCACACAATGAAAAAAAAACATCAACATTTGTTATCTTACCTACGCTTACACAGAGGGTCAAAGATCGTACCTCTAAGACATGCGCACCTCACCATTACCAATAGCAAGGGAGGGTAGCATGTCTTGGGGGTATGATCTTTGACCCTCTAACTTTCTCACTTATCATCATTCACAATTCATCCAGGATTATCCATTATCATGGTAGCATCCACATTAATCCTTAAGAGTTTATTGACGGAGCCGTGCATCACTCTAAGTTAAAAAAATAAATAAAATACAACCAACTAATTGCAGCATTACCGCAAGTGGAAGGGGGGAAAAAATAATGAACTTGTCTGTCAGCCCTGCATTAAAGACCAAAATTGGTTAAAGAAAATTGTGATAATGACCAAAATAATTGGCAGCTGTGCCATATAGATTGCAAAATAGTTGGGAAGAGATTTGCAATGTACCAATTCCATGGCAGATGGTTTATGAACTATACGCAAAACAACGCCTGATTCAAAACCTAGAATTGTTTTATTTTAATTATTATACAAAATTCTTGCAACCAATAGAATATTATATACACAGTGCATTCGGAAAGCATTCAGACCCCTTGACTTTTTCCACATTTTGTTACGTTACAGCCTTATTCTAACATAGATTCAATCATTTTTTCCCCTCATCAATTTACACACAATACCCCATAATGACAAAGCAAAAATAAATAAATAAACTGAAATAATTACATTTTATTTGTCACATGCGCCGAATACAACACATTACAGTGAAATGCTTACTTACGCTTGTAAGTAAGTAAGAATCCTAGCTCCTTAACCAACAACAAAAATATCACATTTATATAAGTCGGAAGCTAAAGCTAACCAACTAGGTTCAATGTTAGCTAGCTAGCAATACGCTTTAACTTGAAATGAAAAAGACTGACAAAATTAGAAACGTATAATATCAGAAAATGTAGCTAGACTTTTACCCGCATACATGGATGGATGCTTCATGGCAGGCTGGAACCCTTTTAACAACGTGTTTTTGCTTGTACAGCTTGTTTGGCCCGCATTGTGTCAAGTCACTCTGGTTCACACTGACTTTGTACAGAAAGTAGTCCGTCACAACTTTCTCCCACTGATCTTTGTCGATATTGCCTGCTAAATTCAGTGCAGCAATGTTATTGAGAGCAGTACCAACATTTTGCAGTTCTCCATGGCTAACGTTATATTTTGAAAATTATTAAGGATTATCTACACATACTGAGCAACTCATTGTATAGGCAGAATAATGCTACATGGCAGACCAATCCAAACTTATCTCGGTATGTCCAGCCCATCCATTATCTCAGCCAAACATGGCTAAACCAACAATAACATCTTCTAAATATGTGTGACCAATCAAATTTGATTTGATTTGTTATGGCACATGAAAGTTGTTCCAGAATGCAAAAAACACATTTTGATGAAAAAAAAAACGGGAAAACAACGTTCAAATCAAATTTTATAGGTCACATACACATTTTTTGCAGATGTTATTGCAGGTGTAGCGAAATGCTTGTGTTCCTAGCTCCGACAGTGCTCTAACACTTCACAACAACACATACATCTAAAAGTAAAAGAATGGAATTAATAAATGTATAAATATTAGAACAAGCAATCTCGGCGTGGCATTGACTAAAATACAGTGAATATAATAAAGTATATAAACTCAGCAAAAAAAAGAAACGCCCCTRTTTCAGGACCCTTTCTTTCAAATATAATTCGTAATAATCCAAATAACTTCACAGATCTTCATTGTAAAGGGTTTAAACACTGTTTCCCATTGTAACGGCAGCCTTCCTCCTCTTCGTCTGAAGAGGAGGTGTAGCAGGGATCGGACCAAGACGCAGCGTAGCTCGTGTTCAACATGTTTAATAAAAAGACGATAAACATGAACACTATACAAATACAAAATAACAAATGTGGCAAAACCGAAACAGTCCTATCTGGTGCAGAGAACACAAAGACAGAAGACAACCACCCACAAACCCCAACACAAAACAAGCTACCTAAATATGGTTCCCAATCAGAGACAATGACAAACACCTGCCTCTGATTGAGAACCATATTAGGCCAAACAACAAACCCAACATAGAAACACAACATATAGATAACCCACCCAACTGACCACACTAAAACAAAGACAAAACCAAAAGAACTATGGTCAGAACGTGACAGTACCCCCCCCCCCCCCCAAAGCGTGCGGCCTCCGGCCGCAACCTGAACCTATAGGGGAGGGTCCGGGTGGGTATCTGTCCGCGGTGGCGGCTATGGCGCAGGGCGTGGACCCCACTCCACCATTGTCTTTGTCCACCTCCTTTGCGTCCTTTGAGTGGCGACCCTCGCCGCCGACCTAGGCCTAGGAACCCTAACAAAGGGCCCCACTGGACTGAGGAGCGCCTCTGGACTGAGGGGCGCCTCATGACTGAGGAAACTCCTCCGGACTGAGGGACAGCTCCGGACTGAAGGGCAGCTCATGACTGAGAGGTACGTCATGACTGAGAGTGTAGCTCATGACTGAGGGGTAGCTCAATGACTGAGGGGTAGCTCATGACTGAGGGGTAGCCCATGACTGAGGGGTAGCTCATGACTGAGAGGTAGCTCATGACTGAGAGGCAGCTCCGGACTAAGGACAGCTCCGGACTGAATGGCAGCTCCGGACTGAATGATAGCTCCGGACTGAATGGCAGCTCTGGACTGATGGCAGCTCATGACTGGAGGGCAGCTCATGACTGGCGGGCAGCTCATGACTGAAGGGCAGCTCATGACTGGAGGGGCAGCTCATGACTGGAGGGCAGCTCATGACTGAAGGGCAGCTCATGCAGCTCCTGACTGGCGGCGGCTCTGGCGGCTCCTGACTAGCGGGCGGCTCTGGCAGCTCCTGACTGGCGGGCGGCTCTGGCAGCTCCTGACTGGTGGGCGGCTCTGGCAGCTCCTGACTGGTGGGCGGCTCTGGCAGCTCTGACTGGCGGGCGGCTGCCTCTGATTGAGAACCATATTAGGCCAACAACAAACCCAACATAAGAACACACAACATATAGATAACCCACCCAACTCACGCCCTGACCACACTAAAACAAAGACAAAACAAAAGAACTATGGTCAGAACGTGACACCAATGCTTGTTCAATGAACCATAAACAATTAATGAACATGCACCTGTGGAACGGTCGTTAAGACGCTAACAGCTTTACAGACGGCAGGCAATTAAGGTCACAGTTATGAAAACCTAGAACACTGAAGAGGCCTTTCTACTGACTCTGAAAAACACCAAAAGAAAGATGCCCAGGGTCCCTGCTCATCTGTGTGAACGTGTCTTAGGCATGCTGCAAGGAGGCATGAGGATTGCAGATGTGGCCAAATTTTTTACTAGTAAGCCAGCTAGCTAACATTAGGCTAAAACTGATGAGCTAGCTAGCTGCCTAGCTATTCCAAATGTTGGCTAGCTAACATTTGCAAAAAAAATTAAGAAATATGTTTTAGCTAACTAACTTTAGCTCGCATCACATTTAGTATTTAATAAATTATTTAGACTAGCTGGAAACAGGACATTCATGTGAAAAATTAAGAACTTGCTAGTTAGTTTCAACTTAACTTGTTTTGCTTTTTGCTGCTCGCTCCTGCAGAACTTTGTTCTTCTTCCCTCACGTTTTCCCCTCAAATATTTTCGAATCCTGTCATGTGACACATCTACTCCCGTCTGCTCTGTTTGGTATTCCCGCCTCCTCTACATTTTCATTGCTTGCCTGACGCATACAATTATTTAGATTAAGCAAAACAAATTGGGGATACAAAGTATATTGAAATCAGGTGCTTCCACACAGGTGTGGTTCCTGAGGCAATTGGTTGCCTGACGCATAAGCTGTGAGCTCTGGCGATATAAAGTAGCCTCATTGACAAAGTCCACTAATCTAAGTCATATTTAGGCTCCTAATATATGCAGTTTAGATTTAATAGATTAGTGTAATATTGAGTTTGGTCGGTAGTTTAAGTCAGTGGTTTGAGTACCATGGTGGTAGTGCTAATGAGAATCTCCAGACTAAGGTTATGTGGGGTTTGGTACATTAGCCAGTGTGTCAGCTAGTGTCAATAGTGATGGAGTTCACTTAATAACTGAATTGTTTGTGTTCCTAACCCAGCTCATTACCATGGCCAAATTAGTTTCTTTACCAAAACCCATTAGTCCAACGGAGGACATGTTAAGGGTTCATTTGTATAATTGATGATACATTGCAGCAGATTTGGAGCGACTCCCCCACTGTCTCCATTTCATCTCTGTCCTGCCGAAGCCATTCCTCTACAGTGCCAAAGGATTGCTTCTTGATACATTTTATTAGCTGTGTTTGCGATTTTTATGTGAAATTCTGTCATTTATTTCACAAAAGAAATGATCTCTTGGAAATGTTTTATTCTACAATTCCAAATGTACCTTTTTCTTTTTTGCAGAAACCTATGCTTGTGATTTTCCATGTTCTTATTGGTTATCCAAAAGAAATGAAGGCTCACAACACGACCTTGTTCAAATCTTTGAGTAAATTATGCCAGAGTAACCTTACCCCCCCCCCATTTGATACCCAAATGGAAGAATTGGTTCTTACCATATTAGCAAAGAGACAAATATTGAATGAAGATTATACTTGCTGATTGATGTGGTGATTCTTAAAATGATTTACCATTCTCAAAACAAATATTGAATGAAGACTATACTTGCTGATTGATGTGGTACCATTCTCAAAACAATTATGTATCAGAAATTCTGTTTAATCTCTATTA
The DNA here is from genome assembly GCF_002910315.2 of Salvelinus sp. IW2-2015. NCBI lineage: Eukaryota > Metazoa > Chordata > Actinopteri > Salmoniformes > Salmonidae > Salvelinus > Salvelinus sp. IW2-2015. Next base: position 17,040,606 of record NC_036872.1, read on the forward strand.
TTGATGTAATCAAATACAAGTCATTTTCTGTGATTTATTCAGATTATGTAATTGTTTTTTTCTACATTTCACTTGTAAATAAGCTAGTTTGGAACAATAATTGAATTTGCAAACTGTGATCCTCCCAGTGAGACACTGAATACTAATTCACAATAACCCTGCGATGAATGGGGTTGTGGAGAGAGAGCGAGAGAGAGAGAGTGAGAGAGAGAGAGCGAGAGAGAGAGAGCGAGCGAGAGAGAGCGAGAGAGAGAGAGAAAGCGAGAGAGAGAGCGAGAGAGAGAGAAAGAGAGAGAGAGAGAGAGAGGTGAAGATAAGGAGTCAGTAATGGGCTTGGGTTGAGTGGGATAGGGAGAAGGTGGAAGGGTGGTGGTGGTGGTGGCGGTGGCGGTACAAGTCCAGCCTTAGAAATAGAGCTGTGAACACCATCTGTCATGCTCTCTCTCCCCGTCTGTTAGCCTGACTGCAAGTAAAAGGAAGAATGTTGCCCTCATAAGTGCATTAGAAGGACGTGGGTGCTCATTGTCGTAGGTGTGGGTTTGCAGGGCGCGCGAGCGAGGGGGAGGAAGAGGTGGTGGATTTTGCAGGGAGGGGGGCAGGCAGAGCATGAGTAACTCTTGCTGACAAAGGGAAGCACTCACCCACACAGACAAGGAGAGGGGAGGTTTGGCAAGTGGGTATTCCTGATCACCCCCTCCATCGTCCACCCACCCAGCCTCCTACCTGATGTGTCCTGTCAGAGGATTCCTCTCCATATCTTTTCTTCACATTATGAGCACAGAGCCAGGTCATACTCAGAGAGGTATAAACTGACTTTACACCTTTATAACGAGCCATGTCTACAGTGGTGTTGAAATGATTGACATCCTTGATAAAGATGAGCAATAATGACGGTATAAAATGTAATAATTCAAATACTGAGCTATATTGTATGCTCAATTTTTTWATAATATTATTTTATATGAATACAATTGCCCAAAGAAAGAGATTTTGTTTAACAAGTAATATATACATTGGAGATAATATAAGACAAGTACTGGAAACAATAGAACGCTATGAAATATCGGGGACACCAGGCCTGGTTTTCATAGCTGATTTTGAAAAGGCTTTTGATAAAGTACGACTGGAGTTTATATATAAATGCCTAGAATATTTCAATTTTGGGGAATCTCTTATAAAATGGGTTAAAGTTATGTATAGTAACCATAGGTGTAAAATAGTAAATAATGGCTACATCTCAGAAAGTTTTAGAACTATCTAGAGGAGTAAAACAAGGTTGTCCACTATCAGCATATCTATTTATTATTGCCATCGAAATGTTAGCTGTTAAGATTAGATCAAACAATAATATTAAGGGATTAGAAATCCGTGGCTTAAAAACTAAGGTGTCATTGTACGCTGATGATTCATGTTTTCTTTTAAAACCACAATTAGAGTCTCTCCACGGCCTCTTAGAGGATCTAGATACTTTTGCTATCCTCTCTGGATTAAAACCAAATTATGATAAATGTACCATATTACGTATTGGATCACAAAAAAATGCACATTTTACATTACCATGTAGTTTACCAATTAAACGGTATACAAATCCCAAAAGAAAGAAATTATCTCACTCCAATAAATTTTTATAGAAGGTTAGCAAAAAAAGATAAGATCTTGCAACCATGGAAAGAAAAATACCTGTCTATTTGTGGAAAAATCACCCTGATTAACTCTTTAGTCATATCACAGTTTACCTATTTGCTTATGGTTTTGCCTACACCTAGTGACCTGCTTTTTAAATTATATGAACAAAAGATATTCAATTTTATTTGGAACGACAAGCCAGATAAAATTAAAAGGGCCTATTTATATAACGAATATGAATTCGGAGGGCAGAAATTATTAAATATTAAAGCATTAGACCTCTCACTAAAGGCATCAGTCATACAAAAGTTATACTTAAATCCAAACTGGTTCTCTAGTCAATTGGTACGAATGTCTCATCCTATATTCAAGAAGGGCCTTTTCCCCTTTATTCAGATTACACCTGCTCACTTTCGGTTGTTTGAAAAGGAAATAATCTCCAAAATATCTTTATTTTTTAAACAAGCCTTAGAAAGTTGGTTGCAATTTCAGTTTAATCCACCTGAAAGGACGGAACAAATAGTACAACAAATATTGTGGTTAAATTCAAATATACTAATTGATAAAAGAAACTGTATTTATCGAAGAAATGTTTACAAAAGGTATAATTTTAGTGAATGATATCATAAATAGGACTGGTGGAGTTATGTCACACATGCAGCTAACACAGACATATGGAAATGTCTGCTCTKCCCAAAATTACAACCAATTAATTGCAGCATTGCCACAAAAATGGAAGAGGCAAGTAGAAGGAGGAAAAAGTAAGGAACTTGTATGTCGGCCCTGTATTAAAGAACATAAATMGTTAAAGAAAAGTGTGATAAATAAAAACATATACCAATTTCATTTAAGGACCAAAAAACTGACAGCTGTGCCATATAAATTGCAAAATAGTTGGGAAGAGATTTTCGATGTACCCATTCCATGGCACATGGTTTATGAATTGATACGCAAAACAACGSCGGATTCAAAACTTCGAATTTTTCAATTTAAATTACTATACAAAATTCTTGCAACTAATAGAATGTTATATACTAGCCAGCCTAGCCAGTCTCCAGACCTGTACCCAATAGAAAATCTTTGGAGGGAGCTGAAAGTCCGTATTGTCCAGCGACAGCCCCGAAACCTGAAGGATCTGGAGAAGGTCTGTATGGAGGAGTGGGCCAAAATCCCTGCTGCAGTGTGTGCAAACCTGGTCAAGAACTACAGGAAACTTATGATCTCTGTAATTGCAAACAAAGGTTTCTGTACCAAATATTAAGTTCTGCTTTTCTGATGTATCAAATACTTATGTCATGCAATAA
>NC_036872.1:17043553-17065608 GCF_002910315.2 Salvelinus sp. IW2-2015
TTCGATGTACCCATTCCATGGCACATGGTTTATGAATTGATACGCAAAACAACGGCGGATTCAAAACTTCGAATTTTTCAATTTAAATTACTATATAAAATTCTTGCAACTAATAGAATGTTATATATATGGGGGATACAATCTTCCCAGCTCTGCAGATTCTGCTGTGAGGAGGCAGAGTCATTAGATCATTTATTTTGGTATTGTCCATATGTAGCTCGTTTTTGGTCACAGGTCCAGGAATGGCTGAAGAATTGCAACATTTGCCTAGAACTAACGCTACAGATAGCAATACTGGGTGATTTGAAAAGCCATAGTCAATCAATCAATAATATAATTATTTCAGCAAAAAAATAAAAAATAATTACAATCTGTAGAAGCTATGAGAATAGGAAGGTTCAATTATTTTGTGAAGCATCACAGCACAGTTGAAAAATATATGGCAAATAGAAATCCGAAATGGATGATGTTGAGAGATAGATGGGAGGGGTTGAATGGAGTAATAATAAAGGTATATTCTTTTAAAAGTATGTATGTCTATATAGGTATGTGTATGTATATATGTGTATATGTATGCATGCGTGTATGGATATACAGTATATATTTACCCAAAAAATATGGGGGATTGGAAATGATGCAGACAATTACATTGGAAGCAACGTTCTTTCCGCAATATTAAGCTGATCCACCCCTTAAAATAAAATAAATAAATAAAATAATTAAAAATAATTTTTCTCAAAAAGGTAGGGGTCAAAATTATTGACACCCCTAAAGATTGTTTTAGAAATAAAGTACCCAAAAGTTTAGTATTTGGTCCCATATTCCTAGCACGCAATGACTACATCAAGCTTGGATGGATTTGCAGTTAGCTTTGGTTGTGTTTCAGATTATTTTGTGCCCAATTGAAATGAATGGTAAATAATGTATTGTGTCATTTTGGAGTCACTTTTATTGTAATTAAGAATATAATATGTTTCTAAACACTTCTACATTATTGTGGATGCTACCATGATTGCAGATACTCCTAAATGAATGTTACAGAGGGTCAAAGATRATACCCCCAAGACATGCTTACCTCCCGTGTTATTAGTAATAGAGTTGAAAGAGTTTCAAGTACAGTGTAATGCCTTTCTTTCAACAATGCAGTAATCAATATCAATGTAATACAAAAACATTGCCTAAGGTAGAACTAAAACACACAATAAATAAAAATAAGAAATAAGATGAACACGAGAAAGTAAGAAGCTATATACAGGATCAGTTTCAATACCATATGGGTCTTCCTTTGTTATCCGTAATGGACTGTAGCCTCTGCCACATGTGACGGGCATCGGAGCCTGTGTAATATGATTAAACTTTTTTCATATATTGTCCTTTTGCTCGTTTGACGACTGTGGAGGTCATAGCGGGACTTTTTGGTTCTGTCCTCAGCTGTATTCTCAGGGCTGTCTGCGATGGCCCTGTGTGCGGTAGCCCTGTCCTTTAGCTCAGCTTTCAGAACATATTCCAATCAGCGCTAGCAAAGCAGTCCTGTAGCATAATGATTCTGATTACCCTTTCTCAACAGAGTGAGTCACAGGTACTTCCTGTTTTGAGCTTCTGCTTGTAAACAGAATGCAGGAGTACGGAGTCATGATCTGATTTGCCAAATGGCGGATGAGAGAGGAGAGAGGGTCTTGCATGCTTGCTTGTGGACAGAGTAACAGTGGTATAAGACTCTATCATCCCTAATGGTGAAGGATTGAAGTTGGCAATCACATGTCATAATGACAATTGCCGACAAAAGGAAGGCAGCCTCCGGATATACGTTTTCCTGCTTGTTTATAGCCTCGTGCAGTTCGTTAAGAGCCAGGTGGAATGTATACATGTCACGGCTGTTGTAAGAAGAGGACCAAGGTGCAGCGTTGTGTGCGTACATTTTCTTTTATTTAAGAGAAGACGCCGAACAAAACAATAAACACTACAAAACAAACTGTGAAGCTAAAGCCTATATGCCCTAAACAAAGTCAAATTCCCACAAAGACAGATGGAAAAAAGGGCTACCTAAGTATGGTTCTCAATCAGAGACAACGATAGACAGCTGCCTCTGATTGAGAACCACACCCGGCCAAACACAAAGAAATAGAAAACATAGAACATAGAATACCCACCCCAACTCACGCCCTGACCAAACCAAAATAGAGACATAAAAAGGATCTCTAAGGTCAGGGCGTGACAATACAGCAGTAATGATAACAGCTGTAAACTCCCTCGGAAGGTAGAAGGGTTGACCATCAGCTATTCCAAGACCCGTGAACAATGGGTTGAGACTACCACTGCGCTCGAGTCACGCCATTTGTTGTTTTTGGTATTTATTAGGGATCCCCATTAGCTACTCTTCCTGGAGTCCAAACACATTAAGGCACCTACATTACACATAAAACAAAAGACAAAACAATTCATCATATAACATTATTACACTACTACATACAGTATCTACAATACAAAATGTATAATACCAGCGTACAACAATATTGCAATGTACGTGTGTGTAGAGTGTGTGAGCTTGTGTTTGTGTGCGTATACGTGTTTCTCTACCTGTGTGTGTGTTTCTTGCATCAGTTACCTGATGTGGAATTGAGCTCCATGTAGTCATGGTTCTATGTAGTACTGTTTGTCTCCCATAGTCTGTTCTGGACTTTGGGACTGTGAAGAAACCTCTGGTGGCATGTCTTGTGGGCTATGTATGGGTGTCCAAGCTGTGTGCTAGTAGTTTAAACAGCTCGGTGCATTCAGCTTGTCAACACTTTTTACAAAAACAAGTTGTGATGAAGTCACTCTCTCCTCCACTTTGAGCCATGAGAGATTGACATGCATATCATTAATGTTTAATGCTCCCTGTGTACATTTAAGGGCCAGCCGTGTTGCCCTGTTCTGAGCCAATTGTCATTTTCTATGTCCCTCTGTGGCACCTGAACACATGACTGAACAGTAGTCCAAGTGCGACAAACTAGGGCTTGTAGGAGCTGCCTTGTTTATAGTGTTGTTAAGAAGGCAGAGCAGCGGTTTGTTATGGACAGACTTTTCCCCATCTTAGCTTCTGTTCTATCAATATGTTTTGACCATGACAGTTTACAATCCAGGGTTACTCCAAGCAGTTTAGTCACCTCGCTCAATTTCCACATTATTTATTACAAGATTTAGTTGAGGTTTAGGGTTTAGTGAATGATTTGTCCCAAATACAATGCTTTTAGTTTTTGAAATATTTACGACCAACTTATTCCTTGCCACCCATTCTGAAACTAACTGCAGCTCTTTGTTAAGTGTTGCGGTCATTTCAGTTGCTGTAGTAGGTGGCGTGTATAGTGTTGAGTCATCCGCATACATAGACACACTGGCTTTACTCATCCACAATATTGCAGGGGGTGTAACACACAAGTTTTCCACCAGCAGACTAGGATCGATAATGTCAAAGTTGCACTGAAGTCTAACAAAACAGCCACTACAATATTTTAATCATCAATTTCTTTCAGCTAATCATCCATCATTGATGAAGAGGCACACCCCTTCCCTCTCGATTTCCCTGGCTCTACTGTCCTGACCGCTCGGTAAATGGAGAATCCATCGAGTTGGATAGCCATATGGGGTATCTTGTCTAAAAGCCATGTTTCAGAAAAGCTGAGAATATTGCAGTTACGAGAGTCCCGTTGGTAGCAAATCCTTGACCGAAGGTCATCCATCTATCTTATTATTATTGGGCCAATAGAATAGAGGGAAGAGGTGGCTGGTTTTTCTTTTGCCTTAATCTCGCCAGGATTCCCCCTCTCTTGCCTCTGTAACACCGGCGTTTCCTGTTGGGTACCCCGAAAATTGGGTCAGAATTATAAAAATAGCTCAGGGCTGATGAGTCGAAGTTGATGCCGGAATTGGGGTAAGTAACTGCTGATCTGATGTTCAAAAGTTCTTGTCGGTTATAAGAAATGATAGCGGATACATTTTGTGAAAATAAAGTAAAAATAAAGGCCAAAATAATCACAAAATAMCAGCGTTGGGTTGGAGCTCGCAAAACGTCGGCCATCAGGTACGGCGACATCTTAGGTCATAATAGTGAGAGGTTAGCATGATCTTTGACCCTCTGTAACTTTCCCACTCATCATTATTTCCGATTCATTCAAGATTACCCATAATCATGGTAGCATCCACATTAATGTTGGGACCAAATACTAAACTTTTGACTACTTTATTTATAAGAATCTTTAGGGGTGGCAATAATGTTGAACCCTACCTTTTTCTTTTTCTTTTTTTAACAAGTTTAACAAAATCTCTTTCTCTGAGCAATTGAATTAGTATAAAATAAAATAATTTCCCCATTTTTTTAGCATATAATGTAGCTCAGTATTTTAATTATTTATTTTATACAGTCATTATTGCTCATCTTTATCGAAGGTGTCAATAATTTCGGACCCCGCTGTACATACACATGCAAAATCTGCACAGCAGGGCAAATCACTTCAYATCAGTATGCACATCCATGTAATTTATAAGCCTACTGTGCGAGGAAATCGGTTATACAAGATGCAAAAGAGGTCATATGACTATCATACATTGGCAAAACAATGTCATGACCCATGAGCTGTATGCAATCTGCTTCTGTTTTTATGTGTTTTTGAAAGTATAAAGCAGTTTTTGTGTCTCTAGAAGGAAGTACGAAGTACTCCACAGATAAAAAACCAAGAGTTCTGAATAATACTTTGTTCAAGTATGTTTTCTGGCTAATATGCATATATTTTCATCAGGGTGTCGATAGTTTTGCACTGATCCAACTTGATATATCTCTATCTTGTACTCTCTTTTTTTACAGGTGCTCTGTATGAACTGTATGAGATGCAGAATGCTTTTCTCTTTGTTATAAAGCTGTTTTAGTCCCATCACTTATCCTGTCACTTCATACTATACACACACTATACACAGTGCAATACATTGTTCCTTATGAAGGGTGTTATGCCTCTTTGTAAGACTGCATCTGCTTCTTCATCAATGTCAGATGTGTAGCTCTTTAACCATGGGTTGCCAGCCACTTGTGACATCAACTCTCAGTTTTGATATTTGTATTATTATTGTTTTTGTTTACATTGATTACTGTTTTGTATGTTTGAGCCTTTTTTATGGCATATTGTATATATACACCCATCGTTTTTATCGCCAACCCCAGAGCTTTTAAAGTGTTTTGAACTAATAAATGATTTATTTGTTAAGATATTCTTACCTGGAGCTTGAATACTCGTCATTTGATGTCCTTGATAGAAGATAAGCTCCATAAATGCTGTGACATTTCAATCCCCTTTACAACTGTCATTTATGTACTATATGAGAACCTTTTTTCTGTATAGTAGACCACATACAGTGGGGAGAACAAGTATTTGATACACTGCCGATTTTGCAGGTTTTCCTACTTACAAAGCATGTAGAGGTCTGTAATTTTTATCATAGGTACACTTCAACTGTGAGAGACGGAATCTAAAACAAAAATCCAGAAAATCACATTGTATGATTTTTAAGTAATTAATTTGCATTTTATTGCATGACATAAGTATTTGATCACCTACCAACCAGTAAGAATTCCGGCTCTCACAGACCGGTATCGTTTTTCTTTAAGAAGCCCTCCTGTTCTCCACTCATTACCTGTATTAACTGCACCTGTTTGAACTCGTTACCTGTATAAAAGACACCTGTCCACACACTCAATCAAACAGACTCCAACCTCTCCACAATGGCCAAGACCAGAGAGCTGTGTAAGGACATCGGATCAAATTGTAGACCTGCACAAGCGTGGATGGGCTACAGGACAATAGGCAAGCAGCTTGGTGAGAAGGCAACAACTGTTGGCGCAATTATTAAGAAATGGAAGAAGTTCAAGATAACGGTCAATCACTCTGGTCTGGGAGTCCATGCAGATCTCACCTCGTGGGGCATCACATGATCATGAGGAAGGGTGAGGGATCAGCCCAGAACTTACACGGCAGGACCTCGTGTCAATGACCTTGAGAAGAGCTGGGGACCACAGTCTCAAGAAAACCAATAGCTACACACTACGCCGTCATGGATTAATAAATCCTGCAGTGCACGCAAGGTCCTCTGCTCAAGCCAGCGCATGTCGACCGTCTGAAGTTTGCCACATGACCATCTGGATTAATCAGAGGAGGAATGGGGAGAAGGGTATGTGGTCTGATGAGACAAAATTGAGTTTTTTGGTCTAAACTCCACTCGCCGTGTGTTGGATGGAAGAAGAAGGTGAGTACAACCCAAGAATACCATCCCAACCGTGAAGCATGGAGGTGGAAACATCATTCTTTGGGGATGCTTTTCGGCAAAGGGGACAGGAACGACTGCCACCGTATTGAGGGGAGGGATGGATGGGGGCCAGTATCGCGAGATCTTGGCCAACAACTCCTTCCCCTAAGTAAGAGCATTGAAGCATGGGTCATGGCTGGGTCTTCCAGCATAGACAACGACCCGAAAAACAGCCGGGGCAACTAAGGAGTGGCTCCGTAAGAAGCATCTTCAAGGTCCCGGAGTGGCCTAGCCAGTCTCCAGCCTGAAACCAATAGAAAATCTTTGGAGGAGCTGAAAGTCCGTATTGCCAGCGACAGCCCCGAAACCTGAAGGATTCTGGAGAGGTCTGTATGGAGGAGGAGTGGGCCAAAATCCTGCTGCAGTGTGTACAAACCTGGTCAAGAACTACAGGAAACGTTTGATTCTGTAATTGCAAACAAAGGTTTTCTGTACAAATATTAAGTTCTGCTTTTCTGATGTATCAAATACTTATGTCATGCAATAAAATGTCATTAATTACTTAAAAAATCATACAATGTGATTTTCTGGATTTTGTTTTAGATTCCGTCTCTCACAGTTGAAAGTTTGTTACTTATGATAAAAATTACAGACCTCTATATGCTTTGTAAGTAGGAAAACCTGCAAAATCGGCAGTGTATCAAATACTTGTTCTCCCCACTGTACATGCCTCTATGATACTAATGACAATGACACTGAAGAAATTGATAAAACGTCGGTGGTGGGTGAGGTGATTTGAAGTGAGAATAAGGCACTTTGAGACTGTGGTGAAAAGTACTTCATAAATGCCATACATTATTATTTCTATAATAAGATAAATCAAGTATCACTTTTCATCTCTCAGTGGTGCTATCCCCTCCTCTTCTTAACATGAAAATAATTAACATAGCAAGTTGTCAGTCAATCAGTGACCAAGCCTTTTCACATGTTCTGCCACGCCCACGCACTAGGTCCCCATAGGGAGGCTGGCCCAGCATGTGAGAATGTCATGCATATAGGTGTTAGTCCCCAAGAGGTCTAGGTTGACCTCACCACTCTGCTGTGCCACTCCCAACCCTCTATGCTCTGACATCAAAAAAGTTATGGAGAGTAAATTAAACCACTGAATATCTGAGTATTATACAGCTGGTGAATATCAGCATCAGTTGGTTAAATAGCCTATGCATGCCCATATGCGTGGTGTGTACTTTGACCACAGTCACATACTGTATTTTACCATGAAAAAGATGATGGTATTTGACTTTGTATTATGGTACCTTGCTTGTGTATCATAGTTCAAACTGTTTTATGTTAATTTCATGCTCCTTGTGCAGTTAAAGGGCAGTGAGTTGTTCTATCGAGGGTGAGTAAGAACATAGCATGAAGAACAAGTGGGAAACTGTGAGTTGCGCTCTCAAATGTTGACTACCTGTTGCTATGGCAATGAGTTTGGATCCAGCAGGCTTTGGAACTCAGTCTTTGGCTATTCTAAATAAAGCTTTTCTCGCTGATCAGTGGATGAAGCTACAAGTACTCATGTTTGAAACGAATCAAAAGAAAGCGTTTCTTATCAGCCTGTGGGCACTGGCCCTGTATAGTGATTCCTTTCCAGGAAAAAACAGTACAACACTGATCATGATTTACTGTCAAAATATGCAATAACTATTTGATTAGTTTACATGTGTCATTTTTAAATATGGCTTAGTCTAATGGTTTCGCTTTCAATAACGAGTCAACGGAAGTCTTGAATAGATCATTTTAGTTTGTAACTCTGTCATGGTCATATTAGCATAGCCTGCTGTATGTGTCAGAACAAAATCTCAATACACAATTGTTTTCTTATTGTTTTTTCTAAAACGTATATTTCATTTCAATCAATTTATGTATTTTACTGTGCAGATTCAGACAATTGTCTCAGCTCTAAAAATGCACATTCAGTTGATATGCATTGATTTATTGTTGATGTGATCATAATGCACAAAAAATAAAGACATGTTATCTTGATTCTAGTTGGTGACGCTTAGACAGCAAATTCTGCAGGCAACTGAGCATGTGCTTTGATGAAATGATCGAAGTAGGCACATACTGCACAGTGAAGTACTGTACAGCGGTACTGTTCATTGAAGTAAGCATTACACCTGTTGTTTACGAAGCATGTGACAAATAACATTTGATTTGATTTCACTTTCCTAAATAGGAAATTAGAACGTGATATATCGTACTGCACATTAAGCAGCTGATGATCTCCATCCACATAAATCTACTGCACTTGTTTCTGACCAACCAAGCTAAACCATTAGCATCTAATCTAACTCTCCCTCTTTCGACTGTCTCTGTGCCATAATCATATGTATACACTGCCACTATTAAGATACCAGTGATACCAGATACAAGATAGGCCAACTGCAAAGTCAAAATTGGCTACATTGTAAAAATTCCTGAAAACAAAAATGTGCTTTTTGGTCTTTATTTTAGTTTAGGGTTAGGCATTAGGGTTAGCAGTGTGGTAAAAGTTAGCGTTAAGGTTAGGGTTAGGTTTAAAATCAGATTGTATGACTTTGTGGCTGTTCCAGCTAGTGACCACTCTACAGAGCTGCCTCCAGAACAAGATTCATGATGAAAAATGCAAACCTGCATATTTCATAGGCTGCTGATCTGCAATCAGAGGGGTGCCCTGGCCCTTTCAGAGCTGGGTGGTGGAGCCCTCCCCTGATTGTCCTGGGTCCTCTGGTTAATGAAGCATGCAATCAGTGTGTGGGGAAGCAGGGTGGCTACGTGCTGTCTTCTGGCAGCTACGTTACTGCGTCAAATGCTAAATAGATCTACCCCCATGATGAAAAGAATAGATGGCTAAATAAATATATGGATATAGGAATTCGAATCAGATCAGGTAATGAGTAAAACATGACTCCTCAGGCTTTCCTGGTGTAGATATACTATCATTCTTTAATATCTGAGAGAATACATGTATTTGGATATAGTAACTTTAAGCCTTTTGTTTCGCAGTATGATTTTTTCTTTCACCAAGATTATTGAATACATTCATTCATTACATTTTTTCTCTTTTCTTTTGGCTGGCATAATGAAAATCAAAATGGGGAGGGATCCACGTTGTACACCAAAAAGGATTGTTATTTCTCAATATACATGCATGAATTATATGTCCACTGACATTGGGTGAGAACAGTGTGCTGTCTTTTAGTGTTATACCCTTAATACCCTGTGGGGGGAGCCTGTGTGTATTGAACAGTAGACAAGACATAACAGGAGAGAGAGTTGAAGCAAAACTTGAAGAGTATGATGGGGACTTCCATCCTCACCTTAAGTGGGTTTTAGTCACTTCCAGAAACAACATATTTACAACTATACCTCCCACACAAGCATGCAGCATTACAACAGTAAGAAACCAGGTTTATTAAGCAAGCATTCGTTTAGTGCAATTTGCGGTGAATTGTCTGAACATGTGGTTCTTGAGGATATGGGAGGTTAACCAGAAAAATATAGAACATACATGCTTATGTCAATAAATGCTCAGTTCATTTCAGTCTGAATGGACTCCGGTTTCTAGGCAACAAGAAGATAATATACAATTAATAATATGGGAATTTGCTTTCCTGAAATCCAATCACAGACTTAATTTGCCTGGGAATTGTCTTAGTATCCAGATATTAAATATTGCAGATCCCAAATGTAGTGTGCATTGACATATTTAAGCCCAGATCTAGTAAAGATGGGAGCCTGGTGAACAATTGAGTCTTAAATCCAGTTTCCTACAAGCTGGGATTTTCAGCCCTCTGGTGACAAATTATGGGCTTCTCACAATCGCTCCCTTGGCCCTGCTGTTATAATATAACCTTACATTCACCAAACCCCTTGTATCACATAGTCTAATGTGTAGTATTACCACCCCCAAGAAACTGACCATATCTTTTCCTGAACTCACATGGAAACGGACTGAAGAGAGGGGTTTTAAAGCCAGAAAATTGTCTGGTAAGATTTTTATATTTCATTTTGATGGACTTCAAGTAGTCCTAATGTCTACTTATTGTAGAGCCATCATACAGTATGGCTAGCCACTATTGGTTACCATATACTTGTTGTAATGCATTGCTTGTATTTCAAATCAAACCCCACTTACAGTATTATGATGTATAATGCATAGGCAGTACAGTGGGGGTTCAGCCATGTGATGTTCTCCTAATCAGTAGTCTCTGCGCACCATGGCCTCAGTGTCCAATAAGATCACTTAACGATGGGGCACGTAGCGAGCTGATGTGGTTGGTCAACCTGCTCAAGGCTGTCACTTGTCTTATCGTCCCCCCTCTCAACCCCCATCTTCCCCTCACTGGTCACATAGATGTTCACCCAGTCATTCCATGCAATGCAAAGAAAGGGGATTACCTAGTCAGTTGTACAACTGAATGCCTGAATCAGAGAGGTGCGGGGGGCTGCCTTAATCAACATCTACGTCTTCAGCACCCGGGGAACAGTGGGTTAACTGCCTTGCTCAGGGGGCAGAATTACAGATTTTTACCTTGTCACCTCTGGGATTCAATCCAGCAACCTTTTAGTTACTGGTCCAACACTCTAACCACTAGGCTACCTAACAGAGCTCAACAGGCAATGCTTCAGACTGTTTCATTGTGAGCTTCAAAGACATGATATTATAGCCCATGGAAAAGAATGAAAGCGAAAGAAAAGGCAAATAATTTGTTGAGCAAATACTTTTTATGCATACTAACAATTATTAAGAAGCATATTAAATGGGTGATCAAATGGCATGGTGTCTTCTATGTCATATTGTCTTCTACGTCATATTTTATCTGTCCCTGTCTATTTATTTTTAATCAAAAGTTATTATTTCTTTTCCGTCCCTCCCAACCCCCCAGAAAACTATGGTCTACATCGCTGCTGTTGGAGTAGCCGTCAGACATAACCCTCCCACTCACCAAAGAGGAGAAGTCCTCCCTAGGTAAACACTCCGTTCACACTTTTAATCTTTCAATACTTCAGCTGCCCACTTTAGTAGTGTAATTCTGTATAATAACAACACTACTGGACAGACTATCAGTGCAAAATGCATAACCCTGCCATTGCAGACCCTGTCTCTGCGTTCTCCATTCACTTGTACTTAATAACTTCACATTCCTAAATATGTTAGTTCAAGTGAGACTGTACACCTCTGAGCTCCAAATTCCACCTTAAACATTTTGATCAAAACAACAATAACATTTTCCCTAGCCATTAAATGTTTTATCATGATTCTCTGCTGTTTCCTCCTCTGGGCTGTCTGCTGTCAAGGGTATAATAACTAGCTACACAAATAAAAGTGAGCGCTCAATCAAAGCATTTTGAGCCAGTTTCCGAAGACTATTTTCTCAAAGTGCTTGAACTTAATAAGGAAAATGCTAATGAGGTTAGTGAGTCATTGTGTTGTAGCTATTGCTGCTGCGGGGGTCAGGCTGAGTGCTGTGGGATCCCACGCACACCTGCATGCATTGGCTTCTGTCTTCTGCCCAGTCCTCCTCCTGACCAGCTCTCTAGCTATTTCCTCTCTCATCTCTCTTATTGAGAGAGGCCATGCTGAAATGTTGGTAATACTGGTCATTTTGATAGTAATGAATCTATAGTTTAGCCTACTCAATAATATGAATAGCTACAGTATTTTTGCAAGTGTAGCCTGTCTCCTTAGTACCATTGCTGTCTCTCAGTAGGCTTGTTTGGGGTAAACACTGCAGTTAATACTAATTATTTATTCAAGTATCTTTCAAAAAAGGCCTTGAGTTGCTGCTGCCAGAAGAGCTTTGTTATTTGTATGTTTTCATTCTTTTTTTACCAAAAAATGTTTGCGCTTGGATACATCTCACAGGGGGTGTGTCCGGGCTGTCTGCTCTTCTCAGGGGCGCGCTGAGTGATTTGAGAAGAGATCAGGGTGGTTTGAGACTTCAAGGATGGCGGCCTGAATGAGCGGAGCATCCAGTCTCTGCTCTGTTTGAAGTCTTGACAGCTTTGTCAGCAAACAATCACAGCACATTAGAGTGAAGCTTGTTTGATGTACAGTAGAACCGCAGGAAGAACTCTAAAAGTAGATGCACTCTTGAGCATTTTCTTTATTTAACTTGCATTTGGGGAGGTTGAGTTGAAAATCTTTCATATTATCAAGGTATTCACTGTGTCAAAAATGGTTTAAAGAGATAAATTGTGATGAATGGTTTGAATAATTGTCACGAATACTACCGAAGGTGGCTCCCCTTCCTGTTCGGGTGGCGCTCGGCGGTCGTCGTCGCCGGTCTACTAGCTGCCACCGATCCTTTTTCCTTTTCGTTTATGTCTGTCTAATTGTTTTCACCTGTCCTTGTTGGGGTTTTGGGATGGTACTATTTAGGTTCGTTTTGCCCGCTAGTGTGTTGTTGCGGGCTTATTAGTTGTATCTTGTCGTGGTATGCGTGTCTGTCTTTTGGGTTTCGCTGTCCAGTGTTGGTAACAAGGTTTTGGGGTTTGTGTTGCACCAGTGTTTTGGGCATTCACCCATGTTTGGACCTGTTATGTTTTTCGAAGGACATTAAAGCGTTTTCCCGTACATTTCGCTCTCTGCAGTTGACTCCTCATTCATTTCACTCACCCGTCGTTACAGAAGCCCGCACCTCCAGATGGAGTCAGCAGGAGGCAGCGACCACCCCTCTCTCCCACGATGGAGGAGAGAGTCCTTCATCATACGTCCATCCTCCATCGCATTGGATCAGCAATGGATCAGATGATGGAGAGGATGGACCTGTTGGGAGAGGAGTGGTCTCCCTACTACCCCACCTACCCTCCCACCAGCAACTCTACCATCTCTCCAGCGCGGATCCGGTGCCAGCGCCCTGCGCATCAAGCCTCCGAGGGAGTACGATGGAGCAGCGGTTGGGTGCCAGGGATTTCTGCTACAACTTGATCTCTACCTGGCCACCATTCGGCCTGCTCCCTCGGACGAGAAGAGAGCGAGTGTCCTCGTTTCCTGCCTGACGGGTAGGCCCTGGAGTGGGCCAACGCGCGTCTGGAATGGGCCGACTCAGCGAGGGTCACATACCTGCGAGTTTCCCACCCGCTGGTTTCCGGGCTGTGTTCGATCATCCCCCGGATGGCCGAGCGGCGGGTGAGAGGTTGTTCCATCTCCGGCAGGGGACGAGGAGCGCGCAGGATTTTGCATTGGACTTCCGAACTTTGGCCGCTGGAGCAGGGTGGAACGACAGGGCCCTGATAGACCATTACAGGTGTASCCTAAGAGAGGACGTCCGCAGGTAGCTGGCTTGTCGGGACACTACGCTCAGCTTGGATGAGCTGATTGACATGTCAATCCGGATAGACCATCTGCTGGCTGCTCGCGGACGTTCTGAAAGGGTCCTGTCAGTTCCACCTCCTGCCCCCCCCCACTCCCATTCCTATGGAGCTAGGAGGGACTGCGTCTAGGGAGACCGGAGGAGGAGGCTCCTCCTGTACCCAGTGTGGCCGGAGAGGGCACACTACCGGTCGGTGCTGGAGGAGTCCATCTGGGAGTCGAGAGGGCAGGCAGAACACTACACGGTCACCCCAGGTGAGTCAGCACCACACTCTCCCAGAGCTTCCTGTTGGTCACATGTTTTTGTTAATCTGTTTTCTAAGGTTTTTCCCATCTCTCCAGCATAATGCGCTAGTCGATTCAGGCGCAGTGGGGAATTTTATTGATCGCGGACTCGCCCAGAGGTTGAGGATTCCGTTAGTCAAGGTAGACCCCCCCCTTCCCCGTGCACTCCTTAGATAGTCGACCGTTAGGGTCAGGGCTGGTCAGGGAAGCCACGATTCCTCTGGAGATGATGATGCAGGGAAATCATAAGGAGCGGATTAGTCTGTTCCTTATTGATTCACCTGCGTTTCCGGTGGTGCTGGGGATTCCCTGGCTGGCTATTCACAATCCTACTATTTCGTGGAGACAGGGAGCTCTCCAGGGGTGGTCTGATGAGTGTTCAGGCAGGTGTTTAGGAGTTTCCATCGGTGCGACAACGGTGGAGAGTCCAGACCAGGTTTCCACCGTGCGRATTCCTGCTGAGTATGCCGATTTGGCTATCGCCTTCAGTAAGAGGAAGGCGACCCTATTACCWCCCCATCGACAGGGGGATTGCGTGATAAACCTCCAGGTAAACGCTGCACTCCCCAGGAGTCARGTGTATCCMTTGTCCCAGGAGGAGACGTTGGCTATGGAGACATARGTCACGGAAGCTCTGGGACAGGGGTACATTCGACCCTCCATGTCACCCGTCTCCTCGAGTTTCTTTTTTGTGAAGAAAAAGGAGGGTGGTTTGCGTCCGTGTATTGATTATCGAGGTCTAAATTCCATCACTGTGGGTTTTAGTTACCCACTACCTCTCATCGCTACGGCGGTGGAATCATTTCACGGGGCGCGATTCTTCACAAAATTGGACCTCAGGAGCGCATATAATCTGGTGCGTATTCGGGAGGGAGATGAGTGGAAAACCGTGTTTAGTACCACATCTGGCCATTATGAGTACCTCGTCATGCCGTACGGGTTAAAGAATGCTCCAGCCATCTTTCAATCCTTCGTTGATGAGATTCTCAGAGACCTGCACGGACAGGGTGTAGTGGTGTATATTGACGACATCTTGATCTACTCCGCTACACGCGCCGAGCATGTGTCTCTGGTGCGCAAGGTTCTTGGGCGACTGCTGGAGCATGACCTGTACGTGAAGGCAGAGAAATGTGAGTTTTCCAAACGAGCCGTTTCCTTCCTGGGTTATCGCATTTCCACCTCGGGGGTGGTAATGGAGGGTGACCGCGTAAAAGCCGTGCGTAATTGGCCGACTCCGACCACGGTAAAGGAGGTGCAGCGGTTCTTAGGGTTTGCCAATTACTATCGGAGGTTTATCCGGGGTTTTGGTCAGGTGGCGGCCCCTATTACCTCACTGCTGAAGGGGGGGCCGGTGCGCTTGCAGTGGTCAGCAGAGGCGGACGGAGCTTTCCGTCGTTTGAAGGCGCTGTTCACCGACGCGCCAGTGTTGGCGCATCCTGACCCCTCTTTGGCGTTCATAGTTGAGGTGGACGCATCCGAGGCTGGGGTRGGGGCTGTGCTCTCCCAGCGCTCGGGTACGCCACCGAAGCTCCGCCCCTGTGCRTTTTTTRCGAAGAAGCTRGGGCCAGCGGAGCGGAATTATGATGTGGGGGATAGGGAGTTGTTGGCCATGGTTAAGGCTCTGAAGGTGTGGAGACACTGGCTTGAGGGGGCTAAGCYCCCTTTCCTCATCTGGACTGACCACCGTAACCTGGAGTATATCCGATCAGCTAGGAGACTGAATCCTCGTCAGGCAAGGTGGGCCATGTATTTCACCCGATTTCGTTTTACGATRTCGTATCGACCAGGTTCCCTCYATACTAAGGCCGARGCGCTGTCCCGKCTATARGACACTGATGACCGGTCCATCGATCCTACTCCRATCATTCCGGCMGCRAASCTGGTAGCACCGGTAGTYTGGGAGGTGGACYCGGACATCGAGCGGGCACTAAGGGAGGAACCTGTGCCTCCACAGTGCCCGGAGGGTCGTAGGTATGTGCCGCTCGCTGTTCGTGATCAATTGATTCGATGGGCTCATAGTCTACCCTCGTCAGGTCACCCGGGTATTTCAAGGACAGTGCGAAGTCTTAYAYGGAAGTACTGGTGGCCTACGTTGGTGAGAGACGTGCGATTCTATGTCTCCTCCTGTTCGGTTTGCGCCCAGAGTAAGGCTCCTAGGCATTTGCCACGAGGGAAATTACAACTCCTCCACGTTCCACAACGGCCGTGGTCCCATCTATCGGTGGATTTTCTTACTGATCTTCCCCTGTCTCAGGGGAACACGACGATCCTGGTCGTTGTGGATCGGTTCTTTAAGTCCTGCCGTCTTATCCCGTTGCCCGGTCTCCGTACGGCCCTGCAGACTGCGGAGGCACTATTCACCCATGTCTTCCGGCACTACGGGGTGCCCGAGGATATCATTTCTGATCGGGGTCCCCAGTTCACGTCCAGAGTATGGAAGGCGTTTATGGAGCGTCTGGGGGTCTCGGTCAGCCTGACCTCGGGTTATCACCCGGAGAGTAATGGGCAGGTGGAGAGAGTGAACCAGGAGGTGGGTAGGTTTCTGCGGTCGTATTGCCAGGACCGGCCAGGGGAGTGGTCAAGATACATCCCCTGGGCAGAGATGGCCCAGAACTCACTAAGCCACTCCTCTACCAACATGTCACCATTTGAGTGTGTGTTGGGGTGCCAGAACCGGCTGGTACCCCATGGCATCAGAGCCAGACCGAGGCTCCTGCGGTGGAGGAGTGGGTGCAGCGCTCTAAGGAGACCTGGAGAGCCGTCCAGGAGTCATTGCGTCAGGCGAGTGGACGGCAGAAGAAGAGCACTGACCGTCACCGCAGTGAGGCCCCCGTGTTTGCACCGGGGGACAGGGTCTGGCTCTCGACCCGAAACCTGCCCCTCCGCCTGCCCTGCCGGAAGCTGGGTCCGCAGTGTGTAGGGCCATTTAGAGTCCTGAGGAGAATAAACGAGGTGTGTTATCGATTGTTACTTCCTTCGTATTATCGTATTAACCCCTCGTTTCGTGTGTCTCTCCTCAGGCCGGTGGTAGCTGGTCCCATGCAGGAAGGTGAGGTTCCGGAGGTCCCTCCGCCCCCTCTGGACATAGAGGGGTCCCCGACGTACACGATACGGTCCATTCTGGACTCCAGACGCCGGGTGAGGGGCCTGCAGTACCTCGTGGACTGGGAGGGGTACGGGCCAGAGGAGAGGTGCTGGGTCCCGGTGGGGGATATATTGGATCCAACTACACTAAGGGAATTCCATCGCCTCCATCCGGATCGCCCTGCGCCTCGCCCCCGGGGTCGTCCCCGAGGCCGGTGTCGGCGCGCTGCGGGGGCCGCGTGTCAGGAGGGGGGTACTGTCACGAATACTACCGAAGGTGGCTCCCCTTCCTGTTCGGGTGGCGCTCGGCGGTCGTCGTCGCCGGTCTACTAGCTGCCACCGATCCCTTTTTCCTTTTCGTTTATGTCTGTCTAATTGTTTTCACCTGTTCCTTGTTGGGGTTTTGGGATGGGTACTATTTAGGTTTGTTTTGCCCGCTAGTGTTTGTGCTGGCTTTGTTACGTGTGGTGATGTTGCGTGTCTGTTTTTGGGTTTCGCTGTCCAGTGTTGGTAACAAGGTTTTGGGGTTTGTGTTGCGCCAGTGTTTTGGGCATTCACCCATGTTTGGACCTGTTACGTTTTTCGAAGGATATTAAAGCGTTTTTCCCGTACATTTCGCTCTCTGCAGTTGACTCCTCATTCATTTCACTCACCCGTCGTTACAATAATACTCTACTATTTAGAATATTTCAAGAAAATAACTACATTTTGTGTGGAATTGACTTCATTATTGTAACAATATAGTCAATACTAATGGCTAACAAAGGGTCAAGGATAAGTGCTCATACAGTGAGAACTGCATAAGTAAAATAATTCCTTATTGTGATAACTAAAGAGTAATGAAGCTGGAGCTCTCTATTGTTTTTGTATTTCTTTCAATGGAAGATGGAAAGCTCTGATTGATGTCTGTGAGTTGGCTCAATGTGATCAGGATAAGGTTTTCGTTACTAGCCAGTTGTAGTAGCTACCATTTCCCATGAACATACAACATTCAGTGATCCAATTCAGCGGTGAGACTGGATCCACCCATCATTAATCCCCATATGATTCTGATTCCCTCCAAGACATTTCCTCTCTGCAACTCTGCTCTCCTTCCAAAGGAAATGAAATTAGRGAATTAATGCTCCACTGTGATATGATCAAATATGTAATCTGAATGCACAGGGAAAACATGGCAGAGATATGAGCACATAATACACAGGTTGAGTATAAAAGTCTCATCTTCTAACAGTTGGCTAGAGTTGGCTGAATACTAGACATCGTATCACTATCTGCCTGTCTTTTCTCTAGGAAGGCCTACCTGACCTGTGGTGAGTATTATAGGCCTACAGTATAAACATGGATCATGAGGATGGTACTCCACACAGACAGACATGAGAAGCAGGGGGAATCCCATCTATCCCCTCCACCCCCGAGAAGTATGTTCTCCGACGATCGTCTGTCCTCACTCCATGTGGTATGACACAGAGAGCATTTCTCATAGCCCATGACATTAATTGATGTGATTTGCGGAGGGAAAGCATTCAGCCGTGGGTGGGAGACTCCTAATGATCATTTTCCATTTCCAGTGTCTCAATCCTTGACTCAATTTCATTGCAAATCAGTTGTCATTTTGTTTTAATCTATGACTGCCACTTAAAGTAACAAGGGGCCTGAGTGGTAAAAGGTGAAGCAGGTCTGGTCGTGAGGAACCACGGGAGTCTACTGTGCCGCCTGTGTGTAGGTTAGGAAATGTGGGTCAGTCGATGGATTGAGACAGCTGGTTGTTACACAAGTAGCTGAGGGGGAATCTGCTCCTTGCACTAGACACAGGGGGCGTGATGCTGGGGAATCCCCATCTCTTTGGCTGTTCCTGTCTGAATGTTCCCTCATGCCAGGGGTTTCACAAGCCAGGGGCGAGGGCAGGCGTGGGCAGACAGGGCCTGGTGTCACTTTGCAGCCAATTGGCAAAGCCTCAACATGTTACTGTTCAATGCCGCTGAGTCCAGTCTGTCAGTTTGGGGTGATACTATAACAATGCTGTAGGGGAAACTGGAGTGGATTTTGAGGGGGTAATCATTGTCCACAGCTCTTTTCACTTCCACAGAAACTTTCAACAGGAAAAGTGCTTTATCTTCCTGATTTTGTTTTGTACATTGTACAATTGTAATTTTACCAAGACTTTTTCATATTTTATTGGTATTTTGACTTCAAATTTGATTATTGCCTTTTTTTTCTGCTTACACTGTCTTCTCCTCCATCAGCGTTGTGTAGTGAAGGAGTTGTGGCGGAGCATCACATTGTGTGAACGAGGGGTTCTCTGGTCTTCACAGAGCTGATGGATGGTGCATGATGGTTCTCATTCTCACTCCTAGTACTCCTCTTACTGCCAGCGCAGCACACTCCACAGTAATTGAAGCCATTTGCAACGTTGTAGTGTAGTAATGGGCAGATCTGTGTCTCCCACCCACCCACAACCTCTGTCATTAATCAGAGCCCTGCAGTCAGGAGAGCCAGGGAGCTGAAGTTGCACCAGGCCTGAGCTGCTGGAGTCACGAATCTTCGCCCGTTTTCAGCTGCCTTGAGCTTGAGCATTGCGGTATCCACAGCAAGGTCCTTAACAAAACATAGCATTTAGAGATCATGCAGATGGCTAAGTGGGTGAATAGTTTTGAAACGAGGCCGGTCAGAGGCGCATGTGGATCGGCAATGTTTTGATGAGTAATCGCATTAACCACACAAGAAATCCCCTTTGAAGCTTCCTCTGTTAAATGCTGCGCTGCCTGTTCTCTGATGCAGGGTGCATGCTAGGTCATAGGGTTCAACACTTACTTTAAGAGGTTAACAAGGGCGCCACCCACACTGCTACCTCTCTCAGTCTCCCTCTGGACTGTAATTTGAATTTTTGTACTTGTTTCAACTAATTATTATTATTAAGTAACTGGTTCCACAGCCTTTTTTAGTTTACTCAACTTTTCGATCAAAGTGTTAGCTGAACTTAACAGTTTTAGTTGCCCAAACTTACCTCCAACTTGAGAAAACTTTACATGATGTTCATTCAACTAGAAGTAATTTTTTGGGCATCTTCACAAAAAAGAGCTGTGGAACACACAGTGCTTTTGACATAAAATGTATTAAACTCAGAAATTTGACACACATGATTCTTTTGTTCAAATGTTCTGCCTGCGGCTATGGAACCCTGACCTGTTCACTGGACGTGCTACCTGTCCCAGACCTGCTGTTTTCAACTCTCTAGAGACCGCAGGAGCGGTAGAGATACTCTTAATGATTGGCTATGAAAAGCCAACTGACATTTACTCCTGATGTGCTGACTTGCTGCACCCTCGACAACTACTGTGATTATTATTATTTGACCATGCTGGTCATTTATGAACATTTGAACATCTTGGCTATGTTCTGTTATAATCTCCACCCGGCACAGCCAGAAGAGGACTGGCCACCCCTCATAGCCTGGTTCCTCTCTAGGTTTCTTCCTAGGTTTTGGCCTTTCTAGGGAGTTTTTCCTAGCCACCGTGCTTCTACACCTGCATTGCTTGCTGTTTGGGGTTTTAGGCTGGGTTTCTGTACAGCACTTTGAGATATCAGCTGATGTACGAAGGGCTATATAAATGAATTTGATTTGATTTTGTACAGTAATTATTATTCAACATTTTCTCACCTTGGATTTGAACTCACAATTTCTTGGTTCTCAGCATACCGATCTTCCTGCTACGCCAACATGTCTGTGTCAATGACTGATTTCACTTGTATTGCTACACTTTGCACTCTAAAGTAAATCTCATCTCTGTTAAAAGTACACTCAAGTAAGTGACAGATCAACATTTACTTGGGGGGAGAGGTGGTCAAAAATAGGGGGGATTGTCAAACTTCTTTTTTGCTTGTTCCGTGTTTTTTTCTTGAGCACAGGGGTTTTTTGTTGTGCGTTTTTTCCCTGGTTTACGTTCACTCTTCTGCTCATATTTTCCCTGTAAACAATGGCTTGACTAACTTTTGATATTACCCTAATAAAGTTTAGAAATGTTTGGGAAGGTTTGGTATGGTGTGGCTATTATTAATTTTTAGCTACTGCAGGCCTATAATATGAAGGTAGTGCACCCCGGCGCTCAAACTGACTCCGACAGTTGAACTTGATGTGAGGAAGTCTGTTTCAGGCCTACCAGAGTTACTCTTGTAATCTACCAATATAATGCTTATCTTTATACACTGAACAAAAATATGAACTCAACATGTAAAGTGTTGGCCCCATGTTTCTTGAGCTGAAATAAAAGACCCCAGCGTATTTCTCTCAAATGTTGTGCACAAATTTGTTTACATCCCTGTTAGTGAGCATGTATCCTTTTCCAAGATAATCCATCCACCTGACAGGTGTGGCATATCAAGAAGCTGATTAAACAGCATGATCATTACACAGGTGTACCTTGTGCTGGGAACAATAAAAGGCCACTCTCAAATGTGCAGTTTTGTCACAGAACACAATGCCACAGATGTCTCAAGTTTTTAGGGAGTGTGGATTTGGCATGCTGACTGCAGGAATGTCCACCAGAACTGACTGCAGGAATGTTAATTTGTCTACCATCGTCATTTTAGATAATTTGGCAGTACGTCCAACCGCAGACCACATGTATGGTGTCATGTGGGCGGGTGGTTTGCTGATGTCAATGTTGTGAACAGAGTGCCCCATGGTGGAGGTGGGGTATGGTATGGGCAGGCATAAGCTACGGACAACGAACACAATTGCATTTTTTCAATGGCAGTATGAATGCATAGAGATACCTTAATGAGATCCTGAGCTCTATTGTCATGCCATTCATTCGCAGCCATCCCCTCATGTTTCCGCATGAAAATGCATGGCCCCATGTACACAATTCCTGGAAGTTAAACATTTCCCAGTTTGTCCATGGCCTGCATATTCACCAGACACGTCACCCACTGAGCATGTTTGGGATGCTCTGGATTGACGTGTACGACAGCGTGTTCCAGTTCCCGCCAATATCAAGCAACTTCGCACAGCCATTGAAGAGGAGTGGGACAACATTCCACAGGCCACAATCAACAGCCT
>NC_036872.1:17065708-17191101 GCF_002910315.2 Salvelinus sp. IW2-2015
GATTAACTCTATGTGAAGAAGCTGTGTTGCGCTGCATGAGGCAAATGGTGGTCACACCCTATACTGACTGGTTTTCTGATCCACACCCCTACCTTTTTTTTATGATGTCAAGCAAAGAGGCACAAAGGTAGGCCTTGAAATACATCCACAGGTACACCTCAAATTGACTCAAATTATGTCAATTAACCTATCAGAAGCTTCTAAAGCCATGACATAATTTTCTGGAATTTTCCAAGCTGTTTAAAGGCACAGTCGACTTAGTGTATGTAAACTTATGACCCACTGGAATTGTGATACAGTGAATTACAAGTGAAATAATCTCTGTAAACAATTGTTGGAAAAATGACTTGTGTCATGCACAAAGTAGATGTCCTAACCAACTTGCCAAAACTATAGTTTGATAACAAGAAATTTGTGGAGTGATTGAAAAACGAGTTTTAATGACGCCAACCTAAGTGTATGTAAACTTCCGACTTCAACTGTATACAGTACCAGTCAAAGGTTTTGACACACCTACTCATTCCAGTTTTTTAAAACTCTTTTCTACATTGTAGAATAATAGTGATGACATCAAAACTATGAAATAACACATATGTCACGCCCTGGCCATAGAGAGGCTTTTATTCTCTATTTTGGTTAGGCCAGGGTGTGACTACGGTGGGCTTTCTAGTTTCTTTATTTCTATGTTTTCTGTTTCTATGTTTTGGCCGGGTATGGTTCTCAATCAGGGACAGCTGTCTATCGTTGTCTCTGATTGGGAATCATACTTAGGCAGCCTGTTTTTCCACCTTAGTTGTGGGTAGTTGTCCGTGTTAGTGGCCTGTATAGCCCTAGTCAGCTTCACGGTCGTTTTTGGTTGTTGTTGTTGTTTTTTTGTTGTTGCCAACTTTCATAATAAAAAGAAATGTACGCTGCACTACGCTGCACCTTGGTCCGGTCATTTCCACCCTGAAAGTGGRTACTTTGAAGAATCTAAAATCTAAAATATATTTTGATTTGTTTAACACTTTTTTGGTTACTACGTGATTCCATATGTATTATTTCATAGTTTTGATGTCTTCACTATTATTCTACTGTCACGGCTGTCGTAAGAACGGGACCAGGGCGCAGCGGATGTTTAGTTACACATATTTCATTCAAAGAGAAACTTAAACAAAATATATCAATAAATAAACAAACAACTAAACGTGACTACGTGGTGCACAAACACAAAACAATATCCCACAAATGCAGGTGGGGAAAAAGCCTACCTAAATATGATCCCCAATTAGAGGCAACGATTACCAGCTGCCTCTAATTGGGAACCACACAAACCACCAACCTGGAAATATATAAACTAGATAACCCCCCCAGTCACYCTCTGACCTAAACACCATAGAGAACTGAGGGCTCTCTATGATCAGGGCATGACATCTACAATGTAGAAAATAGTCTAAATAAATAAAAACCCTTGAATGAGTAGGTGTCCAAACTTTTGACTGGTACTGTATATATACACTACCGTTCAAAAGTTTTGGTGGTCACTTAGAATGTCCTTGTTTTTGAAAGAAAAGCAATTTTTTTMGTCCATTAAAATAACATCAAATTGATCAGAAATACAGTGTAGACATTGATAATGTTGTAAATGACTATTGTAGCTTGAAACGGCTGATTTCTAAGGGTATGTCTACAAAGGCGTACAGAGGCCRGTTATCAGCAGCCATCACTCCTGTGTTCCAATGGCACATTGTGTTGATCATTAAAAAAAACTTTTTTAATTATGTTAGCACAGCTGAAAACTGTTGTTCTGATTAAAGAATCAATAAAACTGGCCTTCTTTAGACTAGTTGAGTATCTGGAGCATCAGCATTTGTGGGTTCGATTACAGGCTCAAAATGTCTGGAAACAAATAACTTTCTTCTGAAACTCGTCAGTCTATTCTTGTTCTGAGAAATTAATGTTATTCCATGCCAGAAATTGCCAAGAAACTGAAGATCTCGTACAATGCTGTGTACTACTCCCTTCACAGAACAGCGCAAACTGGCTCTAACCAGAATAGAAAGAGGAGTGGGAGGCCCCGGTGCACAACTGAGCAAGAGGACAAGTACATTAGAGTGTCTAGTTTGAGAAACAGACACCTCACAAGTCCTCAACTGGCAGCTTCATTAAATAGTACCCACAAAACACCAGTCTCAAAGTCAACAGTGAAGAGGCGACTCCAGGATGCTGGCCTTCTAGGCAGAGTTCTTCTGTCCTAAAGGTTGTGAGTTCAAATCCCAGGTGAGGACATGTTGAATAATAATTACTGTATAAATACACATGCACAATGTAATTATGTATGTGAAATATCTCATTTAAAAACATTGTATGTCAAAGCACTGTTTGTGTGTGTAACTAGTTCCACAGCCATTTTTTGTGAAGATGCCAAAATAATAATTTCTAGTTCAATGAACATATGAGACAAGATGAGCATTGAATTGTTGCCTAAGTTTTCTCAAGTTGGAGCTAAGTTTGGGCCAACTAAAAATGTTAAGTTTGGTAGCACTGACTGAAAATTTGAGTGAACTAAAAAAGGCTGTACTTAATAATAATTAGTTGAAACAACTAGAATGTGGCTAGCTCTCTGAAACCTTCTACCACCCGACACAGCCCTGCACTTCCTGCATCACACAAACAAGATGGCCAGAAAGAGATTGGAGAGGGAGGGGGAAAACAGAGTAGCGTCGCCCACAGGTTCTATCTGTCCTTTCCATGAGCAGGCAGATTGGGGAGGTGGAAAGATGTCGCTGCCCTGAAATGAGCAGAAACAGACACCAAGCTATTTAAAGGTCATGTGTAAATTTGGGTGGTTAGCAGGAAGCCAACCCTGCCTGCATGACAACACAAGCTATTGTCATTTGTGTTTCATATCTGTGCCCAATGAAAGAATGAGGCACAGCTGTAGACGGTTCTGGCCATATAAAAAGGTAGGCTTCACAAGCCCTACTTCAAAATGTGATGTTCATTCTGACATACAGTGTTTCTCAAGTCTCACTTCAATATGCTCTTAAAACAAGAAAACACTGCCTCACCACATGGGAACATCCTCTGTTTGACTTAGCAGAAGCGAGTGTGCTTTGTGCACAAATAAAGGCTATACTATACTACTAGACTTTGCTGTTAAAGTTATTTTATTCACCCATCACTTCCATCATAGTTTATAAAACCAACAGTTTATTTCTATTGCATATTCACTTTAAGTGTGTGGTTCCATGGGGTGTGGGTCTGTGCGACTGGGTACAGGTCAGCTAGACCAGGGTCGGGATCTGCAGAGGCGGCACATTATCTCCAGTGGTGCTCAGGCCGTAGGGGCCGCTCGTGCCATGTCACATCATAACTGCAGGTCACTTAACTCCTATTACCCTCACTCAATTACAGAGGCCCTGTTCCCATGCACAGAGTGGACCTGGAAAGACTCAGGGACTAATCTGCCTCCAGTTATTATTCACCGTCTCCACCAGCTYAGCTCAGAACCTGCCATCATCCGACAGGGCCTCAGACACAGTGTCAGGCTTCCCTCCCTCAATGTCCGGAGACAGAAGGAACCACATCACAATACAGTAGGTGGATCAGATTTATTCACACCATTCTGTACTTTTACWTGTAGACTTGATAATTGATAATAACAGTTACACTCTATACTGGAGGTGTGTGGTGGCCTGACGCAGGAACCAGTCGACAGAGAGAAAGTACAGCTCCAGTGTGAGAGGTCAGCAGGACTGATGTTTGTATCTCAGCCTGGTTGTGTTGATCCATCCAGGTACAGTAAGACCCCTCAGTGGGTAAAACTCTAAAAGCTTTCTCTCAACCGATTGGGAGAATTTGAATATTTGGCTCTAATTTCAAAAAATAGTTATTTCCCTATTTCTGTTATAGCAGCTGTTTAAGTCGCTATACTGTACAGTGAAATACCAGAGCATAGGAGGAAATGATTCAGCTTAACGATGAGCTTAACTACCTTTCATAGAATGAAGAGGTTGTGGTTGTTCTCAAGCTCTGTCTTTCAAACACACAAAGAAACGTGAGTACACATACAAATAGACACATARAATACACACAACGATGCAAGCATACATACACATACACGCACATGCACGCACACACACTCTCACACACATATACACACACAGCGGCTCTTTCCAGGATGTGGTGAGCTTTGCAACTTTGAAGCTGACAGGGTTTCCCTCCAATTGAAAATGCAGAGCTAGCTATCTCTATCTATTTACTTAGGCCTTATTTCTTCAAGATTATTTTCCTTTGTATCAAATATGTCAGGCCTWCACAGATGATAGAAATAGAAATGATACAATTATAGAGTGTGTACTTTACCAGTGAATGTAAAGGCTTCAATTACAATACACTGTCCATGAAAACTATCTTATTCAGTTATTATTATAAATTTAGTACCCAGAGCTCTTATTAAAATACAGTTGAAGTCGGAAGTTTACATACACTTAGGTTGGAGTCATTAAAACTCGTTTTTCAACCACTCCACAAATTTCTTGTTAACAAACTATAGTTTTGGCAAGTCGGTTAGGACATCTACTTTGTGCATGACACAAGTCATTTTTCCAACAATTGTTTACAGACAGATTATTTCACTTATAATTCACTGTATCACGATTCCAGTGGGTGAGAAGTTTACATACACTAAGTTGACTGTGCCTTTAAACAGCTTGGAAAATTCCAGAAAATGATGTCATGGCTTTAGAAGCTTCTGATAGGTTAATTGACATCATTTGAGTGAATTGGAGGTGTACCTGTGGACGTATTTGAAGGCCTACCTTCAAACGCAGTGCCTCTTTGCTTGACATCATGGGAAAATCAAAAGAAATCAGCCAAGACCTCAGAAAAAAATTGTAGACCTCCACAAGTCTGGTTCATCCTTGGGAGCAATTTCCAAACGCGTGAAGGTACCACGTTAATCTGTACAAACAATAGTATGCAAGTATTTAACCCTGTCTCTTATACACATCTAGATGTGTATAAGAGACAGGTATATACACCATGGGACCATGCAGCCGTCATAATGCTCAGGAAGGAGACACATTCTGTCTCCTAGAGATTAATGTACTTTGGTGCAAAAAGTGCTAATTAATCGCAGAAATAAGGCAAAGGACCTTATGAAGATGCTGGAGGAAACGGGTACAAAAGAATCTATACCACAGTAAAAAGAGTACTATATCGACATAATCTGAACAGCAGCTCAGCCAGGAAGAAGCCACTGCTCCAAAACTGTCATAAAAAAAGCCAGACTACGGTTTGCAACTGCACATGGGGACAACGATCATACTGTTTGGAGAAATGTCCTCTAGTCTGATGAAACAAAAATAGAACTGTTTGGCCATAATGACCATCGTTATGTTTTGAGGAGAAAGGGGGAGGCTTGCAAGCCAAAGAACACCATCCCAACCGTGAAGCACAGMGGTGGCAGCAWCATGTTGTGGGGYTGCTTTGCTGCWGGAGGGACWGGTGCACTWSACAAAATAGATGGCATCATMWGGWAGGYAAATMATGTGGATATATTGAAGCAACATCTCCAGACATCAGTCAGGAAGTTAAAGCTTGGTTGCAAATGGGTCTTCCAAATGGACAATGACCCCAAGCATACTTCCAAAGTTGTGGCAAAATAGCTTAAGGACAACAAAGTCAAGGTATTGGAGTGGCCATCACACAGCCCTGACCTCAATCCTATAGAAAATGTGTGGGCAGAACTGAAAAAGCATGTGTGAGCAA
Source organism: Salvelinus sp. IW2-2015 (assembly GCF_002910315.2). Classification (NCBI taxonomy): domain Eukaryota; kingdom Metazoa; phylum Chordata; class Actinopteri; order Salmoniformes; family Salmonidae; genus Salvelinus; species Salvelinus sp. IW2-2015. The sequence goes on from NC_036872.1 coordinate 17,071,463, forward strand.
GGAGGCCTACAAACCTGACTCAGTTACACTAGCTCTGTCAGGAGGAATGGGCCAAAATTCACCCAACTTATTGCGGGAAGCTTGTGGAAGGCTACCCAAAACGTTTGACCCAAGTTAAACCATTTAAAGGCAATGCTACCAATTACTAATTGAGTGTATGTAAATTTCCCACTGGGAATGTGATGAAACTATTACTCTGACATTTCACATTCTTAAAATAAAGTGGTGATCCTAACTGACCTAAGACAGGGAATTTTTACTAGGATTAAATGTCAGGAATTGTGAAACTGAGTTGAAATGTATTTGGCTAAGGTGTGTGTAAACTTCCGACTGTAGCTGTCAATACAAGCCAACAATCCCATCCCTTCATCAGACCCCAAAGCTTTGTTTGTAAAGAAAAAGGTCACCCAAGACTAAGGCCTAGATTCAGTCAGATCAAGTGTTAACCTGCCATAGCCGACACCCGCATAGTTGCTGTTTTGGCGGTGTCGGAGATGTCAAATCGGTGAGCAGCTGCTTGTGTGGTCCTTGTCACGAAACTACAGCCATCCCTGAGTTCTGAAAGGATTTCTATCAGCCTAATCGAGGTGTAGATTAGGCTAGCCTACATCTCACATTCATTCCAGTGTTCGAACTTGTAAACAAGGCTGCGTGGGATTTCTCTTAACGCAACGGAAATGTTCGCTTTAGGTATAATACTGGGTGCCGCTTGTGGATTTGACAGCTTTAACGCAGTTCCGCCCAAGTAAATGTGTATTATTAATATCATGATTTTGGCATCCTATTTATAGGGCTAATGGATCCAATCAAACATGGATGAATGATAGAATACCTTGCTACACTTTGAAATTATGGTGTCTTTTGTTGGGCAAATCAGATGTCAATGTAGCCAACATAAACACAACCTCACTCTGAATTTACTTTCACAWACAGCTTGTGTAAGAAAAGTTAGAGGAGTTACTTTCAACTATTCAATGTTATTTAGGTAGTCTACACAAATGAGTATGGAAGCTAATCAATGTCTAAATGTGTTGGCATGATAGCTCAGCTGAAATGAACACAGGGTACATAGAGATAGTTATCTGGATTGTAGACTTGATCTCATTGAAGTGCATTACCCCTCATATACCAGTAGGAGTCACTGTTCAGGCAGAAATCATTGGACTGTGTTTTCACATTTTATTTAATTATACTCTTTATTTAGGTTGATAGCATGACGTTGAAACACTGATGCTGTTCAAACAAACCATTTTACCATCAACACTGAAAAAAGGTCATATACACTACAGGGCCAAAAGTATGTCAAAACCTGCTCGTCGAACATCTCGTTCCAAAATCATGGGCATTAATATGGAGTTGGTCCCCCTTTTGCTGCTATAACAGCCATCACTTTTCTGGGAAGGCTTTCCACTAGATATTGGAACATTGCTGGGGGGACTTGCTTCAATTCAGCAACAAGAGCAGTTGGCGTTCCAATTAATCCGAAAGGTGTTCGATGGGGTTGAGGTCAAGGCTCTGTGCAGGCCAGTCAAGTTCTTCCACACCGATCTCAACAAACTATTTCTGTATAGACCTCACTTTGCGCTTGGGGTTAATGTCATGCTGAAACAGGAAAGGGCCTTCCCCAAACTGTTGCCACAACGTTGGAATCACAGAATCATCTAGAATGTCATTGTATGCCTTAGCGTTAAGATTTTCAATCACTGGAGCTAAGGGGCATAGCCCGAACCATGAAAAACAGCCACAGACCATTATTCCATCTCCACCAAACCTTACAGTTGGCACTATGCATTCGGGCAGAAAGCGTTCTCCTGGCATCTGCCAAACCCAGGTTCGTCAGTCGGACTGCCAGATAGTGAAGCGTGATTCATCACTCCAGAGAACGCGTTTCCACTGCTCCAGACTCCAATGGCGGCGAGCTTTACACCAACTCAGCTGATGCTTGGCATTGCGCATGGTGATCTTAGGCTTGTGTGTGGCTGCTCGGCCATGGAAACCCATTTCATGAAGCTCCCAACGAACAGTTCTTGTGCTGACGTTGCTTCCAGAGGCAGTTTGGAACTCAGTAGTGAGTGTTGCAACCGAGGACAGACGATTTTAACTCGCTACGCACTTCAGCACTCACTCTGTGAGCTTGTGTGGCCTATCACTTCGCGGCTGAGCCATTGTTGCTCCTATAAGTTTCCATTTCACAATTACAGCGCTTACAGTTGCCCGGGGCAGCTCTAGCAGGGCAGGAAATTTGACAAACTGACTTGTTGGAAAAGTGGCATCCTATGACGGTGCCACATTGAAAGTCACTGAGCTCTTCAGTGCAGGCCATTCTAAAGCCAATGTTTGTCTATGGAGATTGCGTGACTGTGCGCTCGATTTTATACACCTGTCAGCAACGGGTATGACTGAAATAGTTGAATCCACTCATTTGAAGGGTTGTCCACATACTTTTGGCCATGTAGTGTAAATTATGTCTAATCAAATCTACAATTCAGCATAATTTCAACCACCCAACTMAATATAGGATGAAAAATATTTTTAACATTTCTATGTTGAATTTTCAATTTTAACGTTTTCATAGTTCTGATGATTATGTTAAAATTAGATTGATGTAACTTGTTAGTCAGGTTAAGTCAATGTGTTTAAGTTTTCCCCTAATTTCAATGTTTACAACGCTGGTTGAAATGAGATGAAAATAGGTACTGGTTGATTACTTTTTTCAAACCCAGCGTATTTTACGTCCCAATACGACGACAAATGACGTTGAAACAARGTTGATTTAACCAGTGTGTGCCCAGTGGGATGCCCTTAAAGTGGAAACTGAGAGCAGTTTGTTGTCTTGGAATCCTGCTTTGTGTAGGGAGGCGGAGCTGGTGGGAATGAGGTGGTTGTCAAAATCCATGAAGTGATATTGTCATACCAGCCGGACTGCCGTCTGGTGTTTGTTTTAAAGGGGAGGGGAAAAACGTATCAATCATATCTTCTTGCCAAAAAGTCCTTGCGTTCCCACCTCCAGCATTACAGCAACATGTTTTATTTTCAGCTGTGTTGTTCTCAGTGACTCACATCCCAGAGACAAGTGCTGCACTGTTAGAAAGTGGCCATTAAGGATGCACATTCTTGGAAACTACTCAAGTCAAGCTTTCGCTCTCACTCAGTGTACTAAATAAAGCAGTATTTGGTTGAAAGTACAGTATGTGATAGGTAGGCCTTCTAATCAGTAATTAACATGTAACATTTTTTCTATGATTTGATCTTTTGTTGTGGAACATATCTGATATTAAAGTGTTTTTTCTCCTATCATCTCTTGACCCAGGCAAATGGAACCATCCGGCTTTCATCAAACAATCTGGTCTGAGAAAGGGYAAGGGGGATACCTAGTCAGTTGTACAACTGAATGGCTTCAACTGAAATGTGTCTTCCGCATTTAACCCAACCCCTCTGAATCAGAGAGGCGCAGGGGGCTGCCTTAGTCGACATCCACGGCGCCCGGGAAACAGTCGGTCAACTGCCTTGCTCAGGGGCTTACCTTGTCAGCTCGGGGATTTGATCCAACGCTCTAGGCTACACGCTCTAACCACCACTAGGCTACCTGCCGCCCCAAGGCCTATGGCTACAGTTCCTCACCCAAAACCACATGAACTAGAGTTAGACACAACCTGACTTTCCTCACCTTGCATCTTCTTGATCCATAAGGTGCATGTCACATGAAGAGTGGACTGTTTTACTAGAATGATTGATCATGAATTGTCTGCTTATGCATTAAGTACCTTCAAATTGCAATTTGAACGTACTTTATCCACTGACAAAATGCCCTTTTATAATGTCAAAATGGCATACTGAATAACCATAGGTATAAATGAACAGTTAATATTGCTTTAAATAGAAATATGTTAAAATTCTTGGAATGTAATAGGTTGCATCATTGATTTCTAGGTACAGTAAATATAATATCAAATTCCCCTTTGTGTGTGTTGCACTATATAAGCAGATTTTGATGCAGTCAGAGTTTTCTGTCACCCGATTTGGGGTTGAAGGAAGTTGGAAATTGAAGGAAATTGACTATCTGATGGGGGGTTTCATGTTAGTTTCCAAACCCGGTTGAAAAGAGAGGGAAGACAACCTGATATCAGGACTGAGTGTGAAAACAGTGGAAAGAAAGATTCTAATTCAGGGGAGGAAATACGTCAGGGCCAAAAAAGGAAGTGGGAGTTGAAACCGAGACCGCAACACAGCCGGAAGCCACAGTGGAACTTGAACCAAAATACTCTTCAGCACTATTTAGCCATGTAGCAGACATTGACAGAGTGACAGGACAGGGGAGGGGCTGCTGTTTTTTTCTGTTGTTTTGTGGTGAATGGAACATTCTGTTTGTGAATGTGTTTATCATATTTCCATTGACCACTTATCACTCGTGTGAAAGATGCTGAGATAATATGCAGCAATTACCATCAGCTGGAAGACTATATAAAGGCCATGGTGTATTGATGTGTTCTTGAATTTAACTTTAAAATTGTGAACCCATTTTGAACTTTGGACAGGCCCACCTGGCATGTCTTTAGAGGACGGTGTGGATAAACTTTTCAACCCTTTGACTACTGAGGTACACTTTTCGGACTTCCACAGGTCTTTGTAGAGGGTGGGTCAGAGTACCCCCCCGTAAGGAATATTGGCATCTGACCAGCATCTCTCCTCCAGGGATAGGGTTGTATTAATACCCCAGATGTCTGAAAAAGGGTGGATTTACATGAGGGACTTTGATGTTCTGATGATCAATGTTTTGTTGGTGGTTTCATTGACCCTATTTTGGTGTCTCATCAGTGGGCTAGGCTGAAGTAGGTAATAGAGGTTTTTGTTCCTTTGGTGGTTAAGCCAGCCTTGGTAAACCTCTATGTGCCCTCTCAATGAACTCTGGGAGATCATTGATCAATTGTCCTGTATTTGCTTTGTTTATCTCTCAGACTTAGTATTCAGAGCAGTCCAGTCCACAAACAACACAACCAAAACAATGCAAAATGCACAAAGCACAGCACAATTCATTCTATATGATCTCAGTATACCTTGATCAATTGCAACCTTTTTTGTGTGTTATTCATCTTCATAGATATATTCACTGAGTGTACCAAACATTAGGAACACCTTCTTAAAATTGAGTTGCACCCCCCCCTCCCCCTTTTGCCCTCAGAACAGCCTCAATTTGTCGGGGCATGGACTCTACAAGGTGTCAAAAGCAGTGGCGGTCAGTGCCGTTTAAGATGGGGGAGGGCACATTTTTTTTATGAGCATGGCTTTATTTCTATTACAGCATATTGGATGACTCTCATTCATATTCCATTCACCCAGTTCAATGTAACAGCGAAAGGTTTAGGCTACTACATGATACTACAATTTCCCCTATACACATCATGAGGTTGCTACAACCTAGCCTATGAATGAAGGTTTACAATGTAGGTGCACACAGGTCGAGAGACAAATTTGTAATCAAGGTGACCGCCTTGCACACTCTTGCCTGCATCTAGCTGATATAGGGTGTAATCATTAGTCCAACAGTTGCAAACGAGAGTTTCTATTGGACAAATTAATGTGCTGTACGTTTATCCCTGTTTGCTTCTGTTTAAGAAACGTTTTTCAACAGAATTGGCGGAATGAAAACACCCCTGATCACGCGTAAACAGAGTTCTCTTTCATAGCGGCAACGTTGTATTCCTTGTCTTCCTTTTGCTTGTGGACTTCAATGCACAACACATCAGCTGTATGTGACCAGGCGGAAAACCATTCCAAGCCAAACCATATCATAACCGCTACACACAGCCTGCATCGTTGTCACCATATTAGATAAAGTAACATCATAGTCAGCATAGCTAATTGAACTAACGTGTTAGGAAACCCGCTACAATCATGCAGTAACATTAGTGTACAGTCAGTAAGCAGTAACACCGGCGGGCCCCGGTGGCAATAAATTAGTAATACCAAAAGCTTCCCTTGACTTGGAAGAGTTCCAGTGCTGTGTTGCAGTCATAGCCAGCTAGTTAACATTACATACTTCTGTTTGAGCAGGGTGTTTTAGTAGGCTAAACTAGCTAGCTGCATTTGCTAGCTAAGTAAGTGAAACTGAAAGTGAAAAAAAAATGACAATCTCCGTGTCTATTTCTCTCTTGCATCTCCTTCATTTTGGAAGAAAATAATTTGTTCAACTATTGTCTTTCTCTCTCTTTGAGTCAACTACTCACCACATGTTATACACTGCAGTGCTAGCTAGCTGTAGCTTATGCTTTCAGTACTAGATAAATTCTCTGATCCTTTGATTGGGTGGAAAACATATCAATTRATGCTGCAAGAGCTCTGATAGGCTGGAGGATGTCCTCTGGAAGTTGTCATAATTACTATGTAAGTCTATGGAAGGAGGTGAGAATCATGAGCCTAGTAGGTTTTGCATTGAAGTCAATGTACCCAGAAGAGGATGGAAGCTAGCTGTCCTCTGGCTACGCCATGGTGCTACCCTACAGAGTGCTGTTGAGGCCACTATAGACCTTATTTGCAAAATAGTGTGTTTTAATCAGTTACGTTGGTAACTGATTAAAACATGCTTGGCATTGTTGGTGACATGATTATATTTAGTATAGTTTTATCTAAAAAATATAACTTTTTAAATGTTTTACAATTTACATTTTTATGAAATTCACTGAGTAGGATGGTCCTCCCCTTCCTCCTCTGGGGAGCCTCCACTGGTCGAAGGCGTTCCACCGGGATGCTTGCCCATGTTGTCTCAAATGCTTCCCACAGTTGTGTCAAGTTGGCTGGATGTCCTTTGGGTGGTGGACCATTCTTGATACACACGGGAAACTGTTGAGCGTGGAAAAACCCAGCAGCATCGCAGTTCTTGACACAAACCTTTGCGCCTGGCACCTATTACCATACCTGGTTCAAAGGCACTCAAATCTTTTGTCTTGCCCATTCACCCTCTGAATGGCACACATACACAATCCAAGTCTCAATTGTCTCAAGGCTTAAAAATCCTTCTTTAACCTGTCGCTCCCCTTCATCTACACTGATTGAAGTGGATTTAACAAGTGACATCAATAATGGATCATAGCTTTCATCTGGTGTTCTTAATGTACTCAGTGTATGTGATTAAGCAATACAATATAATTCGCACAGCTCACAGGTTAAATATTCCACATACAGAGTTCTAACTTCTAATCATTATACATCTAGTCTAGTCCAGTGTAAGGTGCAGTCTGATTACATGGAACAGCCATTTCTTCCACCATCAGCTTCAACTAAAAGCTGTATTCTGACACTCAGCTTCACTGTATGCCAACAAATATGTTTTTCAGCTCCAATTATCAGGAGGGTTAACATATTATGATTAAGAAAAAGTGACAGCTGTAGTTCAGTATCAGGATGTGCAATATATTGCATTTTCAGGAAAAAAAGCTCTCACATCCCTTGATAATATGGGAAAATAATTTAATAACTGCTTAATATATTCAAACTTACATTAATTTAAAGGAATTTGCATAATCAATTCAATTGCCTAACCGTAGCAAGTGATCTAATATGCATAATGATTTGAATGAGTCTCCATTTCTCTCTTCTTTTGGTAAACTTTGAGAGCTGCAAAAGATTTCTCACTTGGAATTCTACTCCAGCTCATTACTTTATTGCTAAGGAGGAGTGGTAAGAATGTGAGATGTTGTACCATCTGTTTCACGTATGTCAAGAGTCAAGTCTTCTCAACTCTACACATTGACATCTCACCTTAGCAGGCTGGCCCAGTCCTCCAGCCCCATTGGACTATGAGAGGAGCAGCAGAGGAGGCTTCTGTCTGTCTGTCTCTCCTCAGACAGATGGTTTGTGCTATTAACCTGGACATCTTCCAACTCATGTTAATTTAGAAGAGGGATTTACAGTGACACATACTGTAGCCTACATGCTGTCACTGGCCATCTCTGGGATAAGTCAATAATATTATTATTCTGTAGTCAAAAAAACGCACTTAACATGTGACACTCACACATACTTTCTTGCTATGTGGGAAGAATATTATTTTTGACTCATCACAGAAACCCTGGGGCTGTAGGTGTGTGTATTTCAAGGCAAGGCATTTTAAAACGCTCTCAGACTGCTTGCTGTGGTTACTGGTCATAACTATAAGTGACGAAAGTTTACAATAGATGTCAAACCTCTATCCTCTGATATCATATAGGGTTTCTTGTGTCAAATCTAGCCATCCATCCTCACCATGGACTGTGAAATTAGATTAGGCCCAAAGTGGACATTGTTATACAACTTTTTAGGAACCTTGCTGTTTTGTTTTTACAGGGCTGTAGCCTTTTCCCTATGATTTATGATACCAATGTATGCAAATCGTATTATTTTAGCAATATGAGCTATCATACCCAGCAACACAATGTATACATGTCAGTATTAGAGCCCATATAATAAAGATATGGTATTTGGCAACTTTCATTGTTGTTTCATAACTTGTATAAATCATCTTCTTCTTGTAAGGGATAAGTAAGCTAGACTGTTCATTGGATACAACAAGGAACAGACATTTGAATTGGCCCCCATGAAGATGGAAAAAAGTGAACTAATTTGATTATATATCCATAGTGGCACTGTATTCAAATGAGCTAGATAACCATCTTGGACAAGCCGGTGCTTCCATGGAATCCCCATATGCAAACCAGACAGGGAGCTTTGATCCGGTGATGTAACGAATCACTTCCACCATGCATACTGCTTCCCTTACTGTGACACCTCATGTACCTGGACGTCTAGGAAATACAACAGGCGGCTATTTCCGGCCCAGTTTCCTCTCTCCACCCCAAACAAAGGGTTCCCCAGAGGAAAGGAGTTGGAGGCGCAAGGAGTCAGGACCTCTTGGTGTTCTAGTTCAAAGGGAATACCCTCACTGGTTTTTATCCATAAAATAACCGTCAAGGGTTAGTCATTAACTAGAGGGAGGTGCAATGACACTGCTTTTCACCTGCGTTATTACTAGACACTCCCACCTTGACTACTAGACACATACATCTTTGTGGGCCTCTGCTAAAGGCCTATGAACTATCAGCTGGGAGAGTGCCTTTGGTAAATACGGTATTCAATCATATATTCCCATTCACATCTGGATTATAAAACAACTTTTGCCCGATTCATCTCCTTTCACATGAATTTTCAGACTCAGACTTTTTTCTTTAAGTTGAAAGAAAAGGAAATCCAAACACAGATAATAACCATAATATCCCTGATCTTACTTAAAAATAATGCACACAGGGCTGGTTCCAGGCATAAGCGAAAGGAATTTGGAAATCAGTCAGGGTCTCAACTTACTGTTGCGATTTAGAATAGTAGAATATAGAAGGTGCAATTTCAAAATTTGGTTGTGCATCAGCAGTTTTTCGCTTATGTCAGTCATTGTCAGTCACTCAATTAACCCATGTCAGCAAAAATAATTATGTATATTGGTGAGTTATCACAACTATCTAAACTTAGTAGTAATCATGGTTGAATTAGTGACCGGGCACACAGGGCACATGCCCAGGCGCCCTGACATTCAGGGGACCCACATTGACTTTGTTAGTCACTCTCACTCAGATGTCATATTACAATGACATAAGTCGTGGCAAAATTAGTAGAATTGCATGAAATGAGTCATAAAACTACATTTTCTCTACAACACATGGCAAAATGTGTAGACTTGCATGAAATGAACTCTAAAACGTCAAATGTATCTCTCTGCCATCTAGAGGGTGGGCACTAAAATGTTTTGCCCTTAGGGTGGGGGGTCCCCCAACTAAATTTAACTTAGGACCCCCAAAAGGCTTGAGTCYGCCCTGAATCCACAGATGGCAATTTGAACTTATCACCCCCATGGCTCACCTACACACTGACTGTTCCACATAGCCCTTAGAGGGAGCAGACACAGGACTTCCTGTTAGTAAAAGCCCCCCAAACACTGAGTATGATTCAGACTTTCTCCCACACATTCTATTTTCCGTTTATTAAGGGAGTCTGTGAGCTAATACTAGACTGTTAAATCTCTCATTCTTAAARATTCAAGGCCAGAAATGTCATACTACATTACATTTTTTCAAACAAATGTGATTATTTCTACCACTCAGAATTGTTTGAAAGTTTAGAATTATTTTAATATGAGCCCCATATTGCCACATATGGCCAGTTATGTTTGTGTGACCATATTGTTATTATCATTAGTGAATAGTGAGTGATAGTATAGCGGTAATAGCTTGTAGTAGCTTAGTAATAACCTAGCAGTCAGTGTCTTATAGTGGTGAGTTCACAAGCCTGCTAAGCCCACACTGCCATATGGACACTTCCTAAGAATCTGGACAGTTCTTTACAGTAGGCCATACACAACACGTCGTCAAAGGAAGCACCTCACAAACAAGGGAGGGTCTATTAATTGGGTAAGAAACACTTAACATTTTGTCTCTCAGGTTCCTCATATTGTTGAATTATGACCCATGACGTTGTGTCATCTGTGGTTCAGATCTCTTTTCCACTTACCAGTGGCTTCACCGGAACTTTACTAACCAAATACAGACTTCGAGGGGCGGTGCCGGATCAATGCCTTATTTGGAGTTTCCACTTCAGTCAAAGCAAGCCTGTGGCTTCACAGAGCGCTTGCAATATTTACAAGCGATTAACTCTGACAATTACTGTCTTTGTAAACCAATGTTGGTGCATGAAAAGGGTTTTAGAGTGTAGAAGGACAATTAAACCCCATGCGTTATGTTGTGCAAGTTAGTTGTTTCATGATGCACTGTGTGGGGATGATTATTTATTTTTTGCACATAAAGTGAGAACGAGTTCAAGCAGGACTACTCTACTGTATAGGCTACAGCTCAACGTCATGAAGGCAGTGTGGTGCAACATTATGACAAGAGACACACAAGTTGGGGTCATTGAGCCCACTGTAATCAAAAGTCTTAATTGGAGTACGCATCCATAAAACTGTATTTGCCTCGTATGGATTTTGTAGGCTAAAAAGCCATTATTTAACTATAATGTGTAATGATGCAATACATGTGTATAATACTGTACATGTACATACATTTAAGATGTGAATATAGTATTCATGACTTAAATCACGCTAAAACATTTTCAAGAGAAGAGTTGACATGCCCTCTTCAGAATTTTACGCACAGTTGTCTCCGGCGGGCATATTGTGTATGGATTCAACTGGTTCAGTAGGTAGGCTATAGCATAGCTTACCTTTACAATGTTCACTAGCCTATATGTTGAAAGCTGAAAACTGTCACCCATGCAAATGTGCAATAACCCGTTGTCTAGCCAAATTTGTATATTTTCATTTTTATATCACAACGAATAATTGCGATGATTTTGCAAAAGCAGCTTTACACGTTAATGGATATGATGATTCTAATGGCATTTTGACCAGAAGGATTATGATTTGTGGTTCAGTTGTCAGTGTTCCAATATGACAAAGGATAAAAGTGTAATGTGTTCTCAAGGACAACACGAATAGCTCGTATCAAACAACATGCTTCATTACAAAGCTATGCCAATTGGTTGAAAACTTTATCAAATGTGAGTTCGTCTACAGGTAGCACAGTAGACCAACACAGGCTTCGCTCCACGGAACTCATCCGCCGCTTGAGACTGTCTTACTGCAACAGACTCTAATGTTTCCACTATGAGGTGCTTCCATTGGTGACGTGTTATGTACGGCCTGGCTTTGTGTATCCATAAATGGTCATCTACGTCACATAAATGTTCCGTCCCCCTATTTAATACCAGCAAGCGCTGGAGTTCCCTATACGAGCAATAGAGATCAGCGCTACACTTGTGCAACCACCACGGTTTCATTGATTCACAGACTTTAAACTCCCAACAAGCAAAAACAGGAATCATTGTAGATTAGATTAATAACAATTGCCTGTGACAATTCAGTTCGACTGTATCTCAACGGAGAGATATCAACGCTGTCTCTGAAGGGAACTTGGATAGCCTACAACATCTAGGATTTTTTCCCCCTCCACTCTCTAACCCTTATAGATCATCATCTACTGTGTTTTCGATTTGAAAACACTGTTCGTGATCTATTCGGACACCTGCACGTTGCCATTTATGTCAGACTAAATAACTGCTATGACAGGGAAACTAGCGGACAAGCTCCCTCTTACCATGAGCAGTTTAATTAACACGATTCCTGACAGTCTTTACCCAGAAGAGGACATTCCGACGTCTATGAACATTTTCACCAATACGGATTCTATAAACCACTACTCGCAAATGAATACAGGTAAGAATAGTTGACTTTGTTTGTGATGTGATTGGGTCTGTTCTATCAAGGCTCTGTTTTATCTACAGCGCGTCTCAGCTGTGGAGCGCATGCAGGCACCGCAACAGTTGTCTTGGAGCTCGCGCGCCGCGAACATCTTCTAGGCACCTGTTTGCGCTTCTGGCTGTTACGCACTGACTCGATCTCATTTGAATCGAGTCTGATCTTGTTTTTGATAACATATTTCACAAAGGTTAGATACTACTATTTTGATGACATGTAAAACAAGTGCTGTTAGTGTTAACCATATGAGAGGCAAGCATTTATGCCAGAAATATGATGCGTAGTTTAACGATGTCCAAGCCTATGAGATAAGGTCACGATTTTACAACCTGCAATTTAAATGCAAGGTCACACAGTAATTAATAGTATCATGAACTTATCTGCTCTGGTGAAAACTTACACAAAATGATTGGCATGCCTTTAAAGTGAAAGTAAGTATACAAACGTACGAATTGGCGTAAGATTCATAGATAAAAAATCATACATCTAGGCCTATTCACCGAAACAAAAACATAAATTGACCTGGTATGAAAGGCCTATATATTTTTTGTTAAATTAAACTGAAGCATGATAAAGCCATCGTTTTGTTGATTGATCGTCCATAAATACATGTGCCACTGTAACCAAAACGACAGTTGCATACATTCATTATGTCTAGTCAACATTAAATTAATCAATTCATTAATAATTTTTTGTATATTTGTCGACAATTTAGATATTGTTTTTGGATTGGGCTAAGGTGGCATGGCCATCCCCTATATAGTGGGCGTTCGACCGGCGCTGCATTTCAAGCTTTCCCATGCCTAGTCTCACGAGTATGCTAGGCTATAAGCCTTATAGCATTCTGTACGACCATAATGATTAGGCTACATATACAAATGTATGTCTTGGTTCTCACTGGAATGCAAGTCTCCAGAGGACAGCAACTTTCATTTTCAGAGATGTGTGAAATAAAATGATAATGTCTTCTGTTAAAATTGAATGCAAGTGTTTGTCAATTCTAAAGTGAAGTTTTGATGAACATGTTGGCCAACTTTAATATGATAATTGAAACGAACCTTGATAGCAGCACATACATGTTTTCAGATCAAATATGCTTCAGACACACCAACATATTTTATTCAAATTTAGATCCAGCAGTACCATATTATACACATTTCAATTGGACCTCGGGAACTGTATATCAACACACGAGGAATTACAATTTTATGGTACCCTATTGAAAGTGTGTCACTCAAAAATGAATGCATTTGACAATAAATAGGCCTACTTGTTGTTAGAGTTGTGGTTAGCCGCAAGCTAAAGATAAAGGCCTATATAGTCTTTAATAACTTAATTAAATATAATGCGTAATTATATAGCCATCTGTAGTGTCAGTATTGTTTATAAGTTCATCAATGTATACTTACAATTGTCCAAATATAATCGATATTGATTATCAAATATCTATGGATATTTGTTATTTGTCAATATGTTAGACCTATTACTTTGCAAAGTAAATGTAGGCTAAATTGTAGATAACCTTTACAAATATATGACTGAAGACACAGCACCAACCACGTCTAATTCTAATATTGATATATGTTCTATCATTACCCGTCCCGGTGCCCTAGTACAGTAGCAAAATGACATTTGCTCTGATATAAGTAGGCCTATCACCTCTCGATACTCAGAGAAACAGCATTGTTCTTATAACTAATCGGAAATAAATACGATTTTTGAAATACGTCATGGCGATGAAAACCTTTTGACATGCCTCACACCTTAGATTAGCCAAGTGTTTGCCAGGTAGCCATCAATGTATGATAATCTAACATGTTCATGTCATATCATATCCGACTGGATATTTTCATTCAAATCACACACATTGTGATAGCTATTCCCTATGATGAGCAACCTTTTGAAATACCTAGAGCCAGGTGTTATTAAGTCCCTTGTGCAAGTGGTGTTCTCTCACAATATTTACCCCAAAGTTATAACACCAGCTCAATTTAGAGCAACATCTGTGACACTGCTTACATTTTATTTGAACTCAAACAAATCAAAATATTGAGGAAGATTACAGCAAGATAGTGTCTGCCTTGTATTCCAATAGCCTACATGATGAAACACACTCCTACGCATTGGCTATTTTTTTAGGCTTGTTTTCTTCAACTTCACCTCCACAAGAATTCAAATATAACCTCATGTGTTGAATAGTTGTGCGAAATGTATGTAATTTTGGTTTTGTTTGCTTCATCATGCTTTGCCCTTAGCCAAATTCTGGTAAACAGACAGTAATTACTGGGACTGAATATATAAGCACCCCTGTGTATAATTTATTGTGACGTGAATGATTGGCTGATTTATCTCTGTTGATGTATGAATTCTGTAACATTTTCTGCACAAAACTGTGCCAAAACTGCATTCATTTGGATGTTTTCATTGCAGGTGTCTGATATGATATTATATAATACCTAAGATAGACTACTACAGTACTAGTGAAAAACACACTGACAAAAGAGCAAGAAAGTTAGTGTGGACATAACATTTAGCTAGATGGCCAAATGTGCATTGCTATGACCAGATGTGCATAGCTGACCCAATGATCTGAGTAGGATGTATACTTTACAGTTGAATTTCCTCATTTTGAGTAGATATCTCGTTCTGCTAAAACCCACGCAGCTACATTGGACATGCATGTATCTGTGAAAATGCTAGCAGTGGTGTCTGGCTTGCACCCTATTGTGTGGAAATCAGATCTTGCCATTCAGTGTGGCTGTCCTCCTGTGAGACATATAATGACTGGATCAAAGGGGGTGTTTAGGTCTTGATTTATGAGAGCTTGTGGGATCTGAGAGAGAGAACACTGTCTCAGATGCACAAGTCAGTGGATAAACTTGCAGGTCTGACAGCACCGCTCACTTTTTCCTATGAACTGTATTGGGCTGCTTTGTTTTATGATTTTTTCTTGGCAGACTATATGCAGAGATATGCAGAGAAGCTGAATTTCGGACTAATCGAGGACTCTGACTGAAATCAAGCAAGTTCATATTTAGCGTAGTCTAGCGTAGTAGCTTCTAGACTTTATAAAAACTTTTCTGCACTAGTTGTACTGCACCCTTTCATGTGTGTTTTTTCAAACAGGTTCTGCTTTTAGTTGTATTTCATTTTCATGTTATAACAGCTGGGTGAACTATTCATTAAAATGTATTTAATTTGTTTCCCTGTCATCCAGATAATATCATGGATCTGGGGATGGGAAGTGATAAGGGAACCGCAGAGATCCAGTACGGCTCCAGCTTCCAGTCAAACCGCAGTGGGCAGACCGTCACCTATCTGGGGAAGTTTGCCTTCGACACACCTCCGTCGGGTGGAATCGGGGGCTCCGGCTGGTGTTCAGARAACAATATCATTAGTTTAGTAAGTGCTGGCATCCTGGGTGTTTCCCCGTCGCCTGGCAATATCACCACACAGACGTCGTCCTCTGGGGCCAGCATGGGCGGCCAGTCCTCAGACATGGAGCAAGTGTACGGTCCACCACTGCCCGCCTATTCCACCTGCAGCGAGCTGTACCAGGACCAGGTCTCCTTCCACCACAGCCCTGCCACCAGCACTGCCCTCGGCTACCCCGGCAATGACTATCACACCACCTCCAAGCCCTCCATGGACGGGAGCCTTTTCTCCATGATCCCAGATTACAACCTCTTCCATCATCAGGGTGAGGTTGGCGTGATGGAGCACAAGCCCTTCCAGTCCATGGACCCAATTAGAGTCAACCCCCCACCTATCACACCACTTGAGACCATTCGAGCATTCAAAGACAAGCAGCAGATTCATCCAGGTTTCATTGGCGGGCAGCAGCTTGCTCCTCAACACCACCAGCCACCACAGACGCTAACACTCAAACCCATCCGACCACGGAAGTACCCAAATCGACCCAGCAAAACCCCTGTGCATGAGCGGCCTCATGCCTGCCCAGCAGAAAACTGTGACAGACGCTTCTCCCGTTCAGATGAACTGACACGCCACCTCCGCATCCACACGGGTCACAAACCCTTCCAGTGCCGCATATGCATGCGCTCCTTCAGCCGAAGTGACCACCTGACCACCCACATCCGCACGCACACGGGCGAGAAGCCCTTCTCCTGTGAGTTCTGTGGACGCAAGTTTGCCCGGAGTGACGAGCGCAAGAGACATGCCAAAGTTCACCTCAAGCAGAAGGACAAGAAGCCGGCTGACAAGGGGAGTGGGGCAGCTGGCAGCCACAGCTCACCCCCCAGTTCCTGTGGTGGCAGTGGAGGGCCCAGCGGTGGCAACATCATGACTGTCACTACCTGTGCTTAGGATGGATCATCGCCATGCTCTAACATAAGACTGAGGAAAGGTCCTATCCACAATGAGACAAATAGATGACTTTTTCTCTCACTTTTTCTCTTACATTCTCCTCATTTTTAATTCCAGGTAATATTTCCCTCCTCTATTTGGAGATGGGCTTGTTTTGTTGTAAGAGTAGGGTAAGGAGAGGACATAGACGGGAGGGCCAACAACTGTGTGAATGCCAGCAAGCAGATGGGCATCATGGCACCGGCTGTCCAAGAGGACATGGCATATCATTGAGAATTCAATTCAAGTTTCTGAAGTCATATCATGTCTTGTGTTTTCTGAGAAATTCACCAAGAATCTTGACTGAGGAGGGATTCAAACATTTTTGTACAATTGGGTTGAGACTGAATTACAACTAGGCATAGAATAAGGTGAGCTATGTTTGGGATGTATGCATTTATTTCATCTGGTTGTTAAAAGTGCAATTGGTTGTATTTGTGTACTGTTGTTGATACCTTATTTACTGCACTTTCGATTGCCTGTCTTTTGTTGAAAAAGTATTTAATTATATAGTTTTTTTTATTGTTTCTCAACATAATGTGCCAAACATATGGGGATAATAATGACTATGTTTGTTTTCTTAATTGTGCCTGTGATTAACCAAACATTACAAAGACATAAACTATGTTTCCGACATTGATTTTAGGCAGATTGGTAGCCGCAAAATACTCAAAAATAGTTTTGATTTTAGTAGCATTTTTGCAATTATTTGCATCACAGTTACAGTTCAATGGTTCAAAAGTATTTTGCTATAAGCTCAAAACATGAGCATTAAAAAGCCCAGGGATCATTGGCTTTGTCCATCCAAACATGATCCTGTGGTCAATGGACCAGTATTTGGTGGTAAACTATTGTGGTCTGATGCACACTCAGTGAAATGGATTGCAACATTAATGGTAAATAATCATGAACCAATGACACATTTTCAACATGTTCACTACAAATTACACACATCCATGAAAGATAGCCTACTAAGATGTCCAAGATAAATAAATATATATATATATTAGTTTTTTTTAAGTTAATATATATATTTTAAGTAAGAGTGTTTTATGTAGCTTTCATCTATCTTCCGAAGACTCCTCTTGGTCATATTTATAAGTGCATTTAAGACACATTCCACCAATCTTGAAATGAAATGTTGAGAGCGTAGAGAAAAAGACTGAAACATTGAAATGCCTGCCTCTGTAAGCTATTGCAAGCCGACAACAAATCTGGATAAAAGCAGAGATGAATTAGAGGGCCTTTTATCTGCGCTTTCACTGACAGAGACCTGCCAGCTACATGCATGTAATTAGAGATATTGTCAAATGAAAGGGACGCAAATATTTTGCATATTGTTATGATGAGCAACACCTGTAAGAACTACCATAGAATCTACATGATATTTCCATTTTTACACCTCCTACTGTTTTGAGAGATTCTGAATTTAGAAATTAGGGATTATTATTTTTTCTACAGTGAGAGATGTATACAGGTATATTACTTAAACTTGTGTACTCAGATTGTGGAAACTTCAGTATTAAATTGTGCATTTGTGTGCAAGTGTATTTAGATGTACACTATATAAAAATGCACACATTTCTAACTGACTGAATGCTTGTGCAGAAGGTGTCTTAAAATGCTTACTCTAAAGTAATGATACTGCAGGATGTTCTGTGAAAACAAGTCATTGCAAAAGACTTTGGAGCATTGAGACAGTGCCAAATTGGGTGCCTTATCTTCCATTTCAAAATGATCTAATATTATTTGTACCTACTGTAGGGTTGTAAGTGGGAAGTGGTTTGAGGAAACACTAATGTGTTCTTAATAAGAAAAATAAACAAAAAACATTTTTGAACAAAAATCGTGTGTATTTCAATTGCAAACAAACCTGTAATGTATTGGATTCCAAAGTTCAGTCAAATATATGAAAAAAGATAAGCCTAGTACACAGTATGCAAAACAAATCATCATTTTTATTTGATCAGTAAAGCAATATACAATTTTACAAATGCCAGGTCTGGCATTGACTGAAGGCTATACACTACTTGATTGGCTCTAGATTCAGAAAATTAATTTCTTAGGTCATACTGATTAAAAAATGCACTCAAATGCATCAAATCTATAAAACCATTAAACAAGTAGTTTCACTAATTATAACACTGTATAGGTATAGCTAATAATGGATAATATCAGTCATTGCAGGGATGTGAATCCAAACTGTTTGGTAATTGATCCACTACATTAGATTGTTGTCTTCACTGTGCTCAATGCTCTTGTCAGCTGTGGTCTTGATGTTTTTCTAGGATGTCTTTCCCCTGAAAGGACAGTTATTTTCCCCTCCTGTCCCATCAGGCCCTGTGTGAAATAATTTCTGCACCACAGTCGAATGTGTTCTCTGTGTGTTTGATATGGATTACTTATTGTCATAGCAGATGTGCCTGATAGTAAAAACTTTCAGAAATCTTGATTGAAAATGGCAACAATAAGAATTTACAAATGCATTGCTCTCTGAGAACACAGAATTCTCCAATGTGCTTCCAAGGCCATATTCCCTCTTTCCTGTACAAACCGGTTTTCATTCCTGGGCTTCCTGGCGAGTGTCCACTTATTTTCCAATTAATTTGGCCCCAGAGAGTCTTTCTCCAGTTCATCTACTGTAAATGGGTAAATTAGCAGACCCCTTGCATTGTCTGAAAGTGTTGGCGAGTTCACACAAACAGTATCATATCACTTATTATGTAAATCAATGGCTTTATTGAAGTGCATTTTAGGACACTTGTATTCTTGGTGACAATTATTATTATTTCCTGGACTTTGCTTGAGCTAGTTCGATGTATGGAAGGAATTTTAAAAGAATTGATAACTGTTCATGAATAAAGTGGGAAAATAAAGGATATAGAAGTGGAATGTAGATGATTACAGTCTATCTATAATGACACTCAAATAACACTGGTCTCTATTGAATCAAAACTGTATCAATTGAAGTGTGATTTGCCATAAGCTAAGTGAAGTCTAAAAAACCGTATGGATTGGAACCCTTGAATTTCTTCATTCAGTTCTGGCCTTTAATGTTGAAAGTGTGTACACAAGCAAGTGAACCCATCTTAACTTTTCTGGGTGATTGAGGGGATATAATTCTCAACAGCTGAGACAGGGTTGGCTCTCAGGTGGAAAGGGTAAACATAATCTATATCAGTGAACACCGAACGTCTCCAAGGATTTGGTGTAGACATAATTTGCTGGTTTGGAATGTTGTTTAAGCATCTTGTGCATTAGATTGATGTCTTCATTCTTTTAAGGGTACATGGTATGTAAAACCATAGAGAATGAGCAAAATACCTTCTGAATTATTCTGTACTTTTTCATTCAGCCAGCATYGTTCAGCAAGAAAAGCCTTTCAGTAAGAGTAGAATAACAAAGACAGTTTTCAGAGATCATATAGCAGCCCTGTGGACTTGATGCTCGTATCTGAAAGTTCAAATGTTGAGTTTCTGGTATTGGATGAGATTTGGTTTTAAAGAATACTGTGTTTATCTAGATCTCGGTGAGAAGAGTGGAAGTTGTGCTCGGAAGAGAGGAGAATACGCCAACATATTTCTATCTGTCACCCAAAGACATGTAATTACAACATTGTAAACTGGATGTCATCTGTCACATTTCTGATTAATGCAAATTGCACAGTGTAAAAGCATGGTCTATATTACATATAACAATTTTAAAAAATTATTTCACATTACTGTTAAATATCAAACCACTGTCAAAAGATCTGAAAGTAAAAACTGTCCTCATGAATCATGATTCAATACTGCTTTGTTTGTCCCACATGATCTGAACACAGTACTTTCAGTAGTCGACATTACCATGTCAATTAGAGCTGAACTATTTCTAGACTGATTTCCATTTTGTTTTTGTCTTGCTCTGGTATGATTTGAGAGGATACGTTAAGTGTGTAAGAGATTAAAATAAGAGAGCTCCCTTCATATCTTCTCCTCATCATCCTGATGGTTCTGGGCTCAGTCTTGGACCCAAGCCAACCTTAACAGTCATGTTTGTGCCAAATTAGGTTGCATGGTTGGGTGATTAGGAACAATATGCAATGAGAACTCCACAGAAGCAACAAACGTAAATGTGACCTCAGTCAGCTTACGGRTCAAGACAGCCCTGTGCTGATGTCTGCGTTTACTCTTTTAATTTACTGCAAAGCTGCCTTTGTGCAAGAATATTAAAGACTGAAAGTAAACATTCCAAACAAAACCTCCATGGCCACTCTTGTACTAGGATAAAATCCTGCAGCTCTTCTCATCTTAATGACCCAAAAATGCTGCAACTGTTGAAATTGATGATAGATTGCTATCCTAAACGCTTATTTTGAGGATGGTTCCACAAATTGTCAATGTGGTCCATATTAAGTAGAGTAAGTTAACCTTTCGCAGATGGCACTCAAATGTTTTGGGAAAAATTGTATTTGTTATCTCCTGTTTCCTTTTCATTATATCTTCATGTTTGCATGTGCACGAAAAGGTTCCAAACATGTTTAGAGCGACCCTAAGGTTCTAAAGGTGGTGCTCAATTATTTTAATTTTATTATGCATGGAAATAATTATTACAATAAAAACATTAAACGTTAGTAAAATGGGGCAAACTGCGGAAATACAAATATGGACATTTTGGAAAATCACACTAGGATTTGAGAACTGTTTTTTGTTGGCTTCTTTTCAAAGAAAACAAGAGGTCTTGTTGAAAAAGTTGTGGATGTTTTTACTTCATGTTTTTCTATTACCTTATAATAAGGTCTTAATATAAATTCTGAATATTGTAATGACATGTATTATCCTTTTGTGGTGGGGAGATGTACTCCCCTCATTGTTAACTTGGCACTTCAGTTTGTTGTAACGCAATTGTTTTTGTTATTTCTATGTAAAGTACTTGAATAAAGAAAATGAAACTGTGTGCGTACCATTTTCAGTATTATATATATACATTTTAAAAGATAACATTCTTATTTAAAACATTTCAGAATGTACACAGACTCAAATTATCTTTGATTTGGTGGAGGAATAGGCCTGAAACATTCTGTTATATGCCTATCAACAGATGTAGACTACTATGGAATTACCATTTTGTTAGGCACACAGGTTTTAAAGAACTTAGAAAAATGGGATCTGCCTAGACCCACTGGTATGGCATCATACTTCCATCCATATAGATATACTATCTCCATGCTTCCACATTTGGGCTGAAATCAACAGAGACCAGGACGAAATCCTCAAGGTCTTGGATCTCTTTTATTTCTGATCTTTCCTTGATTTGAGCTAATCTATCAGAAGCATAATTTCGTCAAATGTATTTTCTAAACTATAATATAACATTTAAAACTGAAAAAATTACATTCTGAAGAGAGAATCCCACAGAAATAGTTTTATCTCGATCGATCTCTTATATCCATGTTACCCAGTGCAGGCCTTTCTGCTTTCCGTAGTTAAAATCCCTTGACCCCCACGTGAACACAAACTACCGTAGCCACTTCCTGATTACTTAATCTATTATTTTGTGTGAAAGGGGATGAGGTTTGCTGAGAGAAAAGCTGCCCATTGAAACTGGATTAGAAATTCAGACAAAATGAGCTGGTATGTATTTTGATAAAACAGCTAGTTTAACGAAAGACGAATTCACCTTCAA
This sequence comes from Salvelinus sp. IW2-2015, assembly GCF_002910315.2. NCBI lineage: Eukaryota > Metazoa > Chordata > Actinopteri > Salmoniformes > Salmonidae > Salvelinus > Salvelinus sp. IW2-2015. The sequence continues at coordinate 17,093,823 of NC_036872.1, forward strand.
GCTAACAGTTTGCCTAGACAAGTGACGTTGTGGGGGTTAGCGACAGCTCAATTGTTAACTAGCGAATTTAGGCTGTGTGGTTTAGCTTTCAGTAAAGTAATCTAGAACTGATCAACTTTTTACAAATATATTATACAAATTAGCTATGTGGCTAATGTCGTAATAGATATAGCCAATAGTATGGGTCCAGTTGCCTTGCAAAATCGTCAACTCATTTTCAAACGCTAGCATAAGCGCACCTAGCTAGCGACCTAACGTTAGCTATCTATTTACATTAGCAATCTAGCTACCTTAGCAAGCTATCTGTTGACTTGCTTACTTCAGCTTGTTAGAGTAAGTAAGCAGCTAACTAACTATTAACTAATTTAGCTAACCTACCATCTAGTTAGCAGATATCGTTTCGTGCCAGTYCTAAGAAACGTTAACTAGCTAAGGAATTTAAATCCGATGTTTACATGGTCAACTTTGGAGTTACATTCTTAGCTAACGTTCGCTAGCTAGCTAGGTAAGAAACGTTACCAGCTAGGCAGGAGGAACTTGCTTGACACCCACCATTTCACCGTAGCCTAAATGTGTAGATACCCTTACAGGCTATACAGAACAGTACATTTTCCATACACATTAGCTAGCCCCCACTCCTTCAGACCTGTCTTTGATATATGTAGGGGACTTATTGGGTGGAGATCTTTGGTCGTTTCTTGTGCTTCTGTGACTGCCCCCCATTTGCATGGCTATAATGTGCCAGTGATGAAATAATCAAGATAGCGTCACACAGCTGAGGCTGAGGATCAATAGCTGGCAGGCTACGCTTCCATCAGAAGGCACAGCTGAGCATAAGGTCCAGTCCAGTGAAAGAGCCCTTTATGGACTTTGCTGACCGATGCATTCCAGTCAGGCCCTCACTCTAGCTTCTATGACGTGAGMGATTTGACTCAGGGGTCATCAGAACAATCACACTCCTAATGTCCTCAACCAGCCGTCTGTACTCCATGCAATAGCCCCAGTTAATTGTATCCCCTTGCCGATGGCGTACACATTTGTAGTTCCAACGTATTAATTTGTTCTAGCTGTAGCAGCATAATTTCTGTATTTGTATCATGCAGAGCCAATAGCTGTGATGGTAAATAAGACTGTTGTTTCTCTGGGCATGCATACGTCTAGACTAGACTAGAGTGACGTCTGTAAGGAAACAGCTTAGTCCTTGATTCTTGAAGAATATAATTTATAAATGCCTCATAGCTGAGTTCAACTGTCCTACCACATCAGAATCCAAAATATAAGCTTGCTTTAATCCAATGTTTGTAAACAATGTAAACACTGTATAGAAACACACAGTCATAACTATAATTCTGATATCATGGTTGGTCAGTCCTTGCATCCGTAGCTCGGCCTGAATTTGAGTTGTTATGTTTCTCTAGCCCTATCCCTCAGCTTTTTACCAAAACAGTGGTGGGGTGCCTYCTTTATTGTTTCACCTGCAGTTTGCCACTTTAAGCAATAGGCCTACACCTAGCCAGGACAAACATATTGTCACGATTTTACTAACCTGATAAAGTAGAATCCTGTTGGAAAATGTTAAGTACCATTTATATTCCCAAAACATACATTGAGATTTATACGGTTGCTGCTTCCTGTTGTCATGGCTTTTTGATGTAAAACACTGGTTTTATATGTCCAAATACATAATAATGCTACACTAAGTGTATTTCTTCCTACTTTAACATGGAGAGAGTTAAAAAAAAAAAAATGCTCCTAAGCAAAATATAACCAGGCACCCTAGACTAGACGGTTCATAGGGTCTGTGCAGCAGGCTGAACATTTGACATCCCTACTACACCATCAGCCATATTGTTGTGTGGACCACCGTAGAACTCTGGGAAAATTGGGACTATTGTGCTTAATTTTTAAAGAAAAAAGTTAGGGCTAAAATTGTGTAAGGATATTTAGGCTAAATATAAAAAATGAAGGGTTAAGACTTTGTCTTTAAATTGGGCTTTGCCTACTCTTTGATTAATGAAGTGAAAGTATGCCTTATGCCTTTAAGTTTATTGACCTATAGGCTAAGCACTGTATTCCTGTTTTGAATTCAAGTATTGGAACATGTCCAAAGATGCTAAACATGATCATTTTTGACCTGATATTTATTCTATAGAATAATCCCCCAAAACATGCCATCTTATTTCTCAGTTGTTGAACCTTAAATCTAGACCTAACCTATTGTAGTTTGAGCACAATGTTGTGCTGTTGTTGTGCTTGGCGTGCTGTAATCACTCTGCAGTGTTCACTTAGACTAATAAGCTGCAAGTCTGTCCATAGGAGAGAAGGTTGTGCTCTCTAGTTAGCCTACCTAATGTAGCTCTGTGCAAGCCGTGTCTTTCCTGCCCTTCTTTGAGTAAGTCATGGGATCAGGGCTTATTGCTAACCAAAGTTTCTAAATGTACAGGCCTCTACTAAAATGGCACAGTGTGTGAAGAAACATAACAAACGATTCCCACAGCATACACCATCCTCCTTCCTCTACCCCTCTATATAGCCTACCATTCTCTGGATCGCTTTGGGAATTTGAGCAAATAAGGCAGTGTCCACATAGGCTAAGTATACTTATTAACAACAGCAGTCTATGACCTATTGTCTTACAGTGGGCTAGATTGCATGTTCTACTTGGCCAAGATCTTTTGTATTGAAGGATTAAAGATACAACCTAGGCTAGTCAGGGTGTTTTGCAAGAGCTCTAGCAGGCCTTGTTGCCTTAATGATCTTCCCTTCTTTATTGGAAAGTTACTGCATGTTTAACAAACAGTTGACATATCATAATAGTCCTTGCGAAGTCTCCAGATTGTTGCTCAGATAGTTAGGCCTAGTTACTGCCATAGTGGTCTGGTGATGCGTTGCATGTAGTAAGATGAGTCACCCTGTGGACCACAGGAATTTCAGTGGGTGACAAAATGTAGTTTTCCATGATGGTGTTGGCTCATCAGAAGTATGACATAGGTGAAAGTATGTTTTCCTCCTGAAAGCAGCCATTTCAACCTTAGAACTTGGACTTGATCTGATATGACACAGTGGTTTATGAATGGGATACATTCTTTTTTTRCCTTAACATTGCTTTACTCTAGGAGTCAGAAAGGGAATCAAAAATCATATTTCTCCTAGAGCTTTACCAGGGTTAGTTTGACAGGGACTTAATACTCCCTCCTGTCAGTGAAAACAGCCTTTCTGTTGTAATTTGGATTAAGCCAATTTTACTGTTGCCTCCCTTGGCTGTATTGGGATTTCTGATTGAGCCGTCATCTAAGGGAACTGCCACACACACATCAGTGGCGTTTCCTGGTTGCACAACGCTGCCCTACCTCACACCCTCTCCTTTCTATCTCATTAGTCTACACACCTTTTTTTTGACGCAGCTGCTGCCTCACTGAGCCTGTCAACGGCAACCGTCCATCATGTGCCTTGGATGTTGTTAGTTTCACATCAATGACATCCTACAGCCATGTGCAGTGGCTATATAAAGACAAAGTTTTCTTCCTCATGGATTCTCCATCATTCTGGTGATTTAAGTAACAACTTATGTAGRGAGACATGGTTTAGAAAGTTGGTTTCAGGTGGATAAAAAACTGATGACATTAAGAAAAGATGCCATTACCTATCAAAACTAGCATCAGATGTCACAGTGTAGGTCTATTTTACGTATCAGCGTTTCCCCTTGGATTTTTTTCAGCAGTGGTGGCAAGGGTAGGGGGATGCATTAGAGGTTTTAACACGGGGGAGTGAAAATCCATTACTGTCTCTTATCCTGTCAAAATGTTTCCCTTACTTTGTTCAAAGTTATATAACCCCAGAACTTTCGGGTCCCATCCTGATAAAAATCATTTGTGCTAATTTTTACGCACAGAAATCAGAAATAACTTCCTCCGTTAGCCGCTCGTCTGTCTGTCCCGCGCTCTGTGTGTGAGTAGCCATAGCAACTGCTCCATTTGGCAGCTGCTCAACGCTCACGAGACAGTGCCTGCCCTACACACAGAGCTGATAACAACCACATTACGAGATTTTGGCAATGAAGGCAGACCTTATACTTACCCAGAGTCGGATGAACGCAATTCCTCTCTTGCAAGCTTCGTCATTCACTGACCTATGTTGGCATCTGAGGTAAAGTAGTGACTGTGCAGTGATGCGTGAGAGTGAGCTGATGATATGGGGGAAATGACAATTTTATAGATTTTTATTAAGTAAACTATATTAGGGCTACATTATTTTTTTCATCAAATTGTATTGGTCACAGACACATATTAAGCAGATGTTATTGCGGGTGTAGTGAAATGCTTGTAAGAATAAGAACTATTTATGTGCTGTTCGTTCCTGTGGACTGTCGATCCTGTCCCGAACTTGACTCTAGAACTTCACTCCCATTCCTGCCGGTATCCCGTGGGATCTGCGGGAATCCTGTTCCCGTGTCAACCTCTAGTGTGCATTGCTACTAGTGTTAGCGCAATGACATGCTAGCTGTTCCCATAGACTTCCAGTCATTTGAGCCAATGACTCCATATAAAAGCTTGTCTCAGACTTAAATATATATCCATTTTRTTTTATTACATAATTTTTGGCAGCAGTGGCATGAATTTTATTAATATAGAGGAAAATTGCATATGGATGTAGCCTAATGCTTAATCTAACCACATAACCATTACACCATTAATACAATTTGGGAATCTTGAAATCTTCTATCAAACGATGAGTAGGCTAACCTTGGATCTTGTCATCATACTGGCGTTGAAGTTTTTAATAAACCATAGGCTGTAGACTGACTGGGGGCTGTAAGGAGTGCAGAGTGATGCATTGTGAGCTGCCTCTCTGCAGTCTCAATTCACAGCAATCTGTCAGGCTATGGCCATTATCTCAAATCAAATCAAATCAAATGTGGGCCTGTGTTTGATGTGGGCCTGTGTTTGATTGGTGGGGGGGATGCAGGAAAGCCACTAGGAGCAGAGGGAACTGCAACTTCTAATTAGTGATATCCGCTAGCAATGGAAGCCAGATGTGGTGACAGGAAGTCAAGGCACAGGGCTCCTGAAACGCACTCCACAAGGCCAGGGGTTAACAGCATTGCATTTGGCTGGCTGTGACTTAGCCATAGGATACACTTGTTCATTTGGTCCCACTTCACAACACATTATTACCTACCAGTCAGAGTACCTGTTGTGGTCTACCAGCCCTTTAAAAATGCCTCTCATTTCAGTTAAATGTCTGTGTTTGGATGTGTTAGATTGTCTTTGTGATGTGCAGAATGTGGTTGTACATGTATGTGTCTGTCCCACCAATTGATCATTTTGTCTGCTTCTAGGATGCCCTTCAAGATTGGACAACCAAAAAAGCAGATTGTTTCCAAAACAGTAAGTGTACAGTATTCTCTCCTCTCCCTGTCCCTAATTTACAAAAACGACCTAACATACCAACATAAGAGCTTCCATTAGTGTTGCACCTTCAACACCAATGAAACCAGACAATAGATAATGAAATCATGTATAATTTCGCTAGACACTCTCTACCAGGCTTTATTTAGCTTGTTGTTGTATAGAGGCATACTGGGATCTTACAACAACTCACTGTTTTACTGATGCGTGAGAGACTTTCAGACTGCAACAATCCAAGCTTGATATTTGTACCTCAATGGGCTAAGGCTAGGCACTCTGGCCCAACCAATTAAAAATAGTCATTTGCATTTTGTTGTTAGAAATGTATGCTATGTGTTTTAAATATGAGTGTCCTTCTGACGAAGACTGAAATGCCGTGGTGGCTCTGGAAGAGGATCGACATTTTCTTCTGGAAGACAAATTCAGGTTTAGCTTTTAAATGGATTTAGCTTTGAGGGAGAGCACCCCTATCCACACACTATACTGGGCAGTGAAGGAGTTAGGCTTAATTCGTGTCTTTGTGGCCTGTGGAGTGACTCCATAAACCTCACACAATGTTTCAGGTCCCACAGAATTTAATGGACAGCAGTTACCCAGCTTCTACTTCCAATTATTGATTCTCCAAAGGAGCCTATAATCAGCACATTCAGAAATGTTTTTTAAAAATGTGGAGGAAACCTAAAGGAAGACCCTCGTCCTGACCAACTACATTTTTAACTTGTTACCCTTGGATTTTCAGAAATATCTTGATATTGTATAAGGCTTATGAGTCTAGGTTCACAAAATGAGCATAGTGTACTAGAGGTAACCATCAGCAAATTGTCAGAGAAGTTACTGTACCCTCATCAATGAACCTGGTCAAGTGAGTCTGTGGGGTGTCAATTTGTCCAAACCATATGAGGGGGCAGAGGTTGCTGCCAGTGAGTGGGCACCCTCCTTAGGGAAAACCACTTCCACAGTAATTTGTCTGACTGTGGCCCAGCAGCGGCAGACAGTAAGAACAGGCTCCTGGGCAGCTTCCTGTGACATCCCAGGCCAGACCCAGGGAGTGGGCTAGAGTACAGGGAGCCCTGTGGACAGCCCTCCCTCCGGTGACAGACTGGCAGCTGCCTGTTTATCCAGAAGCCCACAGAACCACAAAAAAGGAACCCCTGCTACCTCCATAATCAGCGCTGGCCTGTTCAATCAGTCTAGTCTGATGTGAGGCAGAGGAGGGTGTGGGCTTTCAACCAGACCTCTAGAACTAAAAACATGAAACAAATTAGAGGAACTGGAGTGACTTCTAATTGTCCAAGGACCAGGGGGAGCCAGTCTGTGCTCAGATTATGGGTTTATTGTTGGACATTTCCATCGAAAAGGACCCATGAGCACAAGTTCCATATCAAATTGGGTGTCAAATGAAAGCCAAGATTAGGGTTGCAAAGGGAGGGTATATTACTGGAAACTTTTGAAGTTTACCAGTAAACCACCACAAATTTGGTATCTTTCAAGGATTTTAAGTAATCTATCACAAGACATCTAGTGGCCCTTTTGGGTACTTCAGATTATCACAGGTGTCTGTAAATATCTCTGGCCCTCTGTGTGGCCTTATCACATGTAAAATGTCTGAAATAATTCAAAAAAATTGAATGACAAAGCTGTAAAATATTATCCTAAATATAAACCATCAACTTAATGAATACCACCAACGTATTTATTTTARTATGTCTATGTATTTGTTGTCAATGTTTTGGCGTCAATCTGGTGGCAGTTGTGAAAAAAGTAAATATTTGGAAGAGTTGCAGAGTTAATAGAAAATAATGCCATTGTTGATTTGGTGCTTTTTTCATTAATATGGCTATTTTCTCTTGAACCATATGGTTTATCTACTAGAAACTCATAGACAATATGAACACAGATATAAAAAATGAATGCTACTGTATATATTAATAATTTAAAAAAAGTTATTCAAGTATAAATTACCAAAGTTACAGTAGATTGCCTTTCTGTTATTTACCAAAATTACTGAAGATTCCGGTAACTTTAGTAAATTACCAGTAGCTTTGCAACCATAGCTAAGAGCCTATATTTTGGGGGAAATTAAGGCATAGTATGCTCTGTGATTTCCAAACTTGTGGAACATGAGAATGACTTTCATATACATTACCAGTCAAACGTTTGACACACCTACTCATTCAAGGGTTTCTCTTTATTTTGACTATTTTCTACATTGTAGAATAATAGTGAAGACATGAAACTATGAAATAACACACATGGAATCATGTAGTAACCAAAAAAGTGTTAAACAAATCAAAATATATTTTATATTTAAGATTCTGAGTCAAAGCGTAATTCTGTTACTGTGTAATTGACCTGTCTCTCCAATAGCAGGGATATTTAGTATTTGGTAAGCGCGTGTTAGGACTAAAATGGAACAACATTGACTGAACAGACTTGAACAGAAAGATGATAATGTTGTATTTAACAATGAGTTTCAATGTGTTTTTACAGGTTGAAAGAGACTTTGAACGAGAATATGACAAGCTCCAAAAGTAAGTTTGTTAAAGATTTAATTTGTGCTCTGTTTCCCATATGTATTGACTGTGCATCAATATTACAGCAAAAAAAACAACATTGCTGACGAACACTGAACTGACACAGACTACAAAGCATTATGACTGCTATTTTAAGTGCACATATTCCATTGATTTGTGGAGGTGAACACACATGCGTGTTATCTAAGGGCTTTTAGGCTTCCACATCAACATTTAAATAATTGTTTTCAATGGGAAAGACAATGTTAGACCCAATCTTTCACATCTCTCTTTTCAGACCCATGCAGAACTGAGTTGGGTTACACAATATAGATTGTTTGTGTGAAACCAAGTAGAGAAGTGTTCAAAGCATTCTGTTGCCCAAGACCTTCCATGAGCTAGCACATAGGAGGCCCTCCCCTGCTGTGTGTCTTAGGTTAAAGAGACTCCCCGATGGGCCTGCAGACTGAGTGGGAGCGCTTCAAGGTTTCGTTGAGTAGGAGACATGGCACCACAATATACCTTACACATGATGAGTAAGAGGAGCAGGCATATACAGACGTCTTGGCACTCCCTTCAGATCCATATCAGGAACTCTTAGTGAACGTAGTCTGTCATCTAGCTCTTTGAACTGTTGTTGAATTCAATATTTCTATTCATTTGATTGGAAATATAACCAGTGTCATTTTAAAGACCTCTCGGGCTCCAATTTGGCAAATTATTTTATCATCCAATGCCTTCCACGTTAAGTCTTGCATCTCTAATCCCAAAGCAGTATTTTTCATTTTTTTATACCTGAGATCATTTGCTAATTCCATACTTCTATGGCATTATACCATAGCAGCAGGGAGTGTAGAGAGGCTGGCTGTTGGCGGCAGTAGAGGGCAAACTGTTGGGGCACCCAGCAGTGAGTAGCAGCAGCTGCTTCAGCAGGCATCCATTAACACCTTGTAGGAACAGACCTCTGGCACACCTGGCCGACATCCAGAAGAGCCCTCCTCAGCCTTCACACTCTCCTGCCCCCTGTCAGATAACACAGATTGGACAAGGAAATGGGAAAAGCGTTGTTGTTTTTTCAGTCCCCCTCCCTTAATGAATCCCTGAAAACTAATGTGACAGCAGTCTCCTGGGAGTTGCTAAACAGTCCCTCGTTTCCCTTAATTGATATAATGAACGACACACGATACAGCCTCCGTACTCTCATAATTGCTATTTTAACACCCATCATTTGAATGAATGTGGAGGGATGATTGAAGACATAAATGCTTATATGCCAGAATTTAGTTGACCGAAACATGAAGCAATCCTAGTATTTTTAATTAGCTAAAGGGATGTCATAATAATGTGTTTTATATAAAATCAATGCAATTTGTAATCCTATTGAATGTCCCAGTTCATACAGTGCCTTCTGAAAGTATTCAGACCACTTTACTTTTTCTGAATTTTGTTACGTTACAGCTAGTGATGCACCGATATGACATTTTTGGCCGATACCGATATCCAATATTTTCCTTGCCAAAAAACCCAAAACGGTAAAGATAATCGATATTAAAAATGTTTGCATTCTAATACAGTTAAATAGTTAACACACACATGGACGCAGCGGTCTAAGGCTCAGTGCAAGAGGCATCACTACAGTCCCTGGTTCGAATCCAGGCTGTATCACATCCGACCGTGATTGTGAGTCCCATAGGGCGGGGCACAATTGGCCCAGCGTCGTCCGGGTTTGGCCAGGACAGTCCATCATTGTAAATAAGAATTTGTTCTTAACTGACTTGCCTAGTTAAATAAAGGTTACACACACACACACACCGCACTGACCAAAAAGTTATTTTGTTGACAGTTACATACGTCCCCATTACCAGTAAAACATCATCAAACCAATTTTTTTCACTTACTTGCTGTGTGGTTTCATTGTTCAGTCGTTTCAATCTCAACCAGGATTTCTATGGAACGCTGTTTGGGTCTTTGCTATGGAACGCAGTTTGGGTCTTTGCTATGGAACGCAGTTTGGGTCTTTGCTATGGAACGCAGTTTGGGTCTTTGCTATGGAACGCAGTTTGGGTCTTTGCTATGGAACGCAGTTTGGGTCTTTGCTATGGAACGCAGTTTGGGTCTTTGCTATGGAACGCAGTTTGGGTCTTTGTGTGTCAAAAAAGAAAATAATGACCAGTAGATAACACTCTTTGACGTGTCAAATAAGCTTGTTGACCAATCAGGACCMGAATATGACTGCACGTCACATAATAATTTGACGTGTTCATACATTTTTTACATAGTTATTACACATTGATTACACTATCACTTGTATTTCATGTCACAACGATTCATCAATACGTATGCTACGATACTGGTAAAGTTGTCTCGCGCACCTACAGTGCTGGTCATTTAAAAAAAAAAAAGCTAGCTAGCTCATGGATGCAAACAATGTTCTTCCCCAAAAACATAGCAAAGCAACAATCTGTTTCAGTAGCTATAGTTAGCTAGCTAACTATATAGCTAGTTGTCATCATCTAAAATAACCCTAATTTATAAGACCAGTTTTTATTTGATTTATGGTGGTCGGACCCATCTATGTGAAGCTAGCCACAATAAGGATCAGCCGCAATAGTGGACTTTGCGGTTAGCCTTCAAAATAAAAGTATGGCATACCTCTACTATTTGTATTCATTTGCATCACTGTCAATGATTTTGAAGGCTAATCTCAAAGTCCACTATTGTGCCTAATCCTTATTGTGGCTAGTTTCACAACTGATAACCAAGTCCGGTCGAGACTCACTAGCCAGATGAAGCTAGCTGGCAGCTTATGGGCCACACTTAGCTTTGGGCAACACGGTTAAGTAGCTGGCTAGCTATTTATTTTCATGAACTGAAGTTCAATTTCAATAGGCGAACAACAAGTGGCAACCTAGCTAATACTTGCTCACAAGGATTCCTAAATCATTGCTAAGAATAATGAAAATGACTGCAGTTTCTACTGGTCATTGTTTTCAGGCTGGTTGTATTGGTGCTAGCTAGGTACCAAGCTAAAGCTAGCTACCCCAGAAGTTGCGGTCGAACAAATGATGCTTTATTACCAACGTGGTATTGGAAACACATCGTTCGTGGCCGGTGTTTGCTTGTTTGCAGACTTTTTCTATACAGCTTTGACAGTGCTACTGTATKTTTTTTGACATGCAAAGACCCAAACGGCGTTCCATAGTATGTATGTCTTGAAGCTAACAGCAGTGACGCTATTACTGTGTAACTCCGCTAGGGCAACTTCTGACAAATAGCGCACTTGGTAGTGTGTACCGGTGCTCGACCAGTTGGCGAAGGCCAACATCACTCACGACAGAGAACGGTTGATTGTCAAGGGCAATGAATTCCATTATCTTGGCTTTAATGGATTTCGCCTTTTGAGTTCTCTCGCTGAAATTTTCTTACTCTTTCAAATGACTGCTCGACTTGTTGACTGTTCGATCCACACAGCAGATATTGTGAGCTAGGTTATGAATGCTGTGTTGCACGTGTAGCGCAAACTACACTATATAGGTATGCACGTCAGCTTCAACATTGGCGTTAAACTAGACATCTAGTTCACCGATATATCATGCATCCCTAGTTACAGCCTTATTCTAAAATTTATGAAATACAATTTTTTCCTAATCAATCTACACAAACTACCCCATAATGACAAAGTGAAAACACGTTTTTAGAAATACCTTATTTGAGCTCATGTGCATCCTGTTTTCATTGATCATCCTTGAGATGTTTCTTCAACTTGATTGAAGATAAATTCAATTGTTGGACATGATTTGGAAAGGCACACACCTGTCTATATAAGGTCCCATAGTTGACAGTTCATGTCAGAGCAAAAACCAAGCCATGAGGTCGAAGGAATTGAGCTCAGAGACAGGATTGTGTTGAGGCACAGATTTGGGGAAGGATACCAAAACATTTCTGCAGTATTGAAGGTCCCCAAGAACTCAGTGGCCTTCATCATTCTTAAATGGAAGAAGTTTGAAACCACCAAGACTCTTCCTAGAGCTGGCCGCCCYGCCAAACTGAGCAATCGGGGAGAAGGGCCTTGGTCAGGGAGGTGACCAAGAACCCGATGGTCACTCTGACAGAGCTCCAGAGTTCCTCTGTGGAGATGGGATAACCACCTCTGCAGCACTCCACCAATCAGGCCTTTATGGTAGAGTGGCCAGATGGAAGCCACTCCTCAGTAAAAAGGGGCATGACAGCCCGCTTGGAGTTTGCCAAAAGCCACCTAAGGGACTCTGAGACAATGAGAAACAAGATTCTCTGGTCTGATGAAACCAAGATTGAAATCTTTGGCCTGAATGCCAAGCGTCACGTCTGGAGAAAACCTGATACCAGCCCTACGGTGAAGAATGGTGGTGGCAGCATCAGGCTGTGGGGAMGTTTTTCAGCGGCAGGGACTGGGAGACTGGTCAGGATCGAGGGAAAGATGCCGGAGCAAAGTACATAGAGATCCTTGATGAAAAACTGCTCAAGACCTCAGACTGGTGCGAAGGGTCACCTTCCAATAGAACAATGACCCCTAAGCAACAGCTAAGACAACTCAGCAGTGGCTTCGGGACAAGACTCTGATTGTCCTTGAGTGGCCCAACCAGAGCCCGGACTTGAACCCAATCGACATCTCTGGAGTGACCTGAAAATAGCTGTGCAGCGACGCTCCCCATCCAACCCAACAGAGCTTGAGAGGATCTGCAGAGAAACTCCCCAAAACAGGTGTGCTGAGCTTGTAGCTTCATACCCAAGTAGACTCAAGGCTATAATCGCTTCCAAAGGCGCTTCAATAAACTATTGAATAAAGGGTCTGAATCCTTGTGTAAATGTGATATTTCCGTTTTTTTTTTTTTTATACATTTGCAAAAGATTCTAAAAACCTGTTTTTGCTTTCTCATTATGGGGTATTCTGTGTAGATTGATGAGAGAAAAAAGCAATTCAATCAGTTTTAGAATAAGGCTATAACGTAACATAATTTGTAAGAAGTCAAGGGGTCTGAATAATTTCCGAATGTACTGTAGGTTATTTTGTAGATGTTATTTGTAGCATTCTTGTTGGACTGAGATCCCAGTAAGACTGTCAGTGAGCTCTGTATAGGCATTAGTGATTTGTTCAGGGTGCACACAGTGGACCCTTTTTCTGTACTGCCCTCTGCCTACCCTAGCTGCTGAATGCCAACACATGATCCCACTGTCAGTTTGCTCTGTAGATGCTTAACTATACTTGGACCGATACTTACCAAATGTTAAATGCTGTATTATTGTGATATCCAAGAACCTGAACTGAAAAAACTACGTTTCCCTTATTTTACAGGTTGGAAGATCAGACAAAGAAGCTCCACAAAGACATGAAGAAAAGCACAGAGGCTGATATAGGTGTGTTTTTGACACAGTGTTTCATATTTTGATCAGTCTCTGGAAAAAACATTCCCACTGATCATCTTTTCTATCATGTACAAATCTTCTTMAAATCATTAGCTTTCTCTCATTCAATTCATCTCTTTCACACGCTCGGCATACATTCACTGACACCTTAATTGTTGTTGCCTGTCAGGTTTTTCAGGGACAATGTCTCTTGTGCAATTTTGAAAAATGAGGTTAGCCTAATTTCAGTAGCCCTTAAAAATAAGCAATAAGCAAACATACTTACACTCTTCCTACTCATAGCTTTTAGCTTACATTCTGTTTTACATTTCTGCTGCTAAGAAAGATATTTATTTTTTGTTGGAGCTTTTGGAAATGGAAATGGGTATCTTTGGGAGGAGCAGTAGCAGAAATTGCCCCTGGTAGCGATCTACTCTGAGGGTGGAGAGGGGAAGGATGGGGGAGTGAGGGGCTTCTTCATTTCCTCTGCTTTGTGCTCTGGAATATGGGATGATGCCTCATCAAAGTATCAGAGCTGTCAACATCTTGTTATAATTAATGGATTCCATCTGTTGCACAGGTCCTTTCTCCACCAACTGCCACCAAACAACAAAGAGTGGACCTGCCTGCACAGCACAGTGTGCTCCACACAGCGTTTCATAATGGCAATCATTTGTCTAGTCTATTTAAAGTAAGACGATGAAATTGTGGGCTCTTCTGGGGCAAGTCCACAAGTCATTAGAGATTCATCTTTATAGAGTCAGGATATCACTGACCACAAGCCATTTATACCATTGGCAACACAAATCTTTATTACCTAACTAAAAATAGAACACACTATGGAATTAAAATTGAACTGTCCAGTGAAAATCACACTTTTAAAAGTTCATATTCTCATACCTAAATAATGTTGTTGACTCATTCTGTACTCGTATTTGTGGCCAAAGTATACATTGGAGAAAAACCACTTTAAAAAAAACCACCTCAAACTTGTATCTCAAACAGACAAAAAAAAWAAAAATGCTTGCTATTTAAGCAATAAGGCACATGGGGTGTTGTAAATGGCCAATATACCACGGCTAAGGGCTGTTCTTAAGCGCGACGCAACGCAGAGTGCCTGGATACAGCACTTAGCCGTGGTATATTGGCCATATACCACAAACCCCCGAGATGCCATATTGCTATTATAAACTGGTTACCAAAGTAATTAGAGCAGTAAAAATAAATGTTTTGTCATACCCGTGGTAAACGGTCTGATACACCACAGATGTCAGCCGAACCACCCAGTTTATAATTCCTCATAGAACATGATGTCATGTTGGCTCATTGGCTGAGTTTGCCAATCAGCAGTCTACTCGCATTAATATTTGTAATGATTGGTATGCGGCCACACCATTTTGTTGTTGAGGTACGCCTACACTATTCCAACACAGAAAAGCTGCTTTTTTAAACATACTTAATTKAAAAAAATTGTAATGTGTTTTTACCCGATCCTCAGAGCTCAGAGGCCTCAGTAGAGTTTGATGTGGGGTTTTTTATTTTACTTTACGTCTTATCAATTTCTCTGTATGTCCCCAGTGCATCTAATTTATTTTGARAGTGATGCGGTGATCCGATATGTGCTCTGTGTCTAAGATAAAGTGGCAGGAGTGCAGATTAACTGTAATTGGCGTTGGCACTATAGAAACATTTGCACACATTCCCAGTGCTTTTGTGAATATTCATCACAGCAGCCGAGCCCACCACCCCCTCGACTCTCCAACTGATGCTGCTGCTTCTCTATCCTACTTTTCCTTTTCGCTTATTTAACTTTTGTGTCTATCAAATGCACACAGTGTCAGTCCTGGCATGGGTGCTCACCTCTGCTGCTAGCCATGCCCATCAAGCATGTCTGGGCCAAATAGTCAAACCAGGTCAAACATTAATAATACTGATTGTACATGTAACTGCCAAAATAATGGAAACACTTGAGTAAGTTATATATTTACAAAGTATATTGAAAGCAGCTGCTTTCACACAGGTGTGGTTCCATCCCATCATGCTCAGGGGAAGGCTCATGTATAAAAATTCTGGGCAGGCCATTATTTTGGCTACCATGYCTATAGGATTACAATGCCCCCATCCACAGGGCATGAGTGGTCTCTGAATGGTTTGATGAGCATGACAATTTTGTAAACCAAATAACATGGCCATATCAGTCACTAGATCTCAACCCAATGGAACACTTATGGGAGATTCTGGAGCGACGCATGAGACCGCTTCTACCACCACCATCAACAAAACACCAAATTATGGAATTTCTCATAGAAGAATGATGTTGCATCCCTTTAATAGAATCTATGTCAAGGTGCATTGAAGGTGTTCCGGCTTGTGGTGATTAAGACACTTTATTTAGGTGTTTCCTTTATTTTGGCAGTTACCTGTATGTTTCTCCATTCCTCCGTTCTCTATTCGGTTATCGCTTTTTTTCTTTCTCTCTATATCTCTCCTTCCCATTTCCCTCTTTTCAGGACCAGTTTACCATTTGAATACTAATATTCCCTGCCTGTTTTATGTCTTTCAGCGATGTCCAAGGCAGCAGTGAAGATCTCAGGTGACCTGCTCAGTAACCCGCTGTGTGAACAGGACCAGGCCTTCCTGGAGTCCATGACGGCTCTGGACACAGCCATGAAGAGGATGGACTCCTTTAACCAGGAGAAGGTCAGTGTCAGGACCTGTCCGTTCTTCTCTCCCTCTGCCTCACACCACAGCCGAGTCATTCTCCTAGATTGTATTCCAAGTGGGGTGCATCGAAATTGTCTATTGAAACCAAAATAAAAAGAGTATATAGTTTATTTTGGTTTCAATAGACAATTTCGATGCACCCCACTTGGAATACAATCTAGGAGAATACAGTGGTAGAAGAAACCCTCCTCCAGCCTAGCTTTCACAGCTCTACCTATGGGCATTGTATTCAGTATCTTGACAGGTATGCCTCATACGCTCCCCTCTCTTCAAACACTCAAAGGGCAGAAACCAAAAGGGTTTGATTGGCCTAAGTGTATTTTCATCATTGTCAATATTGCATAACTGTGTGAACGAGAAAAAAATTATCTCACTCAAGATCTCTTCTCGTCTGTTGAAAGCGTCTCCAGCAACACACTGGTCTATTAGCTGCTCATCTTTGTCGAATATCAGAGAGCTGTAGATCGGATGCATTTGTGACTCACTAGTATTTTTTTWAAATAACTCATACTATGGAATAGCTTCACTTGGGAATGTCACAGGCTGTTTTAATGGGATCTGTTCTCTGCATGATCTTCCCCAGTCCCTCTCTGTGAGCAATGCTACTTCTGCTCTTAGCTCCTTTATGTTATTTGCCATGTGTGCTTCACATATTTGATTAAAATCATCGCTGCAGGTAATTGCTAAGGAAATCATAGGGTTGGCATTGCATGTGTGTTTCTACAGGGCATTGCACTGTGAGAGGCAACTCTGTTAAGGTAGAGAAGTCAGTCACACAGGGAATCACACTGATCATCAAGAATGCAGAAGAAAAAAAATTGTACAAGWCCTGATTCTACTATAACTTCAGAGTGCTTTTTCCATTAGTGTGCCTTTGACTAGTTTTCCCAGCATCCTTTTATTTGCTGATGGCTTTACCTTGAGTGACCAATGTCCATCTCTGTACATATTCTGAAGATCTCTGTGAATTCCTTTCAAGCGCTCAACAACAAGGCATTCTTCAAGCAAAGACTAGACATACACCACGTAAACTGTGCTCAGATGTAATCAAGATATACAGTAGTCATTTGAAATGACTGGACAAAGTTAAGTGTGGTGACTGTTTGTGGTTCACAGCTGATGATCTATGGTGGGTTGGTTCTTAGTGGTCTGCCAAGAAGAACAGTCCTTCAATTTTGACTGTCTTTAATATGGAATGTCTTCTGAAGATTGGAAATGAGTAACATTTTCATACATTTTAACATCAAAATCCTTTCAGCTCAAATTCTGGAATCTTTACAAAAGCAGAAGCATTGCCAATATTTTCTACCGAACTGTTATGAAATGTAGGCAATTAAGAGTCCATTTTCAGTCTGCTTTTCTCATTCCTTCTCCACTTCCCTCTTAGTTAAACAGTGTCAAGACCCTAAAGGGTAGTTAACATCTCTTACTGTTTTCCTCTGAGCCCTCTTCCCTTTGACTACGCTAATAACCTTCATCGCCTTCACCTTTGCACAACCTGGGAGGCCAGCTTTGCACTACACAGCATTCATCTTGTTGGACTACTTGAGCTTTCCAAATCATCTCCAATTGGTTTTGAGCTGCTTTGAGTCATACGGTCAGGAACAGCTAGATGTCAATGCGGTATTGTATTTTTATTTGTTTTACATCCCTGGCGTTTTGCAGGTCAATAACAAAAGGTGCAGGTTTGCTCTAACAGTGTGTAGGAGTGGAGGCGTTGGCTGGCTCCATAGGGTGTAATTTCCTTGCTTGGCTTCATGGCCATGGTCTGCTGGACAGGGCTCCAGCCAGGCAGCATGGAGCCAAATACACCTTCTCACTTCTGGAGGCGAAGCAGTTAGAAAATAATACAAAATACATTATTCTCAATCATATCCAGCCTGCTTGTTTTTTTTTCTTCATGATTTTTAAGTGGCCTTCAGAGACAGTTTTGACATGCAACCCTTCTGTTATCACAAAATGGTACTTGAGTTTAGAGGCCTCCTTTTTCAGCCAGTCTCAGTCAACAAGATGTTTAACATGACTGTGTTCTGCTACAGTATGTCTCTCTGTGCCGCTTAGCTTGGCATTCGTTAAACTGGTTGAAACCTGACGGCAAAGCTTTTCTAGGCCTTTGGTTGGTCAGTTGGTTCAATATTTGGAATATCACCTCAGGAGTCCAGAGATGTTAAAGCCCAGCGCAGCTCACCAGAATCATACTCCACCAGCTCTCCCTCCAAGCTGGCTGTTCTTCCTTCTGACGGCACCACCAACGACTCAACTGCTCAAGCAAAACAGACACAGAAGCAAACATTCTTTGCTCGCCTTGGTGTTGAGACGAGATGATTTGCCGCGGGGGCTGCGATTGAGCGAGCGGATAAAACGTGCATGGATAATGAAGGCAGCAGTGGCCCAGGCCTGTGTGTGTATTTCTAGGGCTGAGGAGGGCGCGGAGCCCCCCCGGCACACTGCTGCTGAAGTCAAGCCCTAGTGAAAATGGCGGCTGAGCAGTAGCGGATGCTCCGTTTGGAGGGGTATTGATTTCCTCCGCGATCTGCGTGTATTTTTGGGAGGCCTGTGTGCCGGGATGGCCTCTGCCCCGTGACTCACTCACAGAGACTGCTGCTAGAGCTCCGGCCTCAGGCACTGCTGGGCCTCAGCTGAATAGTCCTTCCCCCCTCTCTGTGGGAAAGGGCAGAGGGTAGAGGGCACCAGCATGCTTAAGCAAATGTGCTGGTGTTGTTCTCCCTGCTTACTGCATGCACTCACCTCGGCAGCAGCCCAGCTCCAGCCTTTTCACTCTCCCAGGGAGGGGGGGATGGTGTGAATATGTAAAACGGAGGAAAATGTGAATTCCCATGTACTTATTTGTTATTGGTTCTCTCAAACTACATTCATTCGCGTTATGTATTTGGAAAGATGCCTTGCGAGTGTGTGTGGGTGTATATTCTCAGAGACTGTCAGGGCATTCACAATGCTTTGCTGTTGTACAGTATTTGCTTCTTATGTTCTGTGATTGACTATCCTTCCAATAACTAGTGAATGATTGATTAGTTGTACTAGGCTCATTGTTCTCATGGAGTTGTCTTGACACTTTTATTCCTCATTGAAATGTTTTGAACGATGCTCTTCACTGGAGTTGTTTGCCGGGTTAACTTAGCGTTCTGTCAGAGACGTAGATCTACGAGTCATATTGAATCTGCAATGTAAATGACTTTGTAAACTTTATTAAATGTGTGCCAACTTCTGTCGATGAGACTTTGGCACCCAGGCTGGAGGCCTCTAGATGAGATGTTCATTTACTTCCACTTAACAAAGCCCCCCCCCTTCCCCTGTCGGCTCCGAGAAGGAGAATGCAGGAAAATATAAACTGTTATTGTTAAAATGTTTGTTTGCAAAGAACTTTCATCTTGTAAGGCAGCCCACCCTCCGCAGGATTTGAAATCAGTGGGGCTTAGCTTTCATGTCCGTCCCCTGACAGTTGCATCCTTTTGTATTGTTCAGCTCTATGAATATTCAGGTGTTTCTCCTCGGGGCTTGTGTACAATAAAGAGTCAACGTCACAAAAGTTTCTTGCAACCCGCCTCACCTCCCTCCCCTCTATTGTCTTGAGTGCTCTGTTTGAAAATACACAGTTGTTGATTTTTTTTATCATGCTGTTAATGAGTGGGACTTGGAGCTATTTTGTATTTTGTTCAACTTAAAATAATTCACTTTGACAACAAATTTCAAGTAATAAAGACATTCCCTTTCAGTTTAAGAGAAGTACTGCACTTTTTAAATGAACGTTTGACCCGTGTTTGTTCGTCCATAGGTGAACCAGATCTCAAAGACGGTGATCGATCCTCTGAAAAAGTAAGTGTCTATCTGGACCTGCACCTCTCCTATTGTCTGCATATTTTTAATACATCACAAGCAGCAGCTGCTGTGTCTTAAAAGCTGCTCTGTCTGTAGAGTGGGAAGGAGCACACACTTAAGGGGAGCTTAGCACTAGGTCCAGAAGGCTCTGTAATAAAGCATAGTCGATAGTAAAACTGGACTGGACTGGGGAGAGAATGGGGCTGCTGTGGTGGTGTGTCTGGAAGAAAGTTTACTTGGTTCCCCTTCCCTACTCTCGCCCCCGTCCGTCCAAGCACCACACTACACACACACACACACAGTGCAGAGGCGGTAGAGGGAGTGGCCAGGCCGGGAGCAAGGATCCCACCCGTCTTCCGTAGTGCTTGTTAAGGTCCTACTTCCTCCTGCTGACCCCTCCCCGGAGGCTGTTTTTTGGAGTGGGGTGTGTGTGTGTTTGAAAAAGAGAGACTTAATGCTCTTGCCAGTGTCTGTCTGGTGAATTTGTGTGTGTAACTTTTGTTTATAACCACAAATCGGTCTGAAATCCCTGATCTTTTCATATCAAACCCTTCACAAAGTGAACTTTGATGGAACATAAGAATGCTATGAGTTAGTGTGCGTGTGCTATTGGCCTCTTCATCTTGTGTTCTGGTGCCGGAGCTGTGACAGGATGGAATGGTTCTAATTTCCTCTTCCTGGTGGGCGGCAGGCGGACGTGTGGGCAGGCCCTGAATATGGCAGAGGGCCCAGCTTCCTGGGCCAAGGGCAGGAGATTGGCTGGAGAGCAGGACTTGTCTCAGGACAGTACACACATACCGCATTGGACAAACACATTGTGGGGAGTCACTGAACTAACAGGATGGGCTCTGAGGCCAGATGAAGTTAGCCTCTCACTTATATGAGATTGAAATAGGTCAGGAAGTAGTAGGTTTAGTCCTGCATGCATAAACAATGTTTTAAGATCGGGAATACAAGCCGTCAGCCCTTTTGCTGTATATGGCGTTGAAGCACAGCGTAATGTAATTAATCATCGAAGTATAGAGGACTGATCTATTAAGCCACCATACATTAAGCTTCCATTAGTCCACCAGTAACTGAATGTTGACCATTGTTTCTGAAGTCTCAGTACTCTTTTGTTGTTTTTGTGTCGATCTGTAAGAACCTGTGGAATCTTAAATGGAGCAGAGAATGGTCCGAGCCTGGAAAGTCTCTTAATGTTTTTTTTTTATTTGTCCCTTCAATGGGCTGTGTGTGTACGTGCCGGCCGGTGTGTATTCACATTTAGGCCACACTTAGTTGGGTCATTAACACTCACTGTATTAACACATCCAGGAAATAATGAGCTCAAAAAGGTCAGTCTTTCTTCTCACCTCTCTCTCTCTCTCTCTCTTTATCTGTCTCCCTCTCCCTCAGTCTCTCCCTTTATCTGTCTCTCTCCCTGTCTCCATACCTCTAACTCTTTCTCTCTCCCCCCTTTTCTCTCTCTGTCCCTCTCTCTGTCTCGCTCTCCATCCATTCAGCGGAATCAGTGAATGACATCAGTCTGTTTATGTGGAGGGAGGGGGAGTGTGTGGGCATGAGTCGTTGCTGTTATCTGGGCCTCCTAGCCGAACCCTTTCTGCTCCATTGCTCTTTTGGGTAAGACTGAAGGCAGCTCTGTCGTAAAGGCTTGCTCTGGTCCAAGCAGTGGCAGGGCAAACCAGCACTGCTCCTTTAAGCTAGCAAGGCTGGGAAATGGACTTCCCCGACACTCTGGTTAATTTAGCCTGCTTTGGGAGTTACTCAAGGTGCTGTTGGATTTCTGTTGTTGTGAAATAGTAGCAATTAGATGTGTTTAAGGGGGTGACTCAAAATGACGTAGCCTATAAACTAGCCTACGTTTTAATCACAGAAATGTTTTTTATTTGTATGTTTTTATGTTCAGTCTAGACTCATGCCAACTGCCCCCCCCCCCCCCCCCCCCCTTATCTGGGGTTTCTGCGCATTGCCCTCTTTATATCTGTGCGATCAGTTATCTAGCTTGCGTTAGTCCTCTCACTTTCCATTAACAGAGTCAAAGCATAAGCATGTTCGGTAGAGAAAAAACCTACCTATGAAAAAAAAGAGGAGTTCTGCTTGGCACATATTTAACACATACTCTGTCTTTACCCTTTTACACTTAGCCTAGCCTACACAAGACCCAACAAACGGCAAAAACATAAACGCAACATGCAACAATTTCAAAGATTTTACTGAGTTATAGTTTATATAAGGACATCAGTCAATTGAAATAAATTCATTAGGCCCTAATCTATGGATTTCACATGACTGGGAATACAGATATGCATCTGTTGGTCACAGATACCTTACATAAATAGGTAGGGGCTAGGATCAGAAAACCAGTCAGTATCTGGCGTGAAAACTGGAAAATATTGTTCCTTACAAAAGACGTAAAACTGAAGCAATTTCGAATTCCAGTAACTTCCAGTAACTTCTCTTGGGTAGCAGCCTCATGCAGCGCGACACATCTCCTTTGCATAGAGTTGATGTGGCTGTTGATTGTGGCCTGTGGAATGTTGTCCCACTCATKTTCAATGGCTGTGTAAAGTTGCTGGATATTGGCAAGAACTGGAATACGCTGTCATAAACGTTAATACAGAGCATCCCAAACGTGCTCAATGGGTGACATGTCTGGTGAGTGCAGGCCATGGAAGAGCTTGGACATTTTCAGCTTCCAGGAATTGTGTACAGATCCTTGCAACATTGTGAGCATTTGTCCACTGAAGTCGGTTACATCGCCGAACTGCAGTCAAGTCAAGACCCTGGTGAGGATGACGAGCATGCAGATGMGTTTCCCTGAGACGGTTTCTGGCAGTTTGTGCAGAAATTCTTCAGTTGTGCAAACCTACAGTTTCATCAGCAGTCCAGGTGACTGGTCTCAGACGATCCTGCAGGGGAATAAGCTGGATGTGGAGGTCCTGGGCATGCGTGGTTATACGTGGTCTGCGGCTGTGAGGCCGGTTGGARGTACTGCCAAATTCCCTAAAACAACGTTGGAGGCGGCTTATGGTAGAGAAATTAACATTCAATTCTCTGGCAACAACTCTGGTGGACATTCCTGGAGTCAGCATGCCACTTGCATGCCACCCTCAGAACTTGAGACATCTGTTGCATTGTCTTTTATTGTCCCCAGCACAAGGTGCGCCTGTGTAATGATCATGCTGTTTWATCAGCTTCTTYATATGCCACACCAGTCAGGTGGATGTATTATCTTGGCAAAGGAGAAATGCTCACTAACAGGAATATAAACAAATTTGTGCACAACACTTTAGAGAAATAAGCTATTATTTCAGCTCAGGAAACATGGAGCCAACACTTTACATGTTGCGTTGATATTTTTGTTACGTATACTTTATATTTTCATTACTCAATCACAAAATATGCATCATTTATGAGTAATCTTGGCTTTCACTGTTAGTCCCTCATTTCATAGTGAGATATGGGAGGTCAACATATTCTTAGAGATACCTTTTTGTTATTTTAGTAATGTGAAATTGACGGTGTTAAGTGGAGCGGTCAGTGAGCCTGCCAGACTAAGGTTCCTCCCAGGTCTCTGGTCAGCTCCAGCTGGGCTGGTTGGTCCAGACTGGGGCTTGGCTGACTGTCGGGTTGTGTCGGTCCAGCTATGGATCAGCTTGTCATAAACAAGCTCTCTCGACCAGTTGCTATTTTCGTCCACCTGCTATTTTCAGCCAGCCACCACACCCTAAATGACCAGTCACACAGACGGTGGTAGTGCGCCCTTGGTCCAGCAGAGCCTGGGCTAGACAAGGCTGGAGTAAATATAGGCTGGTCTGGAGCTGACCGGTCAGTATGTGGACGTCAGTCCAGAGACATCTAGGGAAATGTCCAACCCAGCCAGCGATCCAGCCCAAACTATCATTACGCAGCGTGTACAGTGACCTTCAAACACAGCCACTATCACGCCACTACATGTCTGAGTTACAGTTGAGTCAGACAGGCTCCCACAGAGCTCCTCTTGAGACAGTCTGAGCACAACACGGACACATTGGCATCCTCTTGGAGCTCTACCTCTAGGTATACAAGCATTGGGACAGTGAGGAGATCATTAGTGTGGAAGGATGGGATCAACTCCTTGTATCGGCTCACACAGGTGTTCTCTCAGTCACATCATTAAGAGGAAGGACTGACTGTCGCCACTACCAGATACCGCCTACCTACAATGTGATCATGTGTGAGGGTGACTAAGTGACCTAAATGCTGTCATTACTACTCTATTGCTTTGCTGTAGTCATCAGACATCATGGCACCTCATGACACCGTGCAGAGGTGGTGTGCTCTGGTGGAGGAGAATGTGGTCAGCTTTTGTGCCTATTTAGTGAGCCAGTGTGGTGTGTAATGTCATGGACCAATGGAATTGTTTCAGAGTGCACTCGTGCCTAGAGGGTGGTTGCATAATCCCCTGGCACTCGAAGTATGTGAACACTACACTGGAGCAAGAGGCAGATAGTAAACTACTAGAGGAAGGCATCCACTCTGCGCTGCCTGCCGTAAACTGAGCCAAAGTGATGTTTTATAAATGGAGGGAGAGCGTGGGCMGTGGGGCTGGGCTCTGTGACGTCGCCAAAATGATACAGGGCCGCTCCCTTCTCAACTTCCTGTGGGGAAACAATCCACACCTTGTCTGAGGCCCAGGTCACGTCACACTGCCCTCCTCCCACCGGCCCACCCCTTCACAGGGCTTACTCTACTCTGTGTTGAGGAAGACTGGATTTCACAACCTCTTGTCAGGTCCATTGTCAATTCCCTTCACCTGTTGCATAGTAAGTAGAGGGAAAGGAAGATTGGCTCATTGTTTGAGTAAAAAGTGAATCACTGGCACACTTTACGCTAGTGAGAGTAGCATACCAAGGAACTACGCTATAGCTATCTGCAGCCTGTATGAAATCATCTCAGATGATTAATAGAAAAACAAAGCAATGTCATCAGGTTATGAAACTTGCATTAGACCTGTGTAATTAAACATGCATGGTGAATATGACACCTGTCTTACTGTGCCTATATATAATCACACAAAATATATTAAAGTGCTCTCAAATGTGACACTTGGTTAGATTTTCTGACTAAACAGGTTGGCAACCATTTGTTTTGTAGTTTGGAAAATGTTAATCTTTTGCAAATGAAGTGGCGTAGCTGCTTTCCTGCACTGTATTTCCCAATAAAAGCAGAACGCACAGAACCAGTGTGTTGGAGCAAAGTAAGTCCCAGGATGAGGCATGGACTCCTGTTGCTAAGTTACAGATGAGTGTTTCCTATTTTTAGTACCTAAGACAAGGATTCTCTCTGAAAGAATGTATTTTCATTTTGAATAACATAATTGAAACCGAATGAATTGTTTCATGCCATTTGCACTAGAGTAATTCAATATTAACAACCAAGGACAGTGTATCTAGTCTACACTGAGGTCTCCTACTTGAGGGCGCTTTTCTGTGTTACATGCGTATCGATCCAGGTGACCTCACACAAGRACCTCTGAAAGATATTTGTAAACCCCAATTCAAAAAGTTCTCAATGGTTCAGAAAAAGCATAGATTTTTAAAAATATTTTTTCTTAAAGTGCAGTTTTCTATGCACATTTTTATTATTTCAAGACAACATCTAGGGTTCAGTTGGCATGATTGGTTTAGATGTATTGGTCTGAATTGAGAGCACATTGCATTAAGTAGGAAGAATCATTCAGATTGTCTGTTAATAGGCAGTTGTTCCTCTGACAGGGCTCTTGCCTGTCTATGTTCACAGAGCAGTATCGTTTCTTGTTAGGCCTATGTCCACGTATATCTCCGGTACAAAGCAGTGTCACTTTGTCTCCATGATGTGGTCCAGCAGTATCTCTGTCAGTCTCTGCGCCTAGATCTCATTCTCTGTGTGTCTCAGGTACAGCAGTGTGTTCCCCAGCCTCAACATGGCCGTGAAACGAAGGGAGCAAGCTCTACAGGACTACAAGAGGTTACAGTCCAAGGTAGAGAAGTATGAAGAGAAGGAGAAGACAGGTCCCATCATGGTCAAACTACACCAGGTACACTATATATGTAACAGAACTGTGCTAAAAGCGGCTGCTGTCACGTGTGTTGTCCACTTGAAATCTGTCTGTTGAGCAACAGAAGTCAGGCTTTAAGCTCTTGCCTTGCATGGTGTCAGTGTTTTGAATACAATCAATAAATGAACAAGGTACAAATGCTGACTGGATATGAACAAACTGTACATGTGCACTCTTTTCACCCACACAAGCGACCAGGCTGTCAAGTATTGCCTTTTGAAAAGGCACTGCTGCARGTAAACGGGCACGTCATTTAGTATTGTAGACACATTCGCTGAGACCTCTAGGGCAGCATTCACAGATATCAATGCAGCGCTGCCTGGGCTCACACACCCTCACATGGGTGGCCACCCACACATATCGAGAAAAGCATTGTCAGTGGCACAAAGAGTCAAGAGGCCCCCTATGTCCCTGGCCTTTGAATCTCACAGCTCTTAGAGAAATGATTCTGACCAAACACTAACATGCCATTTAAAGACAAACAAAGGACAGACACACAGGGGAGTTACTTAAGATAAATATTACTTCACACAGGTGATTCTGTTCTACATATGTTATATCCCCTCTCGAGCACACACGYTATCATTGCCTATTCATTGAGATATCATCTCTTAATGCCCACCAGACTACCCACTAATACATCACACACGTTCCTGATCAGCGGTGGCGTGGTCTGCACACAGCCAACTCTTCCCACATAACCCACTCCTCCTCACTTGTGATCGTGATTAGGCTTTTTCTTTTTTCTCTATTCTTCTCTGTGGGAAGACATTTTCATTRTCCTGTTGTTTTTCACTGTTGTTGACGGATGACATTTCTGAGAACGTAGCTGATATGTTATGGTTGAGCCCCAGTAGTGATTATGAGGTATGCATAGGGCTGTTACGGTGACCGTATTACCTCCACACCGGCGGTCACGAGTCATGACGGCAGTTAAAGTCATGTTTAGTCATGTTAATTTGACTTCTACAAACTCTGATGCTGCTGATGGTCATTAGTAGCCTACCAAACTTGCTAACTGCCTGGTACTCAGCACTCTATTGTCCCTCTAATCACTCTGACATCAATGCAAATGTGATCGAAAATCTAATCAAACACTTCATGATAGTCCATGAGCTCATATTGCGCAACATTTCTATATGCTCTGTGCTTTTGCTGTTTGTTAGGCCTACTCATCTTGTTGGCWGATGAAAAAGTAAATGTGGACAGTTCTTCCAATACCTTAAACATGCACCTCGGATAAGGACGTGCACAGTTGCGTCCCCGATGTGTCTGTCTTCACTTGTAGCCTGTGAGAGAGACTCAATCATGTGACGGGCATTGGCTAATAAGAATTTAGCTATCTGACAGAACCGTGGAGGTGAGAGGTGCTTTGGAGCACACAGCCAGGAGAAGGGAATTATAATTATTATTTTCAGCCCAAGGGCACAACGGTCACTGGCCGCAAAAGGCATGTATTTTTTTCGGGTGCATTATGGCCACGCAAAGGGGATGGCGCCGGGAAATTCAAGGCATTATCAAGTGCTTGTCAAATTGTGAATGAAAGACTGATGAAGTGTGTACAGCCTGTGCAAGAAACAAAGCAGAGCTAATGCAACRTTTTTCAAATCATCATTAGAGCCTCATCATATAGCCTTAGAATGTCCCAAAAAAATTGCAACATATAGCCCAATGTTTGTATCGCAACTAAAGATGCATAAATAACTCTAAATTAAGCATATAGGAGTACCTGTTTCTTTGTTAACCACCAAAAACAGAATAGCCGCCCTGGATAAGAGCGTCTGCTAAATGACTTAAATGTAAATGTAAATGTAATGTGCGCACTACCTCAAATCATTTGGAGAAAATATCCTTTCTATTTTTTTCAGCCATGTTCAATTCTTCTTCAGTTCAGTATTCTTCATACAACAAAATAATATAAAATAATGCCACGGAATTCTAAGCAAATCTTGTCTGCTAAATMAACTAGTGTAGCCAACAGCCATATTGCATAACCAGATCAGGGCCTAACATAAGGACAACTCAAGAGTATGCTATTCTGTTCTTCTGAAATCTTTTTTTTTCTATATATCATATTTCTTTAGACCAGTCTAAAACAAATAATGGATTTATTGTGATGGTGTAGGCTATATAACATGGATAGATTTATTAGACTTTCTAAAATGAAAAAAAAAGAAGAAACGTCCTCACTGTCAACTGCGTTTATTTTCAGCAAACTTAACATATATAAATATTTGTATGAACATAAGACTCAACAACTGAGAGACAAACTGAAAAATTTCCACAGACATGTGACTAACAGAAATGGAATAATGTGTCCCTGAACAAAGGGGGGGWCAAAATCAAAAGTAACAGTCAGTATCTGGTGTGGCCACCAGCTGCATTAAGTACTGCAGTGCATCTCCTCCTCGTGGACTGCACCAGATTTGCCAGTTCTTGCTGTGAGATGTTACCCAAGGCACCTGCAAGTTCACGGACATTTCTTCACGGACATTTCTGGGGGGAATGGCCCTAGTCCTCACCCTCCGATCCAACAYGTCCCAGACGTGCTCAATGGGATTGAGATCCGGGCTCTTCGCACTGGCCATGGCAGAACACTGACATTRCTGTCTTGCAGGAAATCACGCACAGAACAAGCAGTATGGCTGGTGGCATTGTCATGCTGGAGGGTCATGTCAGGATGAGCCTGCAGGAAGGGTACCACATAAGGGAGGAGGATGTCTTCCCTGTAACGCACAGTGTTGAGATTGCCTGCAATGACAACAAGCTCAGTCCAATGATGCTGTGACACACCGCCCCAGACCATGACGGACCCTCCACCTCCAAGTCGGTCCCGCTCCAGAGTACAGGCCTCGGTGTAACCCTCATTCTTTCGACGATAAACGCGAATCCGACCATCACCCCTGGTGAGACAAAACTGCGACTCGTCAGTGAAGAGCACTTTTTGCCAGTCCTGTCTGGTCCAGCGACAGTGGGTTTGTGCCCATAGGCGACATTGTTGCCGGTGATGTCTGGTGAGGACCTGCCTTACAACAGGCCTACAAGCCCTCAGTCCAGCCTCTGTCCGCAATAGGCTGAGAGTCTGAGCACTGATGGAGGAATTGTGCGTTCCTGGTGTAACTCGMGCAGTTGTTGTTGCCATCCTGTACCTGTCCCATAGGTGTGATGTTCAGATGTACCGATCCTGTGCAGGTGTTGTTACATGTGGTCTGCCACTGCGAGGACGATAAGCTGTCCGTCCTGTCTCCCTGTAGCGCTGTCTTAGGCGTCTCACAGTACAGACATTGCAATTTATTGCCCTGGCCACATCTGCAGTCCTCATGCCTTCTTGCAGCATGCCMAAGGCACGTTCACGCAGATGAGCAGGGACCCTGGMCATCTTTCTTTTGTTGTTTTTCAGAGTCAGTAGAAAGGCCTRTWTAGTGTCCTAKGTTTTCATAACTGTGACCTTAATTGCCTACCGTCTTTAAGCTGTTAGTGTCTTAACGACCGTTCCACAGGTGCATGTTCATTAATTGTTCATGGTTCATTGAACAAGCATGGGAAACAGTGTTTAAACCCTTTACAATGAATATCTGGGAAGTTATTTGGATTTTTACAAATTATTTTTGAAAGACAGGGTTCTGAAAAAGGGGCGTTTCTTTTTTTGCTGAGTTTAGATGTTCCAAAGATCTACACCAGTGGCTTGTAGGCCATGTGTGCTAAATATGTTTGTCAATTACTGTGAGACCGGCAGTTATTTGCTTGACAATCACCGGTTGACATGACCGCCACAGCCCTAGGTATGTATGCTAAAGTGTCAACCGGTCTTCTGTTTGCCCTAATCTYTCCAGGCCAAGGAGGAGCTGAGACCAGTCAGGGAGGACTTTGAATCCAAGAACAAGCAGCTGTTGGATGAGATGCCCAAGTTCTACCACAGCCGCATCGACTACTTTCAGCCCAGTTTTGAGGCACTCATCCGGGCACAGGTGAGCTATATAGTGTATGATTGGGTGCACACTCGTGACCGACCCAGTTTAACTCTGGTGAGCCATCTTTATAATGCATGCATGCTCAGTTATGAATTATAAGGCCTAGGTATAAGCATTCAGTTGACACACAAAASCTGTTCACAACTTGCCAATCCCAGTTCAAATAGTTTCCAATGGGTTTTATTTGAGTCGTTTTAATAGATTGTTTATGTGGGTGTAGTGTTGCCCCTAGCCGTCTGTTGACCAGCATCAGAGCAAGAGAGAGTGGTAGTGTAGAAGAGAGTGAGTGTAATCCTCCCTGTCTCCCTCCACCCAGTCTTAATGTGATTAACCCCAGTGACGGCCCCACGCCTTCCTAATTAGCCCAGGAAGCCCAGGTCTGTCTGTCTGTCTGTCCGTCTTGCTCCAGCCTCTTTCTAACCTAGGAGCCCGGTCAGCCCGCCTCGCTATAACCAGCCCAGCAGCTGAGCCGAGTGCCCGCCACTGTCGCCCACGCTCCGTACCCTACCCCCACCCCCCGCCGTGTCATTTCCTCTTATGGTTAAAGACTGACACACGCCTAATCAGATTGAGAAGTGGCCACGTCACTAGGCCAGGRTGGCGCCCCGCCCCCAAAAACACTGGCAGACAGACGGCTGCCTATCAGACTCAGCCCACATGTCAATGATACTGKCAGGCAAGCCCAGAGGGGGTTCAAAGGATATGTGTGCCCTTTGATCAATCCAAGTTCTGTGCGTTCCTATGATAGCAGAGCAGGTGGGTAGGCTTGTATGTGATGACTGTTACTAGTAGACTAAGTGAATGGAGCCCTCCTGGGTGTAACAGCAGCGGAGCCTAATCTTCACTGCTCAGGAGATGGTGTCACTGGAAGTAGTCTCTATGGACTTGATAGCTGCCATTAGGTCTCTGGTAATCTTGTTAGCTGATCAGGATTATCTCCTTCATAGTAGCCCTGTGTCATTATCTCTTCCTAGAATGATGATTATACAAGCATAATCATTCCCTATAAGATTTGGATTTAATAGAGACTGGTTGTYGATGAAAATTAATGGGTACAGATTTTGGGCCTTCCCACTGTTACATTGTCCCTGTTTCAGTGCACTGTCCTCTATGGACACTGGAGCAAGCCTGTACTACTCAGTCATTTGCAAACAGACTGACTCACTGCTGAAGCAGCTTCAAACAGTAATGAGGGCCCTCTGATGGAGGCAGAGCGCTGATGACTCAAACTTGCTCAGATAGCTCATCTCTAACCCTAGCAGTGTGAATTAGGGGGGTTGTGTGGAGTTGGGTCAGAGGGACAGACTCCAGAGCTGGGCTGGCGTACACAGCCACTCCTCCAGTACAGCCYCTACTGGGTGGTCAGTCAGCACAGCACAGCAGCCCAGTGGACCTCGGGTCCGGGCCAGACCCCCTCAGCTGGCCCTGCAAGCGCAGTCTGGACTCCCACTCCCCCTCTCTCTCCCCCGGACATGCTGCATGGCTCCCAGAGCACCCTCACAATGCCTCTCTTTGTTCTGAGGCTCGAACACCACTAGTTCCATGAAACGGCTGTGAATGGGAAGCAATGCTCTGCTCGGCTCTGCTGTGATCMGATGTGCCTGTCCACCTGTACAGATGCTGGATAATTGAGCCATTGTCTGAGTGTGGATTCCCGGTGGTTGTTCTTGGTTACGGTGTTCTGTACTACTTGTACAAACTGAAAGAAATTATGTTCTTCTGACACACGCTACTGTCATAATGATTGAGTTATTTTGCACCTGAGCCCATTGATAGACTAGATTGATAGAGATGGGATCATATTGGATGCCAAATTTCTATTACTTTTTCTCCAACGTACTGTATGTTATTGAAATATTGTTAGTGAAATAATCAGAGTTGAGGTCTGATGAGCCGGCGTAGCTCTCTGTCTAAATCAATATTTAGTCAATCAGGGCTAGGGTGAGGACAAGGGTGTGTATTTGGACGTTTGTTCAAAAAATACGTCACGGAGGTCTTACAAATAATAGTCTGAATTTGGCTTCTTTTCATATGTGGTCCATGTAGACTTACTGGGATAATTGTAGAGACTGGATGACAAGAAGGATGTTCACGCCGGAACGAACACAGTGATTGTGTGTGCATTATTACTGACATGTATTCCATAGCTTTTTCACCAAGCCACTTTTCAAATGAAAAATATCCACTTTACCCCCACATACACCGGTAACTTAATACTCATGGCCCACTGATGTGGTCTAGGTGGCAGAGTTRGCTATAAACACACAGAGGCCTTTCAAACCGGGTTCCTCTTCCGGTTAGCCAACTAAAGAGCTTCTGTTAATATAACTTTTGCTGCCACTGGCACACACATCATGTGGATAAGACATTTGGACTGAATTAAATGTCCTTTGATCACAGTTCAGATGTAATTAGTTGAAAATGGCTACATATTGTCATTTCTCTAGCAGCATGCATCCTGTGAC
This sequence comes from Salvelinus sp. IW2-2015, assembly GCF_002910315.2. Taxonomy (NCBI): domain Eukaryota; kingdom Metazoa; phylum Chordata; class Actinopteri; order Salmoniformes; family Salmonidae; genus Salvelinus; species Salvelinus sp. IW2-2015. The sequence goes on from NC_036872.1 coordinate 17,126,202, forward strand.
AAAGCTCTTATAGTAGCATGTGGTTAACAGTCTTCTCCCTAGTCTACCCAGGAAAGATCTTCATTTTCCTATCTGAAATGGCCTCTATTTATTTTCTGTTATGGCCTACAGCCCATCAACGCCCATAATTGGCCAGCAGCAGCTATTATTTTATTCCAACCTCTATATAGAACAGAACAAACGTGCACATTTGCAAATAAATCAGAAATGCCCCCTTAAGTGCACTGTAGCATATGCATCGCTGCATGAATAAATATRGAAATGTGTGTGGGTTTCAAGGGGTTGTATTTCCCAGTACTTTCATTCTCGGCCCACTCTTKTGGAGTATTGTAATGTGATTAAAGTCTATTAATCATCAAAGTATCTCTCCTGGGATTCTGACTCATGAACTGGGGAAAGAAGCAGGGGTGGGATGTGTCAGGAAAGCTTTCAGCGAACACTCTATCTCATGTTCAGACTGGAAGAGAAAAGGCAGGGTCACTACCCACTGATGTTCTGGGGTTTGTTTTTGTTCTCCGGGCTCACTCCTTTACTTCTGAATGGCTTTTCATTAGTGGAGGTGAAGGGCTGTAGGACCAGGACCAGCCTCTGCATGTTGTAAGTAAACTGTAAACAGTTAACGTAAGACCCTTTCCCTAACCATTCCACTCTTTCCTTATCTCTTTCAGGTGGTGTACTTCACAGAGATGCACAATATCTTCAGTGAGTTGACGGATCAGATCGACCAGGCAGGGCTGACTGATGAGCAGAGGGAGAGGGAGAACGAGGCCAAGCTGAATGAGCTGCGTGCTCTGTCCATTGTCGCTGATGACTGAGAGAGTGAGAGAACACCAAGAAGGGGAAGGGCTCCCTCTAAACCTCTGGCCTTGCCTCCTTTCACACCTCAGTGAATGGATTTATCTTTTTCAGGATCCTTCTCACTGTGAAAATGGACCGCTTTGGTCATAGCCTAATCATTAATAGCTTTCTTGCACTAATCTCCTCTCTCTCTCTCCTTCACTCTTCTCTCAATTCACTCACCTGACCCTTTCCTAACATCTAAAAAAACACTGAGAGCAACTCAAAGCATTTTAACTGCCACATTTACCAAGCCATCAGCTAAATGCTATTATCATAAGCCAATATGTATATATTTTTTAAATCGTGTAATGAAACCGTTCTTCTAAGAACTAATTTGTGGTTCACACCATAGAATTACAAATAGTACTATAGATTTATAGATCTCTGTGGGTCACACCTTTCTTCTCAAAGCTGCATACTCATTTTGAATCCGTTTTCTAGTCATTTCCAAATCAAGGTATGTACCAAAACATGCATTTCATCAAGTCTATGTATAACAGGAAATTAATTTATTGAAGCAAATTGGATAGTACTGTAAGCGGACTAGAGGATGAAATGTGACTCGGGGTGGTGGGTCAAAAAGCTACATTAATTTGAATCGCTCCATTTCTGTGTTATTCACTATATTTCCCCTCAGGGTTTATGCACACTGATCTAGCCTGTGTATTGTGGACCAGGAACTTATTTGTTGAGGTAAAAATGATATTGAAAGTTACCTGTAGTATTTAACACTAGCCACTCCAGCTTCCTGACTATGGATATCATAAGTCAATGTCATTATTTTTCAGATCTGTGATGGTGCCTGTATAAAGGAGTGTCAACATTTTTCTTTGGCTTTTGCCTAATCGTCCCCTGCTTCTGAAAGGCTAAGGAATAATCTGACATTGTCTTAGACTGAGATGGTCCTTTTACCCTTCTTGTTCTTCTTCGCATAGGTTTGGAGGACTTGTTTTCCAAAACCAATGCTGTTGCTCCCTCTAGTGGCACTTACAGTTCATTGTTCATTTGACCATATCTACGTTCTTTGTCAATTTCTCATGTTAAGGGAAACCTCTTGCCTTTTCTTTGTGGACAGCTATGCACAAAATGCATTTGACTAAATTAGCGTAGATTTTTTTAACTTTTCTGACAGGCCTGGTTCTAGTTAATTTAACATTATTATTATTATTATTGAGTGAGAAACTTGACATGTAATCTGTTAAGAGTGGGTTTTATTATCATTTTTGTTGAGCTATGTTACCATCTGTTTAGATGTTGTTTTCTATGAACAATCATGCAATACATGGATTGGAAGAAGGGTTTCCTTCATTGTTCTTCAACTAAATAAAACTGAGTAATGACAATCATKATTTCTTTATTCAGGGAAACGTACAAGAATATTTCTACATTGTTGGGAATTGTTAGTTAAAATAGTGGCCAGTGAGCCTATTTCATCAGCATTCTTAATGTTTACCGCTAAAAATATACTTACCATTTACAAATTGACTATTTAATGGTAACTACATAAATGATATCAAGGGTAACATTTCACTTTAATCCCTCATATAACCTTGGATAAATGACGGTGGTCTGATTTGGAATGAGCTACTGTAACTCATTCACTGTTTCACTGAGAACACTAAACTGTCATATCTAGAATCAGAGTAAGTAATGTACACTTCAAAAGCAGCCTTCCAGAGGTTTAGATTCTCTATATTAATCAGAAGGATGGAAGTGTGATCCAGGAGGCCATTAACAGGCCCAGGTAGTGTCTACTTGCCCACTGCTCTCTACAGTGGAGCTGTAGCTATTTCTATGGCTAGGTTTTCTGCGTGGACAACATTGGAGCAAAAATGGTTTGGTCCCATTCAATGTTGTTCCTGTCTATGATATGTAAACAATGAAAATACATTTAACATACTGATGTACAAGAAGCAGCATGGTGTCAAACTGAAAGTGGAGTCAAACTGAAATTCCCCGAAACCGTACCAAACGTGTTTGATAGTATTTGAGCTAAGTACTGTAGGAATGTCTGTTGTTTTGGCTACATGCWCAGTTTTTAGTACTATAGACAGTGAGATCCAGCAAACTGCATATCTTTGTCTAGTGACAGGAAACATACAGTTCATGTAAATGTCAGTGGAGTGAGTGTATTACATTGATTTGAGGTCTACTAGATGGCTGTTGTGCTGTACATGTTTGTGATCTGTTCCTGGAAGACCCTGCGGATGTCCACTCGTCTGCTCTTCAGAGTGGGGGTGAGAAGGCCGTTGCTAACYCTGAACATCTCTGGATGCAGGTGCAGGTCCTTCAGCTGACAGTGAGGAAAGAGATGGCAAAACTATCAGTGTTGTCTTTGTTGTATTCAGTTTCCTGTTACACCATGTTTTATGTCTTCATATACCATGGCACCATTTGTTACAAGTACGAAGTCAATGTATGAAAGTATTCAGCTTCAAGGTTCAGCTTCTACCCCCAAGCCATAAGACTGCTGAACAATTAACCAAACGGCCACTGGATTATTTTCATAGACAGCCCCCCACCCCCCCACCCATTTGTTTTTTTACACTGCAGCTACTCACTGTTTATTGCCTATGCATAGTCACTTCACCCCTACCTACATGTACAAATTACTTATACTAACCTGTACCCCCGCACATTGACTCGGTACTGGTACCCCCTGTATATAGCCTCGTTATTTTATAGTGTTACTTTTTACTTTAGTTTATTTGGTAAATATTTGATTAACTCTTTCTTGAACGGTACTTTTGGTTAAGGGCTTGTAATTAACCATATACATGTTGTATTCGGGTGCATGTGACAAATAGTTTGATTTGATTCCTCACCTGCTCAAAAGACTTCAGCCCAGCTTCCTTCCCCACGGCTGTCATGTCTTCTAACACTGCTTTCTTCACATCCTGTAGTGAGACAAGATTTCAATTTGTACCTGTTGAGTTGATACAATCCAACAAAGGCACACATTGTAAAGTTGCAGATGGCCTATTGTGTGAGCTACGGTGACGTCACATACTGGATGCTGGCAGAGCTCCTTGTAGGATCCAATGATTCCCCTCTCCTTAACCCAATCAATAAACACTTCTGGGTCTGGCACAACAATACCAATCAGTTGAGACTGGAAACAAAACATAAAACAGTGTGAGAATGCTGGTATGTCCCAAAAAAAGGACTATCCTCTGATAGTGAATGTAAGAGTACCGGTATCTCATACCTTTAAGCTGTCACCGTGCACAAAGACCTGTAGCACAGGGACACAACGCATGTAGATGTTCTCAATCCTTTCAGGGGCAATGTACTCTCCCTGGGACAGCTTGAAGATGTGCTTCTTCCTGTCGATGATGCGAAGTGTCCCGTTCTAACAGGAAAACATACGAACACACATTCACATGCAAATGTATATGACTTGACTGACTGGAGTATCTAGTGATCATATTTTGTCCTATATTGTAACCCAGCTCACCAGTAACCACTGGCCCACATCTCCACTGTGCAGCCAGCCATCACTATCCAGGGCCTCTGCTGTTTTCTCCTCATCCTTCAGGTAACCCCGGAACACACTGTGGCCACGGATACAGATCTAACAAAGCATAAAGGTAAGAACAGTGTTAACCAATTTGTTCCCAAATTAACCCATTTGTTCCCAAATGTCACAATTTGTTCCCAAATTAACCCATTTGTTCCCAAATGTCACTATGCAAATCTTATGCCATTAGTAACAATAACATGTAAACCATATTTTATTATACACAGTTGAAGTCGGTAGTTTACATACACCTTAACCAAATACATTTAAACTCAGTTTCACAATTCCTGACATTTAATCCTCGTAAAAATTCCCTGTCTTAGGTCAGTTTGGATCACCACTTTATTTTAAGAATTTGAAATGTCAGAATAATAGAGAATTATTTCTTTCAGCTTTTATTTCTTTCATCACATTCCCAGTGGGTCAGAAGTTTACATACACTCAATTAGTATTTGGTAGCATTGCCTTTCATTTGTTTAACTTGGGTCAAACGTTTCGGGTAGCCTTCCACAAGCTTCCCACAATAAGTTTGGTGATTTTTGGCCCATTCCTCCTGACAGAGCTGGTGTAACTGAGTCAGGTTTGTAGGCCTCCTTGCTCGCACACGCTTTTTCAGTTCTGCCCACAAACTTTCCATAGGATTGAGGTCAGGGCTTTGTGATGGCCACTCCAATACCTTGACTTTGTTGTCCTTAAGCCATTTTGCCACAACTTTGGAAGTATGCTTGTCCATTTGGAAGACCCATTTGCAACCAAGCTTTAACTTCCTGACTGATGTTGCTTCAATGTATCCACATAATTGTCCTCCCTCATGATGCCATCTATTTTGTCTAGTGCACCAGTCCCTCCTGCAGCAAAGCACCCCCACAACATGATGCTGCCACCACCGTCCTTCACGGTTGGGATGGCATTCTTTGCTTGCAAGCCTCCCCCTTTTTCCTCCAAACATAACGATGGTCATTATGGCCTAACAGTTCCATTTTTGTTTCATCAGACCAGAGGACATTTCTCCAAAAAGTATGATCTTTGTCCCCATGTGCATTTGCAAAGCGTAGTCTGGCTTTTTTATGGCGGTTTTGGAGCAGTGGCTTCTTCCTTGCTGAGCGGCCTTTCAGGTTATGTCAATATAGGACTTGTTTTACTGTGGATATAGATACTTTTGTACCCGTTTCCTCCAGCATCTTCACAAGGTCCTTTGCTGTTCTGGGATTGATTTGCACTTTTCGAACCAAAGTACGTTCATCTCTAGGAGACAGAACGTGTTTCCTTCCTGAGCGGTATGACGGCTGCGTGGTCCCATGGTGTTTATACTTGTGTACTATTGTTTGTACAGATGAACGTGGTACCTTCAGGCATTTGGAAATTGCTTCCAAGGATGAACCAGAATTGTGGAGGTCTACAAAGAAAAAAATCTGAGGTCTTGGCTGATTTCTTTTGATTTACCCATGATGTCATGGGAAAGGCACTGAGTTTGAAGGTAGGCCTTCAATTGACTCAAAATGATGTCAATTAGCCTATCAGAAGCTTCTAAAGCCATGACATAATTTTCTGGAATTTTCCAAGCTGTTTAAAGGCACAGTAAACTTAGTGTATGTAAACTTCTGACCCACTGGATTTGTGACACAGTGAGTTATGAGTGAAATAATCTGTCTGTAAACAATTGTTGGAAAAATTACTTGTCATGCACAAAGTAGATGTCCTAACCGACTTGCCAAAACTATAGTTTGTTAACAAGAGTGGTTGAAAAATGAGTTTGAATGACTCCAGCCTAAGTGCATGTAAACTTCCGACTTCAACTGTACATACATACACACATATATATACATATAGTATCAGTCAAAAGTTTGGACACACCTACTCATTCAAGTGTTACTTAAAAAAAAAAATGTACACTAGATTCTTCAAAGTAGCCACCCTTTGCCTTGATGACAGCTTTGCACACTCTTGGCATTCTCTCAACCAGCTTTACGAGGACTACCACAGGAAAGGAAGACCCAAAGTTACCTCTGCCGCAGGGGATACGTTAAAAGAGTTACCTGCACCTCAGATTGCAGCCCAAATAAATGCTTCACAAAGTTCAACATCAACTGTTCAGAGGGGATTGTTTGAGTCAGACCTTCATGGTCGAATTGCTGAAAAGAAACCACTACTAAAGGACACTAAGAAGAAGAGACTTTCTTGGGCCAAGAAACACGAGCAATGGACATTAGACCTGTGGAAGTCTGTCCTTTGGTCTGATGAGTCCAAATTTGCAATTTTTGGTTCCAACTGACGTGTCTTTGTGAGACGCAGAATAGGTGAAAGGATGATCTACGCATGTGTGGTTCCCATCATGGAGGAGGTGGTGTGATGGTGCTTTGTTGGTGACACTGTGATTTATTTATAATTAAAGGCCCACTTAACCAGCATGGCTACCACAGCATTCTGCTGTGATACACCATCCCATCTGGTTTGCGCTTAGTTGGACTATCATTTTGTTTTTCAACAGGACAATGACCCAACACACCTCCAGGCTGTGTAAGGGCAATTTGACCAAGAAGGAGAGTGATGGAGTGCTGCATCAGATTACCTGTCCTCCACAATTACCAAACCTCAACCCAATTGAAATGGTTTGGGATGAGTTGGACCGCAGATTGAAGGAAAGCAGCCAACAAGTGCTCAGCATATGTGGGAACTCCTTGAAGACTTGGAAAAGCATTCCAGGTGAAGCTGGTTGACAGAATGCCAAGAGTGTGCAAAGCTGTCATCAAGGCAACGGGTGGTTACTTTGAAGAATCAAAAATATACTAAAAAAAAATTGGTTACTACATGATTCCATAAGTGTTATTTCATAGTTTTGATGTCTTCACTATTATTCTACAATGTAGAAAACCCTTTTTTGCTTTGTCATTATGGGGTGTTGTGTGTAGATTGATAAGGGGGATTCATTTTATTTATTTTTTACATTTAGAAGGCTGTAACGTAACAATGTGGAAAAATTGCATTTGCGAATGCACTGTATATAAAGTTAGAGCCACTGTATTTTCCCATTGGGCTAAGATATTTTCATATGCCATGAGCATCATGGATTCACTCTATTGAAAATGAAGGCATAAATGTAAACTCAACCCTTTAAACATTACATTTACAAAGACCAAATTAAAACATTTCACCAATTTGTTTTTTCAAACTGTTGAATACAGAATTCTGGTGTCAAATTCATCTGTAAAAGTACGCCTTCTAGATGCTTGTGGTCTTGTGACCATTTTGAGAAATCATCCGAAACTTCTCTGAATCATACTAGACACCTTTATAATGCATAATATGACTTATTTGTTGTTAAATACAATTTTAACTTCTCTAGAGCCTGTGAATTACCCCCACAAAAATCTCACTATTGTGACTAAATGGGTTTTAATATAACATACGATACTCAACAGCCAGGGGGATAAACTTTTTCTGGGTAACTATCTCTGACTCACTATGTTGTAAAATAGCACCGTAATACCATTATGCTTTTTAACCACCTCACCTCTCCTTCTCCATTCTTGGCATAATAGTTCATATCAGGGATGTCAACCAACTTCACCATTGCACAGGGCAGGGGAGCGCCAACATGGCCTGAGACACACAGAGTTTCAGAGTATAACCAACACGCAGACATGGGTATCACGGACTAGTCGTCTCCAGATATACTTGGATAGTTTCCCCATTGTCAGAGAGTCAACCCCTTACCTGCACTCCAGTCTCCTGGCATGGAGAAGGTGCAGCCTGCTGTGCATTCAGTCTGCCCGTAACCCTCGAAGATCTGCACAGAGCAGCAGGAACATTCCACATCATCAAACCTCACATACCCACACTCCCATCAGAAATAAACACAAACACACACACACTTAGTCTGAGCTCCAGGCAGGCATTCTCACCAGACAGCCGAGGGTGGCCCTGAGGAAGGAGAGCACGGTGGGGGAGATAGGGGCCGAGGCAGTCAGGATGAACCTCAGATTACCTCCTAAATGATCCTGAAACGCATGGAAAACAAATAGAATCCCATTACGTCTAACAAGTAGAGTTTTCTAAAAGGGGAGACGTTGGGCCACGTTCAGTGTGTTCAGTGACTGACCTGAATCCTGTTGAATACCAGCCTGTCCCACAGACTGTTGTTACGTACAACCCCACTGCTGAGCTCAGCCTGCTTCCTTCTCACTGCATAGTGCAGCACTGCCCGGCGCAATGGGGACGTCACAGAGCCTAAGATCTACACACAGACACGCATTCACACACAAGAGAGCATAGAAAATAAAATACTTTTTAAATTTTTATATAGTATGTTTGGTATCATAGGATTTGGACTGACCTTGTCGTAGATGCGGTTGAGTAGGCGAGGCACCACTGGGAAGAAAGTGGGTTTCAGAGTCTTAATATCGTCCATGAGCAGGGAGATATCCCCCTGGTAGAATCCTACCCTGGCCCCATGACAGAACATGGACACCTGAGACAGACGTAGGAGCATTTAAAGAACTGTCTGACATGCCCTGAGTCCAAGACAGACACATACATTTATTATTGTAATCAAAAGAGGGTGAGCTACCTGAATCATCCTCTCAAACATGTGGGCAAGAGGCAAGTAAGAGATTGACACGTCTTCTTGCCGAATAAAAAATGACCCCTGTGAAATGGAGAGAAAGAATTGATAAATAAAACGGTTACACAGTGGATAATAGAGGTGGCATACCAATTGAATATGCAATCTAGATTTTACAACAGCAATTAGATGTGGAGTGTATCTTTTAGAAGGAAAATAATGGGTCAACTATTTCTATTAAACATCCCATTTATCACAGGAACAGATTGAGATGGAACGAGAGATGTAGTGAGAGAAATAGAGAGAAAATGGAGCTAGCCATGAAACTCCTTCTGAATTTCAGACAGAGGGAGCCAGAACAGACCTCCAGGATCTTAATAACAGAGGAGGAGTTGGAGGCGATGTTGCCGTGGGTGATCATGGCTCCCTTCGGCTTTCCTGGCCAAATAAACAGAACACAGTTTAGTTTGGAGGAGGGCATTACTGCACGGCTCTGTGCAGCACAAGAATTCATCTCATAACATAATGAGAGGTTGTCAGTGGGCCCCCATGGGCACATCTCTAGTAGCGTGGGTWAATGCTTTAGTATATGATTAACATGCAGAGTAGTGGGGGTAGGCTACATGAGGACTCACACAGAGATCTATAAAAACAAATGGTACCTGTGGTTCCACTGGTGAAGCACACGACTGCTAGGTCCTGGGGTTTCGGTGGCTGRAACAAAAAGACAGATGAATGACAACAGGATCAAAAACAGCAGTGAAGCAACAAAAACTGTCAAAGAGACCTTATCAACATTCAGAGGAAAACTCACCATAGGATCTTTGAGGTTCTGTCGTCCAAGTACCTGCAATATGCAGGGTCATGTCACACTGTGATAGTCTGTGGTAATCAAGATGTCTTCTAATCTAACCCCATGGAAAGGGACTTCTCTCTTGTGTTTGTCATGTTGATCCAATGTCACAACTAAAGAAGCCGGCATCTATTCTAGCAATTCATCATCTTTACATTGTCTGCAGCTACCCTCTTCTCACCATGAGCTGTGTGAGTTCTAGGATCTCCACTCCACAGTTCTTGCCCCTCTCCACTATGGCATCACTGCAGTCATTAAAGAGCACCAGACAGGAGAGAGTGGGTGTTGCACCTTTCTCCTTATTCCCCAGAAGGGACTCTGCCTTCTCCTCCTTGTCACAGATCACCAGTGAGATCTCCGCTAGGAGGAAACAGCGACAATCAACATGAATAGTTATAGGCCAGTGGTATGGGAGTGTACTGATTTATATATACATTTCCCCATACATCAGTCTTTTGTAGCAGAGTATTCCAGCCTTACCCAGGTTGAGGATATGCACCATGGCCTCCTCTCCAAGTGTGTCATACAGGGGCACCACTGCCATAGAGAAAGTGTAGCAGGCCAGCTCTGAAATTATCCACTGCCACCAACAGAGGGAGACAGAGCAACACTATTAGAACGACAGATCCCAGACTCCTTCCTAACTGATGCTTGGTCACTACATTGCTGGAGTCTCTACAAGGACAGTGCTCTAACAGACAGGGAAGCCTTAGCATTAAACATCATGGCATTTCACTACATAAAAATAATAGGGAAGGAATGTGTAGCCTTCTGCACCTCTGGTCTGTTCTGGGCAAATATTCCAACAAACTGCTCAGGGTTTGGTTGGCAGCCTTTGCCCAAAAGCCCAGAGCCCAGCACCTGTGCCTGTTCAGCCACCTAAAACAGAGAACAATCAGACAGAAACAATAATACAATCCTTGAATAGAGCTTGAGCATATTTGTATGCTTGTATTCTCCTTGTAAATAGTAATAATGACCAAAGATCCACAGACCTCAGTGTAGGAGATCCACTGGTAAGGCTCCCCAGGTTTCCTGAAGCCAAGGCATGGGCCGTCCCCTGTGCATCAACACAGTCTCAGGTACACTCTGGCATGTCTGGTAAATAGTCCATGTCTGCTCCTAACGAGCCTGTTAGTCCACTGTGTCCGGCTAGCTCACCTGCCACCCTCAGTCCTCTCTGGAACATGTCATAGGCTGTCCTGGTGTCATCATAGTAGAACTCCAACAGGGCATCGTCCTTGAGCAAAGCTGAACGCCTCCAATTGGGCTCTCCCTGCAACACAGACTGCATAAAAACTCTCCCTATTCAGCTCTTTAGCCTTGTTTATACCGAGGGCTAACGTGTCCTTTGTCCTGATCTTATTTATATTCTGATTGTGCCCACATTGTAGCCGTGGGACCTACACATGGCAGTAAAATGTGTCTCTTATCCATCCACTGTGTCCGCAATGTGACCGCGTATCCTGGTCCCTCCCTGTATGCAAATTAATTGACAATATGCTTTCTAAATAATATTTTAACACATATTGATGCCATAAGTCAATGGCGTCACTTGTCAATGATTTTAGAGGGCGGGATAAAGATGATTTAAATGATTTCACTGTCCAGATCCGTCTACACTTGCAAGGTATCCAGACACAATGGTGTAGGACTACCTCCGAGGGTGGTCAGGAAGATTTGATCACAATCCGATCAATGCGTCTTAATCATCTACACCTGTTTAAAAATGTTGGCACAATCAGAATGTGGACAAAGGACACATGTTAGAACCAGGTATAAACAGGGCTTGGGATGTAATCAATGTTAATTAGTTATAACTGAAATCCAAAACACTATGATGAATACAACTACTATCCATAACACAAACGAGCACTTGACTGTTCTGAATAAATATAACCCGTACTAATCTCACTCAGCTGCTACTTAAAGCTTACAGAACATAATGCTCTCACCTGTACAGCGATAGACTGGGCATTGAGATCACAGGGGGGCTGCATGGGCCGACGGCGGGTCACCAGCCAGTATGCAGTGAGGGAGGCCAGAGCCCCTATACCCAGCAGAGAGGAGGGGGACCGAGAGAGGGAGGAGAGGGAGAAAGAGGATGACGAAGGGAGAGAGGGGAGAAGGCTCCAGAAGTCCTCCCTCACAGGTCCCCGAACCCCCCCACTGGAGTGAAGGGACTGTAACCACTCCTGAAAATGCATAGCTGTGAGAGAAAAAGAGAGAAAGACAAATGAGAAAGAATGAGTGTATTTGCCTGAATGAATGAGAGAAATGTAATGAGTGTAACACTGAAAGGGTGTCACATTGTCTAATGATTGGAGACCGGAGCAGGAAGACGTAATAGGGTGTTTAATTTCTCCACCCAAACAAAAGAGCGATGTGTAAACCTCCAAATAATACACGGGACGAGACCCGTAAAACAAGTGTACAAATACACGTAGCATGGAAGCCGATACAACAGCGCAGGTACTCACAGGACCAACGGACATTGTAACAGAGGGCACATATATAACATACTAATCAGCGGGAATGGGAACCAGGTGTGGGTAATGAGACAAGACAGTCCGGGGTTGGTGGTGATGAATCCAGTTCCGTGACGACTAGAAGACCGGTGGCGTAGACCTCCGGAGCTGGTGAATGAAATGAGCAACAGTACCGGGGGGATCCGTGGCAGTACCCCCCCCCCCGGCGTGCCGGCCTCGACCACAGAGGCGCGGTGCGACGGTGAAAATCCCTGGTCAGCGAAGCGTCCAGGATGTCCACTGCAGGAACACAGCATCGCTCCTCTGGGCCATACCCTTCCCAGTCGATGAGGTACTGGAGACACCCCGCCCGACGCCTCGAGTCCAGGACTTCACGGGGCGAGTACGCCGGACCTCCCTCGATGTCCAGAGGAGGAGGCGGGGTGTCACTGGGTCCAGCCTCAGCGAGGGGACCAGGCACCACTGGCCTGAGAGACATGAAAAGTTGGGTTAATGCGGTAATCAGCTGGGAGTTTCAAACAGTACGTTACCTCATTAACCCTCCTCAGGACTTTAAACGGCCTGTCTCAGGTTTAGCCTCTTCGCTGCCCTGATGTACTCCAGGTTGTAGTGGTGGTCCGTCCACACCAGGAAAGGGTGTTTGGACCTCTCCAGCCAGTGCCTCCACGCCTTCAGAGCCTTCTTGACCGCCAAGAGTTGCCGGTCCACGACGTCGTAGTTCCTCTGGGCGGGGCTCAGCTGCTTGGAGTAGAAGGCGCAGGGAGGGGTTCCGGTGCACTGGGACAGCACTGCCCCGACTCCTACTTCAGAGGCATCCACCTTGATGATGAAGGGAAGTGAGGGGTTGGGATGTGCCAGCACGGGAGCAGTGGTGAGGCGTGCCTTCAGTGTCTCGAACGCCCTCTCTGCCTCCGCCGTCCAACGAAGCCACTGGTGACCGAACTCTCAGCAGGGAGGTAAGAGGCGCGACCACCGTGCTGAAGCCCTGGATGAACCTCCGGAAATAGTTGGCGAACCCCAGGAATCGCTGGACTGCTTTCACATTGTTGGGGATGGGCCATGACCTGACTTCGCTGACGCGTTGCTCCTCCATCTCCACTCCCTCTGTGGATATGAGGTAGCCCAAAAAGGACACGGACCGCTGGAAAAACAAATACTTATCTTGTTTAACATAAAGATTATGCTCCAACAGTCTCCACAGCACAGACCTGACTAGCGAGACATGCTGGACGTGGTCAGCAGAATAGACCAAAATGTAATCTATATAAACCACTACGCCCTTTCCCAGCATGTCCCAAAACACTTCGTTAATAAAGGCCTGGAAGACTGAAGGAGCATTAGGCGGGCCAAAGGGCATTACGAGATACTCGTAATGGCCCGTGGTCGTGGAAAAGGCAGTTTTCCATTCGTTGCCTGCACGAATGCGCACCAGATTGTAGGCGCTCCTCAAGTCCAGTTTCATGCAGTACTGTACCCCGTGCATTTGTTTGATGATGGTTGGGATGATGGGTAAAGGATAGCTGAACTTTACCGTGGCTTTATTCAGAGTTCGATAATCAATGCAGGGGCGTAGTCCCGCATCTTTCTTTTTAACAAAAAAGAAGCTTGAGGAGGCTGGTGACATAGAGGGGTGGGTAAAACCATGCTGGAGGCTCTCCTGTACATAGGTCTCCATGGCCTCGGTCTCCGCATAGGAGAGGGGATAGACATGTCCTCTCAGGAGGGCTGCGTCAGACAGCAGGTCAATGGCACAGTCCCAGGGGCGATGAGGAGGCAGGCGTGTAGCCTGGGTCTTAGAGAAACACCGGTGCAGATCCTGGTATTCCTCTGGTAACTCCACTTGAGGGGCGTGGTCCGGACTTTCCACCGTAGTGGTGTTGACAGACACCACGAGACACCTCCCCTGACACTCCTGCGACCAACCCAGCAGTCTCCTCTCAGACCAGGAAATAACAGTTATACCAACTCAACCAAGGGAGACCTAAAACAACTGGGTGCGTGGGGTGTATATAATCAAAAAGGTGATCTGTTCTAAATGAGTGTCATGGGTCAGCAGATAAACTGGAACAGTGATGTACGAGCCCTGTCTCTATTGGATGATTATCCAGGGCTCGAACGGGAATAGGTGACTGTAGGGGAACCAAATGCAGTGGCCAGTGCGCTATCTAAAAGATTCCTGGCAGCTCCGGAATCAATCAGAGCTAACGGGAGTGAGGGGCTAGGGTATTCAGGGAATGTAATGGGAAAACACACTGGTTGAGTTGACAGAAAAGGTGGGGAGATCTTGCATCCTACCTGGGTTGGAGCAGGAGAATTCCCTGGCTTGTCACCTCCTCGCCTATTTATGGATAGAAGGCAGGTCTAGGAGAAATGGGAAACCCCTTTCCCCACAGGGGGAAAGGAGCAGAGGCCCAGATTCCTCCTCGTCCTACGCTCTGCCTCGGACAAACGTGCAGAGTCCACCTCCATCAGCTCTGGCCACGGAGCAGGTGTAGCCATGGGCTCCGGATTCTGTGCAGGTCTTTGTCAGGACCACAGGAGGTTGTCCAAATGAATCGCCATGCTGATGAGCTGGTCGAGTGACAGGTTGTCATCACGGCAGGCTAACTCCATCTATACCTCCTCCCGCAGTCTGCGGCGGAACACGGTGACCAGAGCCGACTCGTTCCATCCGGTGGAGACCGCGATGGTCCAGAACTCCAGGGTGACCTCCGAGGGGTCCTAGATCCCTAGCTTAGTCGGAGTAGGCGCTCAACCCCCTCTTGGCCCTCCACAGGATGATCAAACACAGAGTGGAAGAGGAGGGTGAAGCGCTCGTAGGACTCGACCTCGGATCCACCCATTTCCCAGACAGTGCCCCCCCCCATCCGGGGCCCGTCCGGTCAGTGCTGAGATGACGGTGGCAACCCTGTCTCTCCCAGAGACAGCCTCGGCGTAGCGAGCGAGGTACAGGTCGCATTGCAGAAAGAATCCCTTGCATCTCGCTGGCATGCCGTCAAAGCGCCCCGGGAGGGACAGGGGTATTTTGCAGCCCGGCTCAGATGGGACAGAGTCAGGTCGTGGTGTGGGGGCTGGTGCCAGAACCGGTGCTAGAGACTGGAGGGACTGCACATTCCCCTCCAAGCACAGGATGGTTGCCAGCACGTCTCTGGAGAGACAGTCTTCGTGATGCTGGACTGTCTCTACGATGGTCGATAGCTCGGTCTTCCCTGCTGTCTCCATTTATTTGGTTGGTTATTCTGTCACGTTGTCTAATGATTGGAGACAGGCGCAGGAATACGTAATAGTTTTTTTTCTCCACCCAAACAATAGAGCGACGTGTAGTAAACCTCCAAATAATACACGGGACGAGACCCGTAAAACAAGTGTACAAATACACGTAGCATGGAAGCCGATACAACAGTTACAGGTACTCCAGGACCAACGGACATTGTAACAGAGGGCACATATATAACATACTAATCAGGGAGAATGGGAACCAGATGTGCGTAATGAGACAAGACAGTCCGGGGTTGGTAGTAATGAATCCAGTTCAGTGACGCCTAGAAGGCCGGTGACGTAGACCTCCGGAGCTGGTGAACGGAATGAGCAGCAGTACCGGGGGGATCCGTGAAGGGGAAGAAATTACATCCAGGAATTCTCAACAAACTTGTAAAAAGATGTCCACATAGGTGCTATTCTACTTTAGAAACAGAACATAAAGCATCTGCTGTATGCAGGAAAGAGTAGCTAAACTCCCCTATACAATAGCATTCAACATGTCAGTTTCTGGGACAAGAGGGGCTGAGAGAGGTCAATCTTTATTTATTTATTTATTTAACCTTTATTTAACCAGGAAGGGCTCATTGAGATTTAAAATCTCTTTTTCAAGAGCGTCCTGGCCAAGATAGGCAGCACCAAGTCKTTACAAAAAATTACAGACAGACAACATGAAAAACTACAAGTAATCTAGTAAAAACCATTGAGTTCACAAGAGTATAACAATATCAAAAACAGCAAATTAAAAACAGGATGATCAAACACAGAGTGGAAGAGGTACAAATAAGAATTAAAGTGACTGAAATCCTATACAATACAGAATGAATACAACAAAATTACAACAAACAAACTTGGCCACTAAATACTACAACAAAACTAAATACTACAACATCCCATTTTGATATTTAAAAAAAGCCCAGCTGAAGCACACTGGCTCTCAGGCTCAGCAGACAGACAGGGGGACTGAGGAGAGAATGAATGGCTGGGGTGTATAGGGGAGAGGGACTCAGATGTAATCATGATTGGCTAAACAGAAAGAGGCACTATTGAGGTTACTCTGTCATGCTGTGTCCACTGACAGAAATGGAGCTAGAGAGAGGAGAAAAGAGAGAGAGAGAGAGTGAGCGAGAGAATAGATGCATACAGTAACAGAGTTTGGTGGCGAGATGGGGTGAGGGGGAGGGACAGTGTGGTGGCCCGTAGGTCCACCCTCATGTTTCCCTGCCAGTCTGTAATTGCTCACAACCAAACCAGTGTGAGAGAAAAAATCCTGGCCACAATACGTTAACCAAAAGAAATGTGAAACCAACTTACATCTACTAAAACATTTCATTTTCACACCCTCCTGTCTTCTAAAATATCTTATGTCCCTCCAAAATATGAGTTTGCCCACCGTTCCACTTCCTCTCCATCTGCACATGGAATTCACTTCACCAAATAAAACCCCCTCCTCCATACCCCTCAACCTCTCACCTACTTCCTCCCTCTTCTTCCAAAAGTAAAGGGGATAAAGAGTGATGTCACCCCCTCTCCTTCAGTCTTTAAACCAAGCCGACCATGTCCCAGCACACGCCCCTGGAGAATAAAATGACCATTCTTTTTCTCATTAATTTTTCATAAAGTTCTTAAAGGTTCTAGGACCTCTCCAAATGCACAATATCAAGCCAGAACATAGAAAATACTCAAATAAAATGCTTAGATTGCTCTGTCGCATAATTCATACTGTGCCCAGCATCCACAATAATAAATCATTTGAATGCTGTTAGCTGATAAAATAAAAAAATATGACAACAATTGGCCCAAGTGTTGCACTACAATAGAAGCCAATACCTGCTGAAAAGTTGCAGATGGAGTTTGGAAGGTCCCCATGTCTCTTTTGACGTATACAAAGAGAAAATAAATGGGCTTTCATATGACACATGAAGAAAAATAGTTTGTTGAGAAGAGTATACCCCCCATGTTCCCGTCTTTCTCTCTTTATCTAGACTTTAGTATTCTCTCCTTTCCTCCTGCAGTCCCATTTATAATGGCTATTGTCAGAGCCAGACAGAGACTATTGTGCTTCCCTGGCACTTACTCCCAAACAGAAATGAGAGAAAGGGAATAATGGAGACATGTCAAACAGTTACTAAGCAAATTATATATCTAAGAGGGATTAAAGGCCTCTAACATGTATATTTGCTGTGTTGTAACGTATAGATATAACACTACAATCTGGAATGAATCACCTATACTGCTCAGTAAGGTACGCATTAAAAACTGCCGTAAGGCACCAGCTTAGAGTTTCAAAAGGAAGTAACAAATACTTAACAGACACCCAAGGGCACCCAAGGGCAGACACCCAAGGGCATGTCTGTGCATATTCACTCTTGCTGGCAGGCAGAGATAGATTTTAAAAAATGCAACACTAAGACAAAAACAGAAACCACACAATTTGTAAATAAGAATATTTGATGATGCAATACTTGTCTGTGGAAAGTATTGCATCCACTATCGGTATCCTCATTGTCTTTGCACTAAAATAACATAGGGGCTTATTTATCTACACACCTGGGGCTCCGTTCCACAGGAGAGAGGTGCACGGGGGAATGTGGTTGGTAAGGGACTTCCTCATCAAGCAGAGAAATTAAGCAGTGTTTTCCAGATTTCCAGTGATCAAAAGCCACCACAAAACAATACTAACGTGAGATTAGTGAATGAGAGAGTAAGGGGAGAGAGAGAGTGAAATGCACTGGTGTTTTCTGGCTGTGATTCCCAAATTAAGCGTGAAAAACACAGTCACAATGAAGGTTTTGGGAAGGGGAAGGCGATGGAGAGGAAGAAAGGAGGCAAGCTATGCATCACGATTTAGGGCTGCTGGGATGATGAACTGTCCAGGAGCAGACAGAGCAGAGCAGAGACCCTCCTTCTAGTCAACACACACTCAAAGAACACAGGAGGCCTTTGCAGCACTCCTACCACCATCATTAGACGTCCATGGTGTATTGATTAAAAGGACCTATCTGAAATAAGGTTAAACATATATAATAGAGCTGGGCAATATGGACATAAAATCCAAAAGGGGGCGCAATGATGTCTGCAGTTTATTGTTGTAGATCATCAGGGCCAGGGGATTTTTTGACATGAATTGCTTTCAGGGCTCTACGCACCTCAGACAAGAGAAGGCCGAGAAGGAGTGCTTGGGAGTGTTAGGTAATTACACAGGGTACTCATGTTTACCTTTAACCCTATCAAATAATCTACCTGCATCAAGAACATTTTGATTTAAAAGAGTTCAGAATAGAGGTCAACCAGCAGTTGTTAAGTGAYCTGAATATATTTTTTGCATTCTAAACCTTTCACTACTTGCCAAAATTTGGAAGGATTATTCATATTATCAGCAGTAGATTTGAGGTAGAGGTCTGCTTTCAGTTTTTGTCATACCCACCCTAATTCCGAAGGCATTTAAAAACCATCCAATCATCAGCTGAATCAGACCATCTTGCTTTAGCCCAAATAGCATTCCGTTTCCTTATGATTTCAGATAGTTCATCTGAGAACCAAGGGTTATCTCTGCCCTTAATTCTGTATCGTTTGAAAGGGGCATGCTTGTTGTATATATCCTGGAATGCTTTATGGAAGTAAGAAAAGGCTAATTCATCAGGGCTGAATTCAACTCTATTCCAGGCTATGTTGAAAACCCTGAGTATCAAACTTCTTCCAGTTCATTTTCATGATACGTGGAGGTAGTTTAGGAATTTTACCATCCCTTACAAAGGCAACTGCCCAGTGATCACTTATACAATTTGTAAAAACACCAGAATCATTAAAACGATGTGGAGTGTTGGTTAAAATATGATCAATCAAAGAGGATTTTAGAGGACACTTTACTTTCAACCTTGTTACATTGTTACGCAGATACTTGAGTTGATCAGAGTTGGATGTCAACCAGTGTAGGTTCAGGACACCCATGCTTAAACATCAGACTGTTATCATGTTACACCACAGCTCTGACACACACACTTATCCCACCAGACATGCCACAAAAGACATTGTGGTCTTTTCCCCAAATCCAGAACAAATTTAAGAAAATGTACAGTATTATATAGAGCCTTTATTGCATGGAACTTCCTTCCATCTCATATTGCTCAAATAAACAGCAAACCTGGTTTCAAAAAACAGATAAAGCAATACCTCACGACACAACGCCTCTCCCCTATTTGACCTAGATAGTTTGTGTTTATGCATTGATATGTAGGCTATGTGTGCCTTTTTAAAAATGTATGTTGTTCTGTCCTTGAGCTGTTCTTGTCTAATGTTGTTCTGTATTATGTCATTCTGTATTATGTTTCATGTTTTGTGTGGACCCACTGCTTTTGCAACAGCTAATGGCAATCTTAATAAAATACCAAATACCATGAATATCAGTCAGAAACAAGTCACTGTAAAAAATATGCAATAGTCTCTACAAGGCAGAATGTTGAATAAAATTATATTTACACTTACTTTACCGGTTGTACATGTTGGTACTTTTGGCGGTAGGAGGTGGAGATAATGTATCCACAGGAAAGTGTTGTTTACCCGACATTTTGCAGCGCCAGTAAGTTCTGTCTGTTGTATTTTTTATCTGTTGACGCATTGCACATGATGCGCAATATGTAAACTGTAACCGAATGTAGTCGACGGAAGCACGTTTCCTCGCAATCASCTGGAAGTGTTTGGTTAGGCTCGGCCACATTGTAAAAGTGTTTGTCACGTGCGAATTGCATCAGTATTGAAAATAAAAAATACAAAATACAAACGATATGCAGACCAGCGTACTGAAGGTCGGGTTCATAACACTTCCCTGTGGATATTTTGTATCAGATTACCTCCGACATCGGGGCGAAATTGGCGGACAACAGGTAAAGTAATTTGAAATTAAATTTGTTCAAAATTCTGACTTGTAATTCAAAAATACAATCCAGAGAGCCAGCAATAGCAGATGGGAGTTTATAACAACAGGAGCCAAAAAGAATCAAGGATGTGCAAAGATTTTTTTTTAAAGACAGATGTTCAAATTGCTTGGGTTTGGTAAGTCAGAATGGTCGCCAAAAACATGTATTTTATGTATACAGCAACACCACCACCCTTAGATTTGCAATCTGACCCAAAAACATTGTAGCCATCAATGCCAAAGTCTTTGTCATTGATAGTGGGGCAAGTGCATGATTTCTCCCAGAACGCAACATGGAATAAACACTTAAAGTGCTCTGCTTTTAAGGGGTATCGGGTAGAGCTGTTGCAGTGACTGTATAAGCTCTGATGCTGCTGATGGTCATTAGTAGCCTACCAAACTTGCTAACTGCCTGGTACTCAGCACTCTATTGTCCCTCTAATCACTCTGACATCAATGCAAATATAATCGAAAATCTAATCAAACACTTCATGAGAGCCCATGAGCTCATGTTGCACTACATTTCTATAGGCTATGAAATTGCGTGAGAAAACAGAGGGATGGCCTCTATTAAAAAGAGGAGGATGCCATCAGTTTTCTATAGGCTAGGCCTACTATATTTACTTATCAACTTTCCTAATATTAAGCACATTGCTTGTCTTTACAACAAGAGTATAGCCTACCTGGCTGGCATGAAAATGAACCACAGGAAAAGTGTCCTCCATTCGCTATTTAAGTGCAGAGATGATATGTCTTTTTTCCGTGCCCCTGTTTTTGAGACAGGTGCATGGTAATGGTCCATTCTAAATCAAAACGAATTTCACACATATATTATTTAGTATATGTAAAGACAAGATTAAATCAAGAATAGTCTGATGGGTGACAATAAGCTTATCACTTGTGAATTACATACAGTTGAAGTCGGAAGTTTACATACACTTAGGTTGGAGTCATTAAAACTCATTTTTCAACCACTCCACAAATTTCTTGTTAACAAACTACAGTTTTGGCAAGTCGGTTAGGACATCTACTTTGTGCATGACACAAGTAATTTTTACAACAATTGTTTACAGACAGATTATTTCACAATCCCAGTGGGTCAGAAGTTTACATACACTAAGTTGGCTGTGCCTTCAAACAGCTTGGAAAATTCCAGAAAATTATGTCATGGCTTTAAAAGCTTCTGATAGGCTAATTGACATAATTTGAGTCAATTGGAGGTGTACCTGTGGATGTATTTCAAGGCCTACCTTCAAACTCAGTGCCTCTTTGCTTGACGATCAATTGAAAATCAAAAGAAATCAGCCAAGACCTTGTAGACCTCCAAAATTTGTAGACCTCCACAAGTCTGGCTCATCCTTGGGAGCAAGTTCAAAATGTCTGAAGGTACCACGTTCATCTGTACAAACAATAGTACGCAAGTATGAACACCATGGGACCACGCAGCCATCATACGCTCAGAAAGGAGACGCATTCTGTCTCCTAGAGACGAACATACTTTGGTGCGAAAAGTGCAAATCAATCCCAGAACAACAGCAAAGGACCTTGTGAAGATGCTGGAGGTAACATGTACAAAAGTATCTATATCCACAGTAAAACGGGTCCTATATCGACATAACCTGAAAGGCTGCTCAGCAAGGAAGAAGCCACTGCTCAAAACCGCATAAAAAAGACAGACTACGGTTTGCAGCTGCACATGGGGACAAAGATTGTACTTTTTGGAGAAATGTCCTCTGGTCTGATGAAACAAAAATAGAACTGTTTGGCCTAATGACCATTGTTATCTTTGGAGGAAAAAGGGGGAGGCTTGCAAGCCGAAGAACACCATCCCAACCGTGAAGCACGAGGGTGGCAGCATCATGTTGTGGGGGTGCTTTGCTGCAGGAGGGACTGGTGCACTTCACAAAATACATGGCATAATGAGGAGGGAAATGATGTGGATATATCAAAGCAACATCTCAAGACATCAGTCAGGAAGTTAAAGCTTGGTCGCAAATGGTCTTCCATATGGACAATGACCCCAAAGCATCTTCCAAAGTTGTGGCAAAATAAATAAAAAGCCGAAATAAATAATTCTCTCTACTTTTATTCTGACATTTCACATTCTTAAAATAAAGTGCTGATCCTAACTGACCTAAAACAGTGGATATTTACTAGGATTAAATGTCAAGAATTGTGAAAAACTGAGTTTAATGTAGTTGACTAAGGTGTATGTAAACTTCCGACTTCAACTGTATTATCACTTGTGTATGATGCCCGCTTAAGGCAAGAAACAATGCCATATTTAAAAAAATATATATATAATAGCCGCACACCTCATGTAGCCCAGCCCATAGGCCTATATGTTTTGAAAAGGTTTGTATGACAACTACAGTGTCCAAATAACTTCTTAAAATTAAGCACATTAATCCGCTTTACAAGGGGTGTAGAGCCTAACTGCAATAAATAAGCAGCGAGTGAGTTTCAAGTTTGGGGAAGATAATTTTCACCATAAAAATGCACCTTTATAATTAAAGCATTACATGCATAATCACATTTGTGGGCACTTTTGATAATTGTGTTTTCCCACTAGTGGAACATTCACACTTATAGCCTACTGCCGTGTGCGCATTGCTGCGCTTATATGTGAAGAAATAGCCTAATATTTTATCAACATTTTAAGCTAAACGTTCTCATCTGTTGGTTCAGACTCATTACGTAAAAACATTTTTTTGATGCTAGTGGTCGTATTCATTTGGGAACAATCGCATCCCACAACTGTTCCAGACTATGTTTGGAATATTTATTTCTCACACAGAATATAATAGGTCAACTTTTGTTCTATGGGGGATAGTAGATTGACATAGGCTAGAGCTTTTGCTATTCGTTAGGCCTACTAAGTAAATGTGCAAATTTATTTTAATATCTTCAATATGCACCTTGGAATTGGATAAGGACGCGCGCAGTTTCATCCTGCATGTGTCTGTCTTCATTTGTAGCCTGTGAGAAAGACCAGATCACGTGATGCTTCGAAGCAGGCAGCACTCAGGGAGAAGGGCAGCAAAAGGGATGGATTTTTTTAGGGTGCATTATGGCCACACAAAGGGGATGCCACCGGGAAATTCGAGGTATTATCAAGTGCTTGTCAAATTSTGAATGAGAGACTATTGGAGTGTGTACAGCCTGCGCAAAAAAACWAAGCAGAGCTCATGCCTTTCAAGCAACTTTTTTCAAACCATCATTTAGAGTTGCATCATGCAGCCTTGCAATGTATTAAAAATCAAAACATATAGCCCAACGTTTGTGAAACAACTAAAGTTACAGTAATAACTCTAAATTAAGCATATAGGAGACACCTATTTCTTTGTTCACCGCTCAACACAGAATAGCCGGATGTGCGCACTCCCTCATCGTTTGGAGAAAATATAGAATATATTTTTATTTTATTCAGCTTTGTTCATATGTATTATTCATACTATAAAATAATATAAAATCATTACACACAATTCTAAGCGAATCTTGCCTGCTAAATTAACTAGTGTAGCCCACAACCATATGGCATAGCCAGATCAGGACCTAACATAAGGACAACTCAGAGTATGCTATTCTGTTCTTCTGAAATAGACTCCATTTTCTTCACATCATGTTTCTTTAGACCTGTCTAAAATAAAGAATGGAATGGATTTATTGTGAAGGTGTAGGCTATATTACATGAAATTATTAGACTTTTAAAAATGTAAATGTTCCAAGAGCCAGGAGATGTTAAATGTGTTTGTTAATTTGCAGTCAATTACCGTGAGGCCGACAATTATTTGCTGATTTTGACAATCACCGGCTGACAAAATGTTGTGACCGCCACAGGCCTAGTATCGGGCCCTAAATGCATCATCCTCAGTGTAAGAGTCAAGGGTAGACAACAGAAACACAACATGTTTGTTTGTAGCCTATCGATCAACGTGAGAAATAACCATACCTTTTCTAAGACTCCGGTCTATAGGACTAGGTAGTTGCACACTAATCACAAATAGGCCTAAGCTACAAGAAATAAGCTACAATAAAATAACAATATAATATAATATCAAATAAAAATCTAAATGCATACAAGTTCCAGAGTAAAAGTCCACACAAGTCCACAGGCTAAGAATACAATTTGAATCAGAGACCACAGTGTGTGCATGTAAGTGGGTGCTGGAGTGGTGAGCGAAGCTCGGGGGAGAAGGGGGCAAGTGGCAGAGGTACCTGTACCAGACAGGGGGAGCAGGCCTGGGTAGTCGGGAGCAGACTGAAAGGTGGGGTCCAGGCAGTTGGGAGAGGCTTGTGTCGGGAGGCAGGGTGGGAGAGGAGGCTTTCAACCAGACAAGTGCGTGGTGGAGGAGCTTTCAGCAATGGAGCTTTTCAGTGATTAATATATTTTTGCTTTCCCTAATAAGGATATTTTATATAGCCAAGTAACTTGTTGACTATATCAAAACATTACTGCAGTATTTGGAATGATATTAACAAGAAACACTTGCAAACAAACAATCAGAAGCACACAAGACTCACAGGTTCAGCTGTGAGGGCTGTGGCTGTCTGACATGATTGACAGGCACATTTTTGGTTTATCGTCACAGCTCTAATCTTTAATTAGATTTGACTCCTGTTGACTTCATGTTTTTCCTCTGGTCAGTAAATAAAACAAACATAACATGACAAGTCAGTGACCATTTCAAATCACCTGTGTTTTCATCTGACAAGTGTCCAAGAGTCTTCCTCCAAAGTAACCTGTTCTCTGAAACAGGAAATTTAAAAATGTTTGTATATTTGAGGTTTAAAAAGGCTTCTGAAGTTTGTAATTAGACATTTCTGACTATATTATCCCTTATGAAAAATGTAGCAACCTCAACAAAAATGTTATAATAATGAATTATAATCAACATAATAATTCACATGTCCTGCATTGCTGCAGGATTATTATCCTGCTGTAGCAAACTGACTCAAATTAAGATCCTACAGCTGTAGCTTCCCTGTCTAACTGTACTGTACCAGAGAGAGAGACAGGACAGTATGTGATGGGCATTTCGAGTCTTATCGGTTAGCCAGATATTTTGGCTCCATTCACCTAAAAGAGCCATTCATTTCCCTCGCAAACGGCTCTTTGTTTAGTAGTGCTTAATTTAAAAAAATTATGAAAAAACATGAAAAATAGAACATATCTAATGTAAAGGCTAAAAAGTTGGCTACTATTAGGCCAGACCGTGAAATGTGAGTTCAAATACATTTTTTACATGAAATTAAACCACTTCCAAAAAAGGTGAAGTATTTTTAACACATTGAAAAAKATTGCGTAGACCAGAATGAGGATTTCTCCTCTAGCAACCTGGTCTCAGAGCATTTTGGATTATTCTATACGTAAAACCAAAACTCTATATTTAGTATGATATGTTATTTTTCGTATGGTTTGTATTCATTTGTGGATGTCCATCACCCATTTTGAATGATGTGTAACGGATTACAATTCATATTGTATGGGACAAATTTGCAAAACGTACAATATGTTACGAATGTTCAAAAAGTACAATATGGTACGAATTTGCTAAATGTACCATATGGTACGAATTTGCAATACGTATGATATCTTATGAATTCTAGCTAGGTGGCTAACGTTAGCTAGCTCACTAATGTTAGCTAAACTAGGGGTTAGGGTTAAGGTTAGGACTTAGGTTAAAGGGTGGTTAGGGTTAGGGTTAGCTCTTGGCATTCTCTCAACCAGCTTCACCTAGAATGCTTTTCCAACAGTCTTCAAGGAGTTCCCACATATGCTGACCACTTGTTGGCTACTTTTCCTTCACTCTGCGGTCCAACTCATCCCAAACCATCTCAATTGGGTTGAGGTCGGGTGATTGTGGAGGCCAGGTCATCTGATGCAGCACTCCATCACTCTCCTTCTTGGTCAAATAGCACTTACACAGCCTGGAGGTGTGTTGAGTCATTGTCCCTTTTCAAAAAGAAATAATAGTCCCACTAAGCGCAAACCACATGGGATGGTGTATGGCTGCAGAATGCAGTGGTAGCCATGCTGGTTAAGTGTGCCTTGAATTCTAAATAAATCACAGATGGTGTCACCAGCAAAGCACCCCCGCACCATCACACCTCCTCCTCCATGCTTCCCGGTAGGAACCACACATGCGGAGATCATCCGTTCAACTACTCTGCGTCTCACAAAGACACGGTGGATGGAAGCAAAAATCTCAAATTTGGACTCATCAGACTGAAGGACAGATTTCCACCGGTCTAATGTCTCTTCTTCCAAACAAGTCTCTTCTTCTTATTGATGTCCTTTAGTAGTGGTTTCTTTGCAGCAATTCGACCATGAAGGCCTGATTCACGCAGTCTCTGAACAGTTGATGTTGAGATGTATCTGTTACTTGAACTCTGTGAAGCATTTATTTGGGCTGCAATCTGAGGTGTAGTTAACTCTAATTAAACGTATCCTCTGTAGCAGAGGTAACTCTGGGTCTTCCTTTCCTGTGGTGGTCCTCATGAGAGCCAGTTTCATCATAGCCCTTGATGGTTTTTGCAACTGCACTTGAAGAAACGTTCAAAGTTCTTACAATTTTCCGCATTGACTGACCTTCATGTCTTAAATAATGATAGACTGTTGTTTCTCTTTGCTTATTTGAGCTGTTCTTGCCATACTATGGACTTTGTCTTTTACCAAATAGGGCTATCTTCTGTATATACCCCTACCTTGTCACAYCACTGATTGACTCAAATACATTAAGAAGGAAAGAAATTKCACAAATTAACTTTAACAAGGCATATCTGTTAATTGAAATGCATTCCAGGTGACTACCTCATGAAGCTTGTTGAGAGAATGCCAAGAGTGTGCAAAGCTGTCATCAAGGCAAAGGGTGGCTACTTTGAAGAATCTCAAATATATAATATAATTTGATTTGTTTAACACTTTTTTGGTTACTGAATGATTCCATATGTATTATTTCATGGTTTTGATGTTTTCACTATTATTCTACAATGTAGAAAATAGTTAAAATAAAGAAAAACCCTGGAATGAGTAGGTGTGTCCAAACTCTTTACTGGTACTGTATATATACAGTGGGGAGAACAAGTATTTGATACACTGCCGATTTTGCCGATTTTCCTACTTAAAGCATGTAGAGGTCTGTAATTTTTATCATAGGTACACTTCAACTGTGAGAGACGGAATCTAAAACAAAAATCCGAAAATCACATTGTATGATTTTTAAGTAATTAATTCGCATTTTATTGCATGACATAAGTATTTGATACATCAGAAAAGCAGAACTTAATATTTGGTACAGAATCCTTTGTTTGCAATTAAGAGATCATACGTTTCCCTGTAGTTCTTGACCAGGTTTGCACACACTGCAGCAGGGGATTTTGGCCACTCCTTCATACAGACCTTCTCCAGATCCTTCAGGTTTCGGGGCTGTCGCTGGGCAATACGGACTTTCAGCTCCCTCCAAAGATTTTCTATTGGGTTCAGGTCTGGAGACTGGCTAGGCCACTCCAGGACCTTGAGATACTTCTTACGGAGCCACTCCTTAGTTGCCCTGGCTGTGTGTTTTGGGTCGTTGTCATGCTGGAAGACCCGCCACGACCCATCATCAATGCTCTTACTGAGGGAAGGAGGTTGTTGGCTAAGATCTCGCAATACATGGCCCCATCCATCTCCCCTCAATACGGTGCAGTGTCCTGTCCCCTTTGCAGAAAAGCATCCCCAAGAATGATGTTTCCACCTCCATGCTTCACGGTTGGGATGGTGTTCTTGGGGTTGTACTCATCCTTCTTCTTCCTCCCAAACACGGCGAGTGGAGTTTAGACCAAAAAGCTCTATTTTTGAATCATCAGACCACATGACCTTTCTCCATTCCTCTCTGGATCATCCAGATGGTCATTGGCAAACTTCAGACGGGCCTGGACATGCGCCTGCTTGAGCAGGGGGACCTTGTGTGCGCTGCAGGATTTTAATCCATGACGGCGTAGTGTGTTACTAATGGTTTTCTTTGAGACTGTGGTCCCAGCTCTCTTCAGGTCATTGACCAGGTCTGCCGTGTAGTTCTGGGCTGATCCCTCACCTTCCTCATGATCATTGATGCCCCACGAGGTGAGTATCTTGCATGGAGCCCCAGACCGAGGGTGATTGACCATCATCTTGAACTTCTTCTATTTTTCTATCTAATAATTGCGCCAACAGTTGTTGCCTTCTCACCAAGCTGCTTGCCTATTGTCCTGTAGCCCATCCCAGCCTGTGCAGGTCTACAATTTTATCCCTGATGTCCTTACACACAGCTCTCTGGTCTTGGCCATTGTGGAGAGGTTGGAGTCTGTTTGATTGAGTGTGTGGACAGGTGTCTTTTATACAGGTAACGAGTTCAAACAGGTGCAGTTAATCAGGTAATGAGTGGAGAACAGGAGGGCTTCTTAAAGAAAAACTAACAGGTCTGTGAGGCCGGAATTCTTACTGGTTGGTAGGTGATCAAATACTTATGTCATGCAATAAAATGCAAATGAATTACTTAAAAATCATACAATGTGATTTTCTGGATTTTTGTTTTAGATTCCGTCTCTCACAGTTGAAGTGTACCTATGATAAAAAATTACAGACCTCTACATGCTTTGTAAGTAGGAAAACCTGCAAAATCGGCAGTGTATCAAATACTTGTTCTCCCCACTGTATATATATATATAAAGTGCATTCAGAAAGTTTTCAGACCTTTTTGTTCACATTTTGTTACTTTACAACCTTATTCTAAAATGGAAAACTGAAATATCACATTTACATAAGCATTCAGATCCTTTACTCAGTACTTTGTTGAAGCACCTTTGGCAGCGACTACAGCCTCAAGTCTGCTTGGGTATGACGCTACAAGCTTGGCACCCCTGTATTTGGGGAGTTTCTCCCATTCTTCTCTGCAGATCCTCTCAAACTCTGTCAGGTTGGATGGGGAGCATCGCTGCACAGCTATTTCCAGGTCTCTCCAGAGATGTTCGACTGGGTTCAAGTCCGGGCTTTGGCTGGGTCACTCAAGGACATTCAGAGACTTATCCTGAAGCCACTCCTGCGTTGTCTTGGCTGTGTGCTTAGGGTCGTTTCCCTGTTGGAAGGTGAACCTTGGCCCCAGTCTGAGGTCCTGAGCGCTCTGGAACATGTTTTCATCAAGGAACTCTCTGTACATTGCTCCGTTCATCTTGCCCTCGACACTAACTAGTCTCCCAGTCCCTGCCGTGGAAAAACATCCCCACAGCATGATGCTACCACCACCATGCTTCACCGTAGGGATGGTGCCAGGTTTCCTCCAGACGTGACACTTGGCATTCAGGCCAAAGAGTTCAATCTTGATTTCATCAGACCAGAGAATCTTGTTTCTCATTGTCTCAGAGTCCTTTAGGTGCCTTTTGGCAAACTCCAAGCGGGCTGTCATGTGCCTTTTACTGAGGAGTGGCTTCTGTCTGGCCACTCTACCATAAAGGCCCGATTGGTGGAGTGCTGCAGAGATGGTTGTCCTTCTGGAAGGTTCTCCCATCTCCACAGAGGAACTCTGGAACTCTGTCAGAGTGACCATCGGGTTCTTGGTCACCTCCCTAACCAAGGCACTTCTCCTCCGATTTCTCAGTTTGGCTGGGCAGCCAGCTCTAGGAAGAGTCTTGGTGGTTCCAAACTTCTTCCATTTAAGAATGATGGTGGCCACTGTG
Source organism: Salvelinus sp. IW2-2015 (assembly GCF_002910315.2). Lineage (NCBI taxonomy): Eukaryota > Metazoa > Chordata > Actinopteri > Salmoniformes > Salmonidae > Salvelinus > Salvelinus sp. IW2-2015. The sequence goes on from NC_036872.1 coordinate 17,156,334, forward strand.
TTCTTGGAGACTTTCAATGCTGCAGAATTCTTTTAGTGCCCTAAAATAAGTATTTTAGTGCCTCGACACAATCCTGTCTCGGAGCTCTACAGACAATTCCATCGACCTCATGGCTTGGTTTTTGCTCTGACATGCACTGTCAACTGTGGGACCTTATAGAGACAGGTGGGTGCCTTTCCAAATCTTGTCCAATCAATTGAATTTACCACAGGTGGACTACAATCAAGTTGTAGAAACATCTCAAGGATGATCAATGGAAACAGGATGTACCTGAGTTCAATTTCGAGTCTCATAGCAAAGGGTCTGAATAATTATGTAAATAAGGTAATTGTATTTATTTTTTGCAAACATTTCTAAAAACCTGTTTCGCTTTGTCGTTATGGGGTATTGTGTGTAGATTGATGAGGATTTTTTTTTTAATGCATTTTAGAATAAGGCTGTAATGTGACAAAATGTGGAAAAAGGGAAGGGCCCCCGAATACATTCCGATTGCACTGTATATATCAGGCCATGTATAGTGAACTCGTACACATTGTAAATATGAAAATAGAATACTGTAGTGCATGTCATGATCAGACTGCAAACATGGCCAATGGCATAACATCTAATAGATATGTAAATTCAACCAAGCAATAGGAATACATAAACATCGAATGCACATGTATGCATTGGCAAATGGAACTATAACCAACCCTGTTGCATAGTAATGACAATAACTGATGGTTAATAAGGGAAGCAGTCATGGACAGTCACTACCATCATGGGACTTTAATTAATTGTTTTATTCTGTGTTGCTACAGCATTCATCCCACATAATGCATAGTGCATTTAATGTTAAAAAAATAATAATCGAAACCGAAAATCTTTATTTATTAATAATTGAACCGAAATCGAACCGACCTCAAAAAGCACTAATCGCTCAGCACTACTCTCCTCACTACGTGTTCCTGCAGTGAGGAATTACCATCTTCAGATAATGTTTTTTGTAACTTATCTAAAAATAATAGCTGTCTGGAGCACAGAAAGCAGCAGTAGCAGTTTGCAAATCAGGGAGCTAAATGAACGGCCTCTGCCACAGATACAATTCCGTTCCCGACGTTCACCAAAAAGATCCGTTCGAAAACAGCAGTTCGTTCGCGAACGACCCATCACTACCAGTGTGCCAACTCAGCCCTACCCAGGCTGTGCATTCCAACAACATGGAACAACTTTCAACACGTTGCCCGTGGTTTCCATAGACAGACATAGCCTTCAAGATTACGGCAAAGGCACAAAGCCCTTGCAAAAACAAACTCAAAGCAGACACATAGGGACATGCAGCCAGACATTATTTATAGTGACTGTACAGCATGAACTGCAAAATTAGGAATTCCAAAGAACTCAAGCTATACATGGGTTTGGTCCAGCTGGCCAAATGTCATGGGTCTCAAGCCGTATAGAAATTACGTGTGTTTTGGGGAAAAGAACGACCACATAATTGTGCAGTTTTTTTCACACCATAAACTACAGTTAAAAGTACAGAGACGTGCTGAAGTACATATATATCCTTCCTTGAAACTGACTTTTTTTTGACCATGCATTGCAAAGTTTAGAATAGAGTGTTTTTTAGTTACTGTGCAGATATTGGAGTTTTGCCCAATGCTGTAGCTTACAAAACAAAAGGCCACAATGTTAAAACTAAAACCATTTTGGTGAGGTCGGTGAGGTGAGGTCGAAAATCGTATTTCTGTCCCATCCATGCCAAATATATAAATCAACATGCATCATCTTCAGAACCGACACCTCTATCTCCATTGACATAAAATGCAGCAGGACAATTCAAAATCGTCAAAACGTTTCAAAGCTTGTATCGAATGGAAATGATGAACAGGTTATAACAGTGTTATAACAAAGCCACGATGGATACTTTGTATCCAATAATAGTGTCACTACTAGTGCGTTACAATTACATACTGTAGCTGATTTGTAGCGAGTACAGAACTTTCCCAATACCTTTAAAGAAATAGTTTTACAAGTCTCGAGTTACCGCCTCTTACCTGAGTAAAATGTAGATTACCCAATGTTCTTCAAATTGTGTTCCCCTACTTCAGCATGAGAAGCGAAATACTCACCCGCCACCACATGCCAAAGTGTTACCCCATGCTACACCCTAACCACCCCTCTTCTTTGACTGACGTCAGCTTGAAAAAAGTATCGTGAGAGAAAAAGCTATTGAACGAGTAAAGCGCGTCACACTGTATCTCAACTAAAAACATGCTGGAGGTGATTACATTGTTCTATTAATTAAACTGCTCTAAAACATCCTATGATTTAACAACCAAATGTTGAATGTATTCACATGATGAAGCTCAAATTATGTATTTGTCTATTTACATATAATCAGATATTGTGCCTTTGTGAAGTCCTTCCCAGTTGAAACCTTCAAATCACCTGAAAGAAAGAACAAGATAACAAACCTGCTGCTATATAGATGACAGTGCCACAGTCTGATGTTTCCATCTTTTTTATTTAACTAGGCAAGTCAGTCGAGAACAAACTCATATTTACAATGATGACCTACCACAGCCAAACCCAGACGACGCTGGGCCAATTGTGCTCTGCCCTATGGGACTCCCAATCACAGCCAGATGTGATGCAGCCTCGATTTGAACCAGGGACTGCAGTGACGTCTCTTGTACTGAGATGTAGTGCCTTAGACCGCTGCACCACCCAGGAACCCATTTCAGCCATCTTACTTGTGCTTCTTGATGTCCTTGGAGTCATTTCTATGATTCCCAAGTCTCTGTGGGGTTGTTCCTGAGAGACCAGGACAGAGAGACATCATGACACACAACTAATTGCTGAGGTAGTATGATACAATTTATTTATTTTACCGTTATTTTACCAGGTAAGTTGACTGAGAACACGTTCTCATTTGCAGCAACGACCTGGGGAATAGTTACAGGGGAGAGGAGGGGGATGAATGAGCCAATTATAAACTGGGGATTATTAGGTGACCATGATGGTTTGAGGGCCAGATTGGGAATTTAGCCAGGACACCGGGGTTAACACCCCTACTCTTACGATAAGTGCCATGGGATCTTTAATGACCTCAGAGAGTCAGGACACCCGTTTAACATCCCATCCGAAAGACGGCACCCTACACAGGGCAGTGTCCCCAATCACTGCCCTGGGGCATTGGGATATTTTTCAGACCAGAGGAAAGAGTGCCTCCTACTGGCCCTCCAACACCACTTCCAGCAGCATCTGGTCTCCCATCCAGGGACTGACCAGGACCGACCCTGCTTAGCTTCAGAAGCAAGCCAACAGTGGTATGCAGGGTGGTATGCTGCTGGCATACAGACAATGAATGTCTGTATGCAGTCATTGTTGTATGGCTTAGCTGTGTCACACCTGCAGAGCTTCTTGATCAGATTTGAGGCACTCTTACTGATGGTTTTAGGGAATTCAACCAGATCAATCCCACGGATGGTAGCTGTGAACGTATTCATAGGATCAGGGCCACAGAATGGGAGACTGGAAAGGTAAAGATTGAGAAGGGACATCAAGTAGAAGGACTTAGAGATGACAGAGAACAAAAATAGGACAAAACACTCTGGAGAGAAATAGACTATTTAATAATATTACCTTCCACTCAGCAGCTCAAACACGAAGACGCCCAGAGACCAGAGATCTACAGATACACTGTGGCCCTTGTTTAGGATTATCTCAGGGGCAACATAGCCAGGCGTGCCATAGAATGTCCACATTTTCTTTCCCAAGCCCACTTTCTTAGCAGAACCATACCCCACCTAGGAAAGGCAAAGCACAGTCAAGTTATGAATATTGTCACACCCTGATCTGTTTCACCTGTCTTTGTGATTGTCTCCACCCCCCTCCAGGTGTCATCCATCTTCCCCATTATCCCCTGTGTATTTATACCTGTGTTCTCTGTTTGTCTGTTGCCAGTTCGTTTTGTTTTGTCAAACCTACCAGCGTTTTTCCCTCTGTTCCTGTCTCTTGATTGTTTCTGTTTTCTAGTTTTTCCCGGTTTTGACTTTTTCTGCCTGCCCTGACCCTGAGCCTGCCTGCTGTCCTGTACCTTTGCCCCACCTATCTGGATTACTGACCTCTGCCAACCCTGAGCCTGCCTGCCGTCCTGTACCTTTGCCCCACCTATCTGGATTACTGACCTCTGCCAACCCTGAGCCTGCCTGCCGTCCTGTACCTTTGCCCCACCTTTCTGGATTACTGACCTCTGCCAACCCTGACCCTGAGCCTGCCTGCCGTCCTGTACCTTTGCCCCACCTCTCTGGATTACTGACCCCTGCCTGCCCTTGACCTGTCTTTTTCCTGCCCCTGTTGGATTAATAAACTGTTATTCATTCAAAGTTGTCTGCATCTGGGACTTACCTGAAACGTGATAAATATGGATTTTCGGTATCTCAATGGATCTATAACATAGATTTTCCAAAGTGAAACAGTTCTATGTATGATAATATAACTGTAACCTTTGGACGTACTGTATTTGTTTGTGTAACTATGTACGAAATTGACAATTACTATATTATTATAAGGATGCCKCCTTTCTTCATCTTGGGTGGATTAAAAATGCATCAAATGGAATTGTAGTCTCTAAGTTACCACTTTGGCATATCCGCACTGGTCCAGAACTACATTTTCAGGCTTCAAGTCCCTGTAGATGATATCGTTGTGGTGCAAGAAGATGAGGGCCTCAACAACACAGGCAGTGTAAAAACATGTGCTGCTGTCATCAAACGAGCCTCTGAAATGTAGAAGCAAGAGCACAATAGTGATCAMAAAGTTTCATGGGATATTCCGATGTTGTTCCCTAGGAGAAGTATTCAAATCCTATCAATTCCGTTATAAAATCCATACTGTAAAATATACAAACATAATATGTAGACAGTACTGCCGTTAGCAGTACCTGTTATTCAGTAGACTCCAAAGCTCACCACCTAGACAAGCTTCGGCCAGCATGTACAAGCACTTCGCATCTCCGAAGGTACGGTGTAGCCTAGCGGTGGCAAAGAAGACACAGGTATTGTCCAGTTGATAACCATATAGTGAGTTCACCAGTCTAAAATAAGGGCAGGGCTTCAATCCAATCGTAGGTTAAAGGCATTGCGGTTTTTAAAGTCAATTTCCGATTGATCTGATATATGCAGCATTTCCCGTAAATGGGATCTTTGCGAACGCGGGAACATTGCCTAAGGTACAATGCCTATAACCCGCGATCATATTGAGGTATGTTAGGCTGGTGGGTGGGAGCATACCTCACGATGAATGGACTATGTGCTGCCATGAGGATGTGTCTTTCCCTGAGGATGCGCTCCTGTTGACCAACCATAAGAATCTGATGCTTCCTCAACACCCTCATGGTGAAAAGGCAGTTAATATTGGTCTCAAGCTGTACCTGAGAAAAGTATAAAAACATCAACTACAACGTCAACATGTGGGCCTATCCATTAAAATAAATGTTGGAAACTAGACAATAACAATGCAATGGGATTTACTGACACATTTTCAAGCCTGACCCACTACTTCCTCCCAACTCATCAGCTCAGAATGACCGATTTCCCCCTCTACTAGATTGCATATGACCTGGAAATCCCGAAGAGACACGTTGAAGAGGAGAGCTGCATCTTCCTCTGACCAGCTCACACGGAAAAGAAGAGTTACCCATGTTGCTTTACTGGTTCTAAATAAAGGTTAAATACATCGTAATGATTCATTTGGATCATGGCTCATTAAAATACAAAACAGAGAGATAGAGAAACAAAACATATTATAAGCCTTATGATAAGACATAATAAAGGTTCATACATGCTTATAACAAGCACTAACACAATATACGTTGGATTCGGCTAGTATTCAGACCCTTTCACCTTTTCCACATTATGTTATGTTACAGCCTTATTCTAAAAATGATTAAACTAATTGTTTTCCTCATCAATCTACACACAATACCCCATAATGACAAAATGAAAACKGGTTATTTAGCGAATTTTGCACCTTAAAAATAAAATGAAATGAAATACCTTATTTACATAAGTATACAGACCCTTTGCTATGAAACTCGACTCGAAATTGAGCTCAGGTGCATCCTGTTTCCATTGATCATCCTTGAGATGTCCTACAACTTGGAGTCCACCTGTGGTTAAATTGATTGGACATGATTTGGAAAAGACACACACCTGTCTATATAAGGTCCCACAGTTGACAGTGCATGTCAGAGCAAAAACTAAGCCATGAGATCAAAGGAATTGTCCGCAGAGCACCGAGACAGGATTGTGTCTAGGCACAGATCTGGGGAAGGGTACCATTTGGGGAAAGGTAAACATTTCTGCAGCAATGAAGGTCCCCAAGAACACAGCGATCTCCATCAATCTTAAATGGAAGAAGTTTGGAACCACCAAGACTCTTCCTAGAGCTGGCCCGCCTGGCCAAACTGAGCAATCYGGGGAGAAAGGCATTGGTCAGGGAGGTGACCAAGAACCCGATGGTGACTCTGACAAAGCTTCATAGTTCCTCTGTGGAGAAGGGAGACAGACAGAAGCCACTCCTTAGTAAAAGGCACATCACATCCCACCTGGAGTTTGCCAAAGGACACCTAAAGATTCTCAGACCATGATAAACAAGATTCTCTGGTCTGATGAAACCAAGATTGAACTCTTTGGCTTACCTATAAGCCAAGCATCACGCCTGGAGGAAACCTGGCACCACCCCTACAGTGAAGCATGGTGGTGGCAGCATCATGCTTTGGGGATGTTTTTCAGCGTCAGGGACAGGGAGACTAGTCAGGATCGAAAGAAAGATACAGAGAGATCCTTGATGACAACCTCCTCAGACTGGGGCGAAGGTTCACCTTCCAACACTACAATGACCCTAAGCACACAGCCAAGACAACGCAGGAGTGGCTTCAGGACACGTCTCTGAATGTCCTTGAGTGACCCAGCCAGAGCACGGACTTGAACCCAATCTAACATCTCTGGAGAGACCTGAAAATAGCTATGCAGTGACCCTCCCCATCCAACCTGACAAAGCTTGAGAGGATCTGCAGAGAAGAATGGGAGTGTCATACCCAAGAAGACTTAAGACTGTAATCACTGCCAAAGGTGCTTCAACAAAGTACTGAGTAAACGCCCCGTAGCACTCACGTCAGTAGCCATGATATGCTTTGAAAGGCTGGTCATCGCTCATATCAACACCATCATGCCAGAAACCCTAGACCCACTCCAATTTGCATACCGCCCCAACAGATCCACAGATTACGTAATCTCAATCGCACTCCATACTGCACTTTCCCACCTGGACAAAAGGAACACCTATGTGAGAATGCTGTTCATTGACTACAGCTCAGCGTTCAACACCATAGTGCCCACAAAGCTCATCACTAAGCTAAGGACCCTGGGACTAAACACCATCCTCTGCAACTGGATCCAGGACTTCCTGACGGGCCGCCCCCTGGTGGTAAGGGTAGGCAACAACACGTCTGCCATGCTGATCCTCAACACTGGGGCCCCTCAGGGGTGCATGCTTAGTCCCCTCCTGTACTCCCTGGTCACCCATGAGTGCGTGTCCAAACACGACTCCAACACCATCATTAAGTTTGCTGACGACACAACAGTGGTAGGCCTGATCACTGACAACGATGAGACAGCCTGTATGGAGGAGGTCAGAGAACTGGCAGTGTGGTGCCAGGACAACAACCTCTCCCTCAATGTGAGCAAGACAAAGGTGCTGATCGTGGACTACAGGAATAGGCGGGCCGAACAGGCCCCCATTAACATGACGGGGCTGTAGTGGAGTGGGTCGAGAGTTTCAAGTTCCTTGGTGTCCACATCGCTAACGAACTATCATGGTCCAAATACACCAAGACAGTCGTGAAGAGGGCACGACAACTCCTTTTTCCCCTCGAGAGGCTGAAAATATTTGACTTGGGCCCTCAGATCCTCAAAAAGTTATACAGATGCACCATCAAGAGCATCCTGACCGGTTACATCACCGCCTGGTATGGCAACTGCTCGGCATCTGACCGTAAGGCGCTACAGAGGGTAGTGCGTACGGCCCAATACATCACTGGGGCCAAGCTTCCTGCCATCCATCACCTACTGTATATACTGGGCGGTGTCAAAGGAAAGTCCAAAAAATTGTCAAAGACTCCAGTCGTCCAAGTCAGACTGTTCTCTCTGCTACCGCACGGCAAGCGGTACCAGAGCGCCAAGTCTAGGACCAAAAGGTTCCTTAAAACCTCTTAAGGCACAGCCCCTTTTTTTCAATTTTTGCCTAGAGGGACATACCCAAATCTAACTGCCTGTAGCTCAGGCATTGATGCGAGGATATGCATATTTTTGATAGCATTTGAAAGGGAACACTTTGAAGTTTGTGGAAATGTGAAATGAATGTAGGAGAATATAACACATTAGATCTGGTAAAAGAAAATACTAAGAAAGAAACAACAGGTTTTTTGTATTTTTTTTGTACCATCATCTTTGAAATGCAAGAGAAAGGTCACACAGGTAATTTAGATGGTGTCCACAAGAGGGCAACAGTGTATGTGCAAAGTTTCAGACTGATAAATTCAAGAATGAGCAAGCTACATGACATTTAGTATGAAGTCACCTAGGTGTCCTTCACGATTTGCCCAAATGTACCCAAGTGGCCTCCAAGTGGGCGAATTGGTTAATTGATCCATTTCAAGAATATAACTATAGAAAACATACAAAATGCTATGCTAATAAAAAAACTAGTTTACACACTCCCAGGAATGTCATATATTATGGATCATTAGCTTGCCTCCATAAAATGTACTAACAAGAGATGCAACAAGAATGCTGATCCAATGTCTCCAAACACAGAATTGAAATATTTAAGAAAAGGGCCAAGTTAGCAGCCAACACTGATCTAATGTCATAAGAAAACACATCACAAACCACCCAAAGTAAAAAAAAAAAAAAAAAACAGTATTTACAATTACAGAATTTAGAACACCCTCTACACATCATTGTGCTGCTGGTCCCAAATCCCAAGTCTCTTTCTGCTGTAAAGCACTTAGCACTTAAAGCACATCCTCTACTTGTAGGCTGGCTGGGTATTCACACCTCTAGATGGCCGGGCGGGGGTTTGTTGTGGAGCCAGAGAGAGCAGCAGTCAGACTAAGTGGGGGATGGAGGACTTGAATGTGGTGTCTTTGTAGTCAGTCTTTGCCACCAGTAAGAACTCAAGTGTATTACTTATTTTATTGAACCTTTATTTTGGCAATACATAAAATAAACAACAACACATCTATAATCATATATTATATAGACTGGAAAACACTGTGGTGAAGTGTGTGAACCAATATTTTTTTTAAATGAACCTTTATTTAAGCTACATATGTTAACATGGGCTATTTTTAGCACTTTTCTGGGATACTTGATTGTTTTCATTGCTTTGCTGGGAAGCTTAGCAGAAGTAGACATGCTCATGTTATTTATCTTAGAGCAGGGTGAGCTGCACAAAGTAGACTTCCTACTAAGGCACACAGCCTCAATGCTAACAATATAACTCTGGTTCATAGGCACATGATTACAACATACAATAGCTGTAGGATCAGCGGAGGCATTCAGGGCAGTTAGAAGGACATTAATTAGGTTACTTACATTGTGTCTTCCAATGCCCCTGGGATAATGTACATTTTCTGAAGCATCATGACAACTCAGCGACACAATGGTAAGGATTAACTGAGCTGGGCTTGGGTCAATGATAAGTCATTGTCTCAAAGGTGGCAGGTAGCCTAGTGGTAAGAGTGTTGGACTAGTAACCGAAAGGTTGCAAGATCAAGGCAGTTAACCCACTGTTCCTAAGTCATCATTGAAAATAAAAATGTGTTTTTAACTGACTTGCCTAGTTAAATAAAGGTAAAATACAAATATATATTTTTAAACGCAGTCTTATAATGCTGTGAAAGGATCCAGGGGACTTAGCAAATGTCTTCTGTTTCACATGTTTAACTCTGTAAATAGATGCAGCACCTGTCAAGGCTGTGTTTGCAAATGATGCTCTCCAACCATTTCCCTCTTAGAAACACAGTCAGATAACAGTACTAGAAATGTTCCCTCTACTCTTAAGGAATATCTGAGTGTTTGTGTTCCTTTCTCTGAAGGTGTTGTGGATAAGGGAATAAGGAGGACAGATTCTAGATCATATTACTCCATGCAGCCTTCCTCTCTTTCATTGTTGGTTATTTGGCCAGACAGGAATGGAACTCTGACAGAGATGTTCTAAATTATAATGAAACAGAAGAATTGATTCAGCAGGGCTTCGTCAAACAGGAGCCTCTGTCTTGTACTAACCGTACAACTCCAATCCTTCTAGTCCTTCCTCTCTACTGTACAATAGACACTACACGCTTAGATTACATTGCAAACATCACACTAATGAATTTAATAGTGACAATGAAATAACAGTAAGGAATAGGTCACATACAGGAAAGAGGTGTAAATAGGTGCATACTGTGTCAACTATGAAGATTCCATTCCAAAATGGGGTTAATTAACCTTGAGAAATGCTCTGAATTCTTACCAATCATGTCATTATTTAAGTCCCTAAATTAACTTGCTGTGTGAAATCAATGACATTGTTATCTTTATATGGTACGTAATTGTAGCGAACAGCAGGGCAGAGAAGTGAACCAGGGTTGCTGGCTTGAAAGACAAACACCCTATGTATCACGCAAATAGGATTAACCCTCTTGGTGGGTGTTGTAACGTGGCTCATATAGTGAGGATCGCTACAGTATATTTGAGTTTAAAACCTGAATGTCAACTGACACCTAATAGAGCATTCTAAGATATTTGTCTAACCCTTTTATGTCATACTCTCTGCCATTTTCTGGGAAGAACATCCTGTGCAACCATGAACTCCTTTTTTCACTAGAACCTCTTGCAGTCACAGTGAGTCAGACCACAGGAGAGGAAGCTTTATTGATGTTCTCTGATGGCAACAAAGGGAAAGTCATTTCAAGTCAGCCAGGAGAACAAGGTCAGTGCCAAGCCAGGGAAAGGAATGGGTGGAGTGGATATGGAAGAAAGAACTGCTGAACTGTTGCTGTGAGAACGGATATACAGAGAGAGGGAATTGGAGAGGGATTGACTGAAAGATAAAGGTGCTATACAATTAATCAGGAAAGCATCATTGCACTGAAAGAGAAAATGCACAGAGGAAAAGTGTATAGGAAACACTGTGAAGGGAAAAAAATATTTTAAAATTTGCACTGATTCTTTCCATTTCGTCAACCTATTTCTTTGTGAAAGCAAGTCAGATGTGAGCAGCAGAGGCTGAGCACAGACAGTGTAGCTATAGCACACATTTCATTTTCCATTGAGAAAATCAAGTTAAAGCCACTGAGAAATAATAGCTCTCATTGAGGGGATATTTGGTTGGTCATGAGGAAAAATTTTGTGAAATTGATCAAATAATGTATAATCAAATAAAATGTGTTGATATACCATTTTACATATTAGCATACAGTAATTTCCATTTCCAAGGACCGGGTATAAATAGTGGGAGCCCTGAGACAGGAGATGAGTTTTTATGAGCCAAAGCAAGACGTGTTTTGTATTCCCCACATCTCAGAGAGGAGCATGTAAAGCTGTGATGTTATTTGAAAAATATATTTTGATGAGAAATTCTAGAGTACTTCCCTCTGCACCAGATCTACTCAGCTGTGAATAGGCTGGTCTGTGATTGTTCTGCTCTCTTGAATAATAATTATTATGAAAAATCCATCCAAACACAGCAAAAGAAAGGATTTCTGGATGACATTTTATATTCACTTCAGCTGTTATTACAATAGAATAGAACAACCACGCTACACAGCACTCCATGCACAACGCTCCAGTACTTGTAGGTGTGTGTGCAGTTGAACAGGAGTGCCAATTCCCCAAACACTTTTCCTGGTTCAATTGTGAGTAGCTTCTTGGCATCCTTCGTCACCTCCATCTTCCCTTCTGTTAAACACACATTTAAACATACATACACAATGCAGCAAATACTGAATATATCATTGTCAACTGAATAATAATCATAGTGTGGCAGAAGGCAGGGATGTTGCAGCATTATGTGGCGTGTGTGTACACGTGTGTCTTTACCTTTGTGCATGTTTACATTTTGAATGTGCGTGTTTACAGTTCTTTTTTTCAATCACTCTGGTGCAATTTTCACAAGTACAGTACCAGTCAAATGTTTGGACACACCTACTCATTCAAGGGTTTTTCTTAATTTTTACTATGTTCTACATTGTATAATAATAGTGAAGACATCAAAACTATGAAATAACACATATGGAATCATGTAGTAACTGTCAGGACCCGGTGAGAGAAACAGTCACTAATAGTCGGCAGAACCCAGAAGATAAGGCAGACTCAGCAGTACTAGAAATGGTGGTTTAATAAAAGGACAAGATCTTCAGGCAAAGAATATAAATCCACCACGTCCAAAAATAAAGCCAAGAGGCACAAAATGGATATCCTCCAAAATACAAAGAAACTCCACAAAGTGGTAAAAACAGCAGGGAAAAAAAACAAACCTCAAAAGACTACTCAAAAATACACAAGCACTAAACCAGAGAACCTCTGGAAAATCCAATAAGAGAAATATGTTCACAACAGGGCTGGGGCTGGTGCTAACATACAAACACTGAGCAAAGAACTGAGGAACACACAGGGTTTAAATACTAACAAGGGAACGACACACAGGTGCAAACAATAATTAGAGCAAGGAAAAAACAAAAGGTACAAAAAAGGTGCAATGGGGGACATACTAGTGACAAAACCTGAACAGAATCTGGCAAAACCTGACAGAACTCTCCTCGGGAGGGGAGGGGTGAGGAACGTCAGGAGCCGTTCCTACCAGCCTTCTCAGGGTGGAGGGCCCTGAACTGACGAATGAGGTCAGGGTCCAGTATGTCCTTGGCAGGAACCCAGGAGCGCTCCTCGGGACCGTAGCCTTCCCAGTCCACCAGATACTGCCAGGACCGCTGCACCCGGCGGGAATCCAGTATCCGGTATAAGCCGACTGGCCTCCGATGACACGGGGCGGAGGTCTGCCTGCCAGATAAGGGAGAAAAAACAACAGGTTTTAATAAAGAAATGTGAAATGTTGGATTGATCTTAAGGGATCTGGGTAAGTGCAGGCGAAAAGTAACGGAGTTGACTCTCCTGGCAATCTTAAAGGGACCGATGAATCTCTGGGACAGCTTACGAGACTCCACCGTAGCGGTAAGTTCTTTGTTGAAGACCATACTCTCTGGCCGGGGTACAGGGTAGGACCGGGACGGCGACGTCTGTTGGCTTGTCGCTGGTACTGCTGTGAGGAACGCAGAAGATTAAGACGGGCCTTCTTCCACGTAAGCCGACAGCGTCTGATGAACCTCGAGGCTGAAGGCACTCTGACTTCTGCCTCCTGGTCCGGGAACAATAGAGGAGCATAGCCAAACTGACACTCGTGCGGGATATACCAGTGGAGGAGGAGCACAAGGTGTTGTGCGCGTACTCGGCCCAAACAATGAAGGATGACCATGTGGACGGGGTTGGGAAACCATACATCTGAGGGTGGTTTCCAGCTCCTGATTCATCCTCTCGGTTTGGCCGTTGGACTCCGATGGTACCCTGAAGATAAACTCCGTGGCCCCTATGAGTTGGCAGAAGGCCTTCCAAAACCTTGAGGCGAACTGGGGACCTCTGTCGGAAACCATATCTTGCGGAATGCCAAAGACTCGGAACACATGGTTAATCACCAACTCAGCTGTTTCCTTGGCAGAAGGTAATTTGGTCAAGGGAACAAACCTGGCCGCCTTAGAAAACCTGTCGATGATGACTAGGATAGTAGTATTACCATGGGACGGAGGAAGGCCAGTAATAAAGTCCAACGAGATATGGGACCAGGGTCGGTGGGAATAGATAAAGGGTGAAGGAGCCTTGAGGGCGGAGGTGAGAGATTTGCCCTGGCAGCACACGGACAGGCCTGACGAAAGTGGCAACGTCTTCTCTTATGTGGGCCACCAGAACTTACGCTGAATGAACTCCAAGGTGCGACCCTACGCCCGGGTGACAGGTGAGGCGAGAGGAGTGCCCCCACAGAAGGACTTGGGATCTTGCTGCCTTGGGAACAAACAACCGATTGGCAGGACCTCCCTTAGGACCCGGTTCGATGGCTTGAGCTTGTCTCACGGTATCCTCAACTTGCCACGAGATTGGAGCCACGATCTTAGCGGCAGGAAGAACAGTCATGTCAGTATCTTCTCGAATGGCAGGAGAGTAGACTCGTGACAAGGCGTCCGGTTTGAGATTCTTCGACCCGGGTCTATAGGTGAGGATAAACTGGAATCGGCTGAAAAAAAGAGACCATCGAGCTTGTCTGGAGTTCAACCGCTTCGCCTGCTGGATATACTCCAGATTTTTGTGGTCCGTAAGCACTTGAAATGGTTGAGAAGCCCCCTCGAGCCAGTGTCTCCATTCCTTCAATGCCATCTTAACCGCTAGGAGTTCACGATCCCCCACATCGTAATTCCTCTCGGCCGGGGTAAGCCGGTGAGAGAAGAAGGCGCAAGGATGAAGCTCTTGTCTTCCCCCTCTGAGACAGGACAGCTCCAACACCAACCCTGATCGGTCTACCTCCACCACAAAAGGTTCATCCGCCGTCGGTAGTGTCAGGATTTGGAGCAGAGAGGATGCGCTGCTTGAGTCCTTGGAAGGCCGTCTCAGCTTCTCTTCCCCACAGAAACCTGTGTTGCCACCCTTGGTTACAGCTGAGAGAGGGGCTGCCACGAGCTGAAGTTCTTGATGAACTTGCGGTAAAAGTTAGTGAAGCCCAGGAAACGCTGAACTTCCTTAACGGACTTGGGGGTGGGCCAATCCGCTACCGCCCCTACCTTCTTGGGGTCCATCTGGACTCGACCGGTTCCACTACAAATCCCAGGAATTGTACTCGAGAGGAATGGAATTCACACTTTTCCGGCTTAACGTACAAATGGCTGTCTAGGAGGCGTTTGAGCACTTGTCTGACATGCTTAGTGTGTTCTTGAAGGGAGCTCGAAAAGATGAGGATGTCATCCAAGTAAACAAACACGAAAACGTTAAGCATATCCCTAAGCACATCGTTTATGAGCGCTTGGAACACAGCCGGGGCGTTGGTCAGGCCGAAGGGCATCACCAAGTATTCGTAGTGACCAGTAGGGTGTTTGAAAGCGGTCTTCCACTCGTCACCGGGTTTGATCCGCACAAGATGGTATGCGTTCCGTAGGTCAAGCTTAGTGAAGACCACTGCTTCCTGGAGCAGCTCAAAGGCTGTGGCCATAAGGGTAGCGGTAGCGGTTACGGACGGTTTTGGCATTAAGTCCCCGGTAGTCGATGCAAGGTCGTAATCCACCGTCTTTTTTGGCCACAAAGAAAAACCCTGCTCCCGCCGGCGAGGTGGATGGACGCATGAGGCCTGCTGCCAGAGCGTCCTTGATGTAGGTATCATAGCAGCTCGTTCGGGAGGAGATAGGGAAAAGATCCGACCCCGGGGGGGCAGGTGCCCGAAACAGGTCGATGGGGCAATCGTAAGGTCTATGGGGTGGTAGTTTGGTGGCCCTCTGTTTGCTAAATACCGGTTTAGGTCATGGTAACACTCGGGAACTCGGGACAGGTCGATGGATTCTAGAGACTCGGGAGGGGAACTGGGGAACTAGGGAAGATACAAGTGGCTTGGCACGTAGGACCCCACTGCTTGATAGTGCCCACAGACCAGTCGATGTGAGGGTTATGGCTGTGAAGCCAGGGGTATCCAAGGACGAGAGGGGAACTCGAACACGAGGTCAGATGAAAGTTCATCACTTCCTGGTGTTGGGAAACTGAAAGTCGCAAGGGGGTAGTGACACGAGTGACAAGTCCAGATCCCAAAGGGCTTCCATCCAACGTAGTAACCCTTATGGGGTCACTTAGAGGTTCAGAGGGAACGCCATTCTCCTTCGCCCAAACACCATCCATGAAGTTACCTGCGGCTCCAGAGTCTACCAAGGCTTGAAGGGGAAGCTCGTGGTTGTCCCAGGAAAGGGTAACTGGAATAAGCAGGCGGGAGTTGGATGGATGGGAGGAGGTTATGTTTCCCGTTACAGTCCTCCCAGGCCTGCACGGGAGAGTGCGTTTTCCCTGGAGCCGGGACACGTGGAGAGAAATGGCCCGGTTTGCCGCAATATAGACAGCATCGCTCCCTTATCCGGCGGTCTCTCTCAGCCTGGAGGATGCGTCCAACCTGCATGGATTCCGGTGGAGTCAGCGAGGATAAAGGTGGAGACTCGGAGCTGGGACCGATAGAGCTAGGGTGAGAGATCTACGGTTGAGCTCTCTCTCTCTCAGACGCTGGTCTATGCGTGAAGCCAACTTGATCAGGGACTCGAGGTTGTCCGGTGGTTCCCGAGTGGCCAGTTCATCTTGGATTGGTGTCGGAAAGACCCTTCAAAAAACACACTGTGAGCGCCTCGTCGTTCCAGCACACTCGCTGCTGCCACCGTGCGGAACTGGATGGCATAGTCCGTCACGCTGCGCCGACCTTGGCTGAGAGTCAGGAGCTGTTTGGCTGAGTCAGGACCCCTGGTGGGATCTTGAAACACTCGCTTGAATTCTTCAGCAAAGGTAGAGTAGCTGGCACAGCAGGGACTTTGGGCATCCCACACAGCAGTAGCCCAGGCTAGGGCTTTTTCCGACAGCAGGGTGATGATATATGCTATCTTGGACCGGTCGGTGGAAACGACGAGGGTTGCAGCTCGAAGGAGAGAGAAACATTGGGTGAAAAACCCTTACAAACACTCGGATCACCTGAGAACCGTTGGGGAGGCGGCAGACGAGGTTCAGCCAGGGGTTAACTGCCACGGGCACTTGAATCTGATGAACTGGAGCAGAAGCGGTTGCAGGGGAAAATTGATCAGAAATCTGTTTTATGGAAGTCATCATCTCCGACAGAAGTTGAGAATGTCCAGCCAGTAAGGCCTCTTGCTGAACCAGAGCAGCTTCGTGACGTTGGACAGTCCCCTCGTGGTGGGACAGCATGGGAAAAAAGTCCTGGGTACTGGCTGCCTCTGGGTTCATTTTAATGGCTCAGTGTTTTCTGTCAGGACCCGGTGAGAGAAACAGTCACTAATAGTCGGCAGAACCCAGAAGATAAGGCAGACTCAGCAGTACTAGAAATGGTGGTTTAATAAAAGGACAAGATCTTCAGGCAAAGAATATAAATCCACCACGTCCTAAAATAAAGCCAAGAGGCACAAAATGGATATCCTCCAAAATACAAGAAAAACTCCACAAAGTGGTAAAAACAGCAGGGAAAAACAAACCTCAAAAGACTACTCAAAAATACACAAGCACTAAACCAGAGAACCTCTGGAAAATCCAATAAGAAAATATGTTCACACAAGGCTGGGGCTGGTGCTAAACATACAAACACTGAGCAAAGAACTGAGGAACACACAGGGTTTAAATACTAACAAGGGAACGACACACAGGTGCAAACAATAATTAGAGCAAGGAAAAAACAAAAGGTACAAAAAAGGTGCAATGGGGACATCTAGTGACCAAAACCTGAACAGTCCTGGCCAAAACCTGACAGTAACCAAAAAAGTGTTAAACAAATCAAAATATGTTTCATATGTTAGACTCTTCAAAGTAGCCACCCTTTACCTTGATGACAGCTTTGAACACTCTTGGCATTCTCTCAACCAGTTTCATGAGGTATGCTTTTCCAACAGTCTTGAAGGAGTTCCCACATATGCTGAGCACTTGTTGGCTGCTTCTCCTTCATTCTGCGATCCAACTCATCCCAAACCATCTCAATTGGGTTGAGGTCAGGTGATTGTGAAGGCCAAGTCATCTGATGCAGCACTCCATCACTCTCCTTGATCAAGTAGCCTTACACAGCCTGGAGGTATGTTTTGGGTCATTGTCCTGTTGAAAACAAATGATAGTCCCACTAAGCGCAAACCAGATGGGATGACGTATCACTGCAGAATGCAGTGGTAGCCGTGCTGGTTAAGTGGGCCTTCAATTATAAATAAATCACAGAAAGTGTCACAGGCAAAGCACCCCCACACCATCACCTCCTCCTCCATGCTTCACTATGGGAACCACACATGCAGAGATCATCCGTTCACCTACTCTACATCTCACAAAGACACAGCAGTTGGAACCAAAAATATCACATTTGGACTCATCAGACCAAAGGACAGATTTCCACTGGTCTAATGTCCATTGCTCGTGTTTCTTGGCCCAAGCAAGTCTCTTGTTCTTATTCGTGTCCTTTAGTAGTGGTTTCTTTGCAGCAATTCGACCACGAAGGCCTGACTAATGCAGTCTCCTCTGAACAGTTGATGTTGAGATGTGTCTGTTACTTGAACTCTGTGAAGCATTTATTTGGGCTGCAACTTGCTGGTAACTTTAATGAACTTATCCTCTGCAGCAGAGGTAACTCTGGGTCTTCCTTTCCTGTGGTGGTCCTCATGACAGCTAGTTTCATCATAACGCTTGATGGTTTTTGGGACTGCACTGAAACTTTCAAAGTTCTTGAAAAGTTCTGGATTGACTGACCTTCATGTCTTAAAGTAATGATGGACTGTTGTTTCTCTTTGCTTATTTTAGCTGTTCTTGCCATAATATGGACTTGGTCTTTTACCAAATAGGTACCTTGTCACAACACAACTGATTGGCTCAAATACATTAAGAAGGAAAGAAATTACACAAATTAACTTGTAACCAGGCACACCTGTTAATTGAAATGCATTCCAGGTGACTACCTAATGCAGATGGTTGAGAGAATACCAAGAGTGCGCAAACCTGTCATCAAGGCAAAGGGTGGCTACTTTGAAGAATATCAAATATAAAATATAATTTGATTTGTTTAACACTTTTTTGGTTGCTACATGATTCCATGTGTGTTATTTCATAGTTGCGATGTCTTCACTATTATTCTACAATGTAGAAAAAAGTGTGTGGGGGGGGGAGTGCTGTGGGATTATTTGTGCCAGAACAGAGAAGAGTGAGGGCAAAGAGACCAGAGGTGGAAGAACAGAGTGCAGAACAGAGAACAGAGGGTTTGAGCACAGCGTGATGGTAGGGAGGGGCATTTCCTTTTGCTGCTCCTTAGACAAATACGATGGTCTTGTAATGGATGGGAGCTTCGACTGGAAGCCAGTGGAGTGTGCAGAGGAGCGGGGTGACATGGGAGACCTTGGGAAGGTTGAACACCAGGCGGTTGCACTGCATGGGTTTGATGGCACAAATAGGGAGCCCAGCCAACAGAAACTTGCAGTTGTCCAGACGGGAGATGACAAGTGCCTGGATTAAGACCTGTGCCGCTTCCTGTGTGAGGTAGGATCGTACTCTATGGACGTAGTAGAGCATGAACCTGCAGGAGCGAGTTACTGCTTTGATGTTTTCAGAGAATGACAGGGTATTGTCCAGGGTCACGGCAAGGTTCTTTGCACTCTGGGAGGGGGACACCAGGCTACATCACATCCGGCCGTGATTGGGTGTCCCATAGGGCGGCGCACAATTGGCCCAGCGTCGTCCGGGTTTGGCCAGGGTAGGCCGTCATTGTAAATAACATTTTGTTCTTAACTGACTTGCCTAGTTAAAACTTCTTAATATCCGGTGAAATTGCAGAGCGCGAAATTCAAAAATACCAAATTCAAATATTTAACATTATTGAAGATATACAGTATGTGTTATACATCAAAATAAAGCTTAACTTCTTGTTAATCCAGCCACTGTGTCAGATTTCAAAAGGGCTTTACGGCAAAAGCAAACCATGCGATTATCTGAGGACAGCGCCCCGCATACAAACACATGAAAATCATATTTCAACCAGTCAGGTGCGCCACAAAAGTCAGAAATAGCTATATAATTAATGCCTTACCTTTGAAGATCTTCTTCTGTTGGCACTCCGAAATGTCCCAGAAACATCACAAATGGTCCTTTTGTTCGATAATGTCCTTCTTTATGTCCCAAAAATGTCAATTTATTTGGCGCGTTTGATTCAGAAATACACCGGTTTCAACTCGCCCAACATGCCTACAAAGTATCTAATAAGTTACCTGTAAACTTGGTCCAAACATTTCAAACAACGTTCCTAATCCAAACTCAGGTACCCTAAAATGTAAATAATCTATCAAATTTAAGACGGAATAAACTGTTTCTAATACCGGATAAAAACAACGTGAAGCGCGCTCCAGTTCACGCGCACCAAAACAGTAGAGTCCACCTGGAGTGACACTTACAATGAATAGGACTACTTCTTTATTTCTCCCTTCCACAGGAGAAAGAGCAGCTCCATCTTTTCGAGGTTGAGCTTGAGGTAGTGGGCCGACATCCAAGCTGAGATATCTGCCAGGCACGCAGAGATTCGTGTCGCCACCTGGGTGTCAGAAGAAGGAAGGAGAAAAGTAATTGAGTGTCATCTGCATAGCAATGATAGGAGAGAGGATATGATGTGAGGATATGATGGAGCCGAGTGACTTGGTGTATAGAGAGAAGAGGAGAGAGCCTAGAAACGAGCCCTGGGGGACACCAGTAGTGAGAGTACGTGGTGCAGACAGAGATCCTCTCCACTTCACCTGGTAGGAGCGGCCTGCCAGGTAAGATGCAATCCAAGAGTGTGCAGAGCCTGAGACGCCCAGCCCTGAGAGGGTGGAGAGGAGGATCTGATGGTTCTCAGTGTTGAAGGCAGCAGATAGATCTAGGAGGATGAGAACAGAGGAGAAAGCGTCAGCTTTGGCAGTGTGGAGAGTCGCAGTGACACCCAWCTTGAAGCCTGATTGGTTAGGGTCAAGAATATCAATCTGAGCGAGTTGGTCAGAGACAGCACGCTTAAAACCTCTTGGCGCACGGATCCCTTTAGCGGGATCATTTTCATCAACAACCGCTGAATTGCAGAGCGCCAATTTTTTTTTAAATTACTAAAYTATTTAATTTCATGAAATCACAAGTGCAATATAGCAAAACACAGCTTAGCTTGTTGTTAATCCACCTGGCGTGTCAGATTTCAAAAAGGCTTTACGGTGAAAGCAAACCATGCGATTATGTGAGGACAGCTCTCAGCAGACAAAACATTACACACAGCTAGCAGCAAAGTAGATTGGTCACGAAAGTCAGAAAATAAATACAATTAATCGCTTACCTTTGATGATCTTCGGATGTTTGCACTCACGAGACTCCCAGTTACACAATACATTTTCCTTTTGTTCGATAAAGATAATTTTTATATAAAAAAAACTCAATTTGTTTGGCGCATTATGTTCAGAAATCCACAGGCCCAGGCAGGTCATGAAGGGCAGACGAAAATTCCAAATAGTATCCGTAAAGTTCGTAGAAACATGTCAAACGTTTTTATAATCAATCCTCAGGTTGTTTTTGACATAAATAATCGATAATATTTCAACCGGACGGTAAACTATTCAATACAATAGAGAAAGAAAATGTTGAACTACCACTTTTGCGCGCAAGAACTAATCAAAGGACATCTGGCTATCCACTGACACGATTTGATAAATCTCGCTCATTTTTCAGAATAAAAGCTTGAAACTATGTCTAAAGCCTGTTCACAACCTGTGGAAGCCATTGGAAAAGGAATCTGGTTGATATCCCTTTAAATGGAGGATAGGCAGGCAATGGAACAGGGATTTTTCAAAATAAGAGACACTCAGGTTTTCCTCAGGTTTTCGCCTGCAAAATCAGTTCTGTTATACTCACAGACAATATTTTGACAGTTTTGGAAACTTTAGAGTGTTTTCTATCCTAATATGTCAATTATATGCATATTCTAGCATCTGGGCCTGAGAAATAGGCCGTTTACATTGGGAACGTTATTTTTCCAAACATAAAAATTCTGCCTCCTAGCGTCAAGAAGTTAAGGAGGTTTTTGACAAGGGAGGAGTTGAGTGTTGGTTTCTTGAGGAGGGGAGGGTCTCTGGACATTTTTGGGATGCAGCCAGTGGTCAGGGATGAGTTGATGAGGGAAGTGAGGAATGGGGGAAGGTCTCCAGAGATGGTCTGGAGAGGGGAGGAGGGGATGGGGTCGAGTGGGCAGGTTGGTCGGCAGCTGGACCTCACTAGTAGCAGGATTTCATCTGGAGAGAGAGGGGAGAAAGAGGTCAAGGTGTAGGGTAGTTCTGTGTGTGTGGAAACAGTGGAATAAATAGGCAACCGTCTTTTCAAAGTGATTCACAAAGTCATCCGCAGAGACGGAGGGAGAGGGGGTGGAGAGTTAGGGGGAGGAGAAGGTGGAAAAGAGTTTCCTAAGGTTAGAAGCAGAAACTTGACATTTTGAGTGATAGAAAGTGGCTTTAGCAGTGGATACAGAGGAAGAGAAGGTAGAGCGGAGGTAGTGAAAGGATGATAGGTCCTCCAGAAGTTTAGTTTCCCTCCATTTTCGATCAGCTGCCCGCAGCCCTGTTCTGTAAGGTCGCAATGTCACTCAGACATGGAGCAGGAGGGGAGGGCTGAGACGGCCCCGGAGGAAAGGGGACAAATCGAGTCATAGGATGTGGAAAGTGTGGAGAGTAGGGTCGAAGAGGCAGAATTAGAAGACAGGATGGAGAAGGATTTAGCAGAAGGGAGAGATGATAGGATAGAAGATGAGAGAGTAGTGGGGGGGGCGAAGATTGCAATGGCGCATGACCATCTGGGTACGGGCTGAGTGACTAGGTTTGGAGGAAAGGGAGACAGAAAAGGAAACAAAGTAGTGATCAGAGACCTGGAGGGGGTTTGCAGTGAGAGATTAGTATGCGAACATCCTCTAGTAAAGATGCCTGCCTTGTGAGTGTAAGGGGACTGGAAAAGGGTGAGGTCAAAAGAGGCAAGGAGGAGAAAGAGCGCATTGGAAATAAATGAATCGAAGGCAGATGTCGGGGGTTGAAGTAGCTAAGTACGAAGAGCGGTGAGCCATCGTCAGGAAATTAGCTTATCAAGGTGTCAAGCCCATTGAGGAACGCTCTAAGGGCACCTGGTGGGTGAAAGATGACAACAATGTTAAGCTTGAGTGGACAAGTGACAGTGACAGTATGGAATTCAAATGAGGAGATGGACAGGTGAGAGAGAGAGAGAGAGAGAGAGAGAGAGAGAGAGAGAGAGAGAGAGAGAGAGAGAGAGAGAGAGAGAGTGAAGAACAAACACCATTGTAAATACAACCCATATTTATGCTTATTTATTTTAACTTGTGTGCTTTAACCATTTGTACATTGTTACAACACTGTATATATATAATATGACATTTGTAATGTCTTTCTTGTTTTGAAACTTCTGTATGTGTAATGTTTACTGTTAATTTGTATTGTTTATTTCACTTTTGTGTATTATCTACCTCACTTGCTTTGGCAATGTTAACACATGTTTCCCATGCCAATAAAGCCCCTTGAATTGAATTGAATTGAATTGAATTGAGAGAGAGAGAGAGAGAGAGAGAGAGAGAGAGAGAGAGAGAGAGAGAGAGAGAGAGAGAGAGAGAGAGAGAGAGAGAGAGAGAAAAGAGAAAAGAGAAAAGAGAAAAGAGAAAAGAGAAAATCTGTACTGAGGAGAAATTAGTATCCCTGTGCCACCACCGCGACGACCAGATGCTCTCGGACAATGAGAAAAAACTTAATCAGATGAAGAGAGAGCAGCTGGAGAAGCATTGTTCTCTGGGGTGATTTATGTCTCCGTCAGGGCCAAAAAGTCAAGGGACTGAAGGGCAGTATGGGCTTAGCTGAACTCGCCGTTCTTCATCTGAAAATAACTAGGTAAGATACTCAAATGAGAGAGGGGTGTGGAGCCTTCCTCACGTTCCTTCCAGAACTACTCACAGATGTAATCGCTGCCAAAGGTGATTCTAAATGTATTGACTTAGGGGGTTGAATACTTATCTAATAAAGATATATTAGTGTTTTTTCGGCAATAAATGTTTTCCAAATGTTCAAATTTTTCTTCCACTTTGACATTAGAGTATTTTATGTGGATCGTTGACACAAAATGACAATTAAATCAATTTCAATCCCACTTTGTAACACAACAAAATGTGGAAAAATGAATACTTTCTAAAGGCACTGTACATCATCATTCTACATCAGCCAGTGTGCTTCAATAGGAAAAAGTGGAAAGAGTCACTATGTGCTACCATTTGGAATTATAGAGTATTGTACAATGCACTACTGAAATACCTGAGTTGTATTTAACAATATATTCCACTCATTATCTGAATTTCATTGATACACTGTAAACTGATGGATTTGAAGCAGAGAGATAGGCGATACTGTCACATAAAAAAAGAAGGTGATCTTGTACAGGGTTGCATTGGGCAGAATTGGCATACTGTGCTACATTTTTACATTGTCCAACTACTTTACAATACCTCAATTTCTGATGATTTATCCTACGCATGTACTGTATAACGATAATGAAACTGTAAGACTGACATGTTTCTCAACATGTTCACAACCTGCCATTGGATGCTAATTATTATTTTTAAATGGTGCATGTCAAGTTATAGTCAAATACTGGATGGAAAATGTACCATCTACTATTATTTTTATTTAGCACTTCAAAAATAGCTGTTTTGAAAGGTGTATCTTGTGTTTTTTGCTATTGGATTAAATGGTGAGCCTATCATTATCTGATGTATTGGTGACTAAACAAAATGTTATCATGGTATTTCACGGAAAACTTTGATTGATCATGAATGACTCAGGGGTGAAAAATGTGAAACCCCAATTAATGCACAATCAAAGGTTCTGAACACAAGATAGGGGGCATTGTTATCAGCTTAGAGGTTATACCACTTACATATGAAACATTTGCGAAAGTGATTGAAAAAAAACTGTATGAGGTGCTAAAAACTGGGCGTAGGACTGTGTGGTGTGTGTGTGTGTGTGTGTGTGGTGTGTGTGTGTGTGTGTGTGTGTGTGTGTGTGTGTGTGTGTGTGTGTGTGTGTGTGTGTGTGGTGTGTGTGTGTGTGGTGTGTGTGTGTGTGTGTGTGTTTGTGTGTGTGTGTGTGTGTTGTGTGTGGTGTGGTGTGTGTGTGTGTGTGTGTGTGGTGTGTGTGTGTGTGTGTGTGTGTGTGTGTGTGTGTGTGTGTGTGTGTGACAGTGCAGCTTCTGTTTGAGCTCCTTCAGAGGAGGATGATAAAGGATGATGATGGCAGTCTGTGGCGTCCCCCACGACAGCAGGGTGGCAGCTGAAGAGGTGTGACCACACATTAGCTCAGCCCTCCTTACTCAGCTCCCAGCTGCAGGTGATTGACAGGGAGTGTGTCTGACACACCATCAGATAAACGCAGCTGTCTGAGATATGCCATGTGACAGGTAGAGACACTAATCTACAACACCACAGCAGAAACAGACAAAGTCTAGGCCTCAGGTAACAAGAAAAGCAAATTGGACAGCCGTCACATCAGATATGAGGGTAGTCTGAGAAATGCCTGAGCACCATTATCAATGAGCATTGCATACCAGGGCTGAGTTGGACCTCTTGCCCTGTCCCTGCCTGACATTTCATCACAAAACATTATGTATGCCACTTATTGTCATGCATACCACCACCATCTCTCACTCTCTCCTTCCAGAAACAGATCATTCTAACATTTCCCCTCATTGCGCTATAAAGCAGTGCTGGCACTAACAGAGGAGAATACCAACTCAACTTTTTTTTAAACCTTTATTTAATTAGGCAGGTCAGTTAAAAACAAATTCTTATTTTCAATGATGGCCTAGGAACAGGAGGTTAAGTGCCTTGTTCAGGGGCAGATTTTTACCTTGTCAGCTTGGGGATTTGAGCTTGCAACCATTTCAGTTACTAGTCCAATGCTCTAACCACTAGGCCACCTGACACCCCGAATTGCAATTCGTACAAATTGCAATTCGTACATGAGCCAGAGGGAGGAGGAAATGAGGAGGGGCAACTGTTGAGTAACATTCACTGGGCCATCTCTGAGCAAACATAAAAGACAAATAAGCAGCATTCATTAAAGACCATGAGCTGACTGCGCTTCGATTGTGGAGACCAAGTGCTTGATGAATAATTCACCAAAATGTCTCAAGCAATTACTCTACATTGGGGACTTTGGTTTTTGAGAGTAGGGCTATGCATGAAAATTCAAGAAAACAGTGGTTGGGACCTTGAAGGACCTTGAAGTGGCTGTATTCCCAATCCCCACTTTACTCACCACCTATAAACAACTGTTGATTTAACTTCTTACCTTTTAGAATATAGGCAAGAGTTCCACTGTCTCCCTCTTGAATGACGCAGCAGCCTTGGTTGACCGTGGTGGGGTACACACAGTCCATTATAGCCAGGATTTGCCCACTTTCCAGGTTCTTTAGAAAGTAATTCTCTAAAAAGGAGGTCTTAATCAGCTCATGTGACCTGAAGTAGTAAACCGTGTGGGAGGCAATCAATAAGTATCAAATCAAATCAAGATTCAAATCAAGTTTATTTTATATAGCCCTTCGTACATCAGCTAATATCTCGAAGTGCTGTACAGAAACCCAGCCTAAAACCCCAAACAGCAAGCAATGCAGGTGTAGAAGCACGGTGGCTAGGAAAAACTCCCTAGAAAGGCCAAAACCTAGGAAGAAACCTAGAGAGGAACCAGGCTACGAGGGGTGGCCAGTCCTTTTCTGGCTGTGCCGGGTGGAGATTATAACAGAACATGGCCAAGGAGTTCAATGTTCAAATTCATAATGACCAGCATGGTCAAATAATAATAATCACAGTAGTTATCAGGGTGAGGGTACCTCAGGAGTAAAAGTCAGTTGGCTTTTCATAGCCGATCATCAAGAGTATCTCTACCGCTCCTGCGGTCTCTAGAGAGTTGAAAACAGCAGGTCTGGGACAGTAGCACGTCCGGGTGGAAGGTCAGGTTCCATAGCCGCAGCAGAACAGTTGAAACTGGAACAGCAGCAAGGCCAGGTGGACTGGGGACAGCAAGGAGTCATCATGCCCGGTAGTCCTGACGCATGGTCCTAGGGCTCAGGTCCTCCGAGAGAGAGAAAGAAAGAGAGAAGGAGAAATTAGAGAGAGCATACTTAAATTCACACAGGACACCGATAAGACAGGAGAAGTACTCCAGATATAACCAACTGACCCTAGCCCCCCGACACAAACTACTGCAGCATAAATACTGGAGGCTGAGACAGGAGGGGTCAGGAGACACTGTGGCCCCATCCGATGATACCCTCGGACAGGGCCAAACAGGAAGGATTTAACCCCACCCACTTTGCCAAAGCACAGCCCCCACCCACTAGAGGGATATCTAATAGTAATGTCATTGTGGTTAGGTTTGACAACAAAGGCACTAAAGCCTTGAGCCAATGTCATACAGTGTGTATAAATCAATCATTATGATTATTGTCTGTGCAGGAAACACTTTATCAGCCTAAGAGAACATTTCCAACCCGGACTCAGGGGTAGACGTAAACATAGTAAAGTTAAATCGTATGATATGTAACGATTTTACAATTCACATGGTATGTTACAAATTGCAATTCGTACAATATGTTACGAATTGCAATTCGTTCGATAGGTCACGAATCTGCAATACGTATGATATGTTATGAACTCCAATTTGTTGTGCTAACATCAGCTAGGTGGCTAACACTAATGTTTAGCTAGGTTTAAAAAAAAAAAAAAATCTTATTGAACCTATATTAACTTCTAATTGGTCCAATCCCGGATCCGGGAGCACCCTCATCAGTAAAAAAGCTGACTAGCATAGCCTAGCATAGCGCCACAAGTAAATACTAGCATCTAAATATCATGAAATCACAAGTCCAAGACACCAGATGAAAGATACACATCTTGTGAATCCAGCCATCATTTCTGATTTTTAAAATGTTTTACAGGGAAGACACAATATGTATTTCTATTAGCTAACCACGATAGCAAAAGACCCAACTTTTTTTTCTCCACCATTTTTTTACTGCATAGGTAGCTATCACAAATTCGACCAAATAAAGATATAAATAGTCACTAACCAAAAACAACTTCATCAGATGACAGTCTGATAACATATTTATTGTATAGCATATGTTTTGTTCGAAAAATGTGCATATTTCAGGTATAAATCATAGTTTTACATTGCAGCCACCATCACCACTCTCACCAAAGCAACTAGAATAACTACAGAGAGCAACGTGAATTACCTAAATACTCACATAAAACATTTATGAAAATACACAGCGTACAGCAAATGAAAGACAAAGATCTTGTGAATCCAGCCAATATTTCAGATTTTTTAAGTGTTTTACAGCGAAAACACAATTTAGCATTATATTAGCTTACTACAATAGCCAACCACACAGCAGCATTGATTCATTGCACGTTAGCGATAGCGAATAAACCAGCAAAAGATATAAAAAATTTCACTAACCTTCTCAAAACTTCATCAGATGACAGTCCTATACATCATATTACACAATACATATATTGTTTGTTCGAAAATGTGCATATTTAGCGGCACAAATCGTGGTTATACAATGAGAATAGCAGCCAAGCTGCAAACAAAATGTCGGGAGAAATCTTGGGAGAGGCACCTAATCTAATCATTAACTAATCATAAACTTGACTAAAAAATACAGTTGGACAGCAAATGAAAGATACATTAGTTCTAATGCACACCGCTGTGTTACATTTTTAAAATTAACGTTACTACGACATACAGCGTGCGTTAAAGTGAGACCGCACCGAAATTAATGCCGGAATAGTAGTTTAACATTTTTCAACAGAACAACGAATTAACATCATAAATAGTTCTTACTATTTGATGGATGCTCCATTCGAATTCTTGTGCAAGTTGTCCTTTGTCCAGAAGAATCGTTGCTCGGTTGTAGATTGTCGTCTTCAACTTTGGAATTAGCAGTAAACATTAGCCATGTGGCGAAGACGTGCCCAACTCACTATAACGCAGCACAAATGAAATACCGAAAATCGCAATATACTGATATAAACTGATATAACTCGGTTTAAAATAACTACATTATGATGTTTTTAACACCTATATCGAATAAAATCAGAGCCGGATATATCTAAAGCCTATAACGAGAGCTTTTCAGAATGCAATCCTGAGGTCTGTCTTGCGTCATGATGAACGTTGAAAAGAGTGCACACCCGGTTCCAAGAGTTTTTATACGGCCTCAGATCTACCTAGACACACCATTCCAATTCTCACTGCTTACTGACATCTAGGGGAAGGCGTATGCAGTGCATGTCGACCCATAGATTACATGGAAAGTTATAAACTGACCCTGGAACAGAGCCCCCGATTTGAGATTTTTCAGTTCCTGACAGGAAGTTTGCTGCAAAATGAGTTCTGTTTTACTCACAGATATAATTCAAACGGTTTTAGAAACTAGAGAGTGTTTTCTATCCAATAGTAATAATAATATGCATATTGTACGAGCAAGAATTGAGTACGAGGCAGTTTAATTTGGGAACAAATTTTTACAAAGTCGAAATGGCGCCCCCCTATTGAGAAAAGGTTTTAACTAGGCAAGCCAGTTATGAACCATTTTTTATTTACCATTACAGCCTACCCCAGACAATGCTGGGCCAATTGTGCGCCGCCCTATGGAACTCCAAATCACAGCCGGATGTGATTCATCCTGGATTTGAACCAGGGACTGTAGTATTGCCTCTTGCACTGAGATGCAGTGCCTTAGACCGCTATGCCACTCGGTGGCTAACATTAGCTAGGCTAGGGGTTAAGGTTTGATTTTATTTTATTAGAATCRCCATTAGCCGACGAAAATGGCAACAGCTAGTCTTACTGGGGTCCGACACGTAACGAAAAAGACATTACAGACATAATACTTTACAATTTACATACATTTAAAAACGTTAACATGTTGTGTGTGTGCATTTATCAGTTACACATACTATACATGTCAGTACATACTGTACACACAAAATTAGGTTACATAGGGGAGAGCCATTGTACTGTGAGGTGTTGCTTTATTTGGTTTTTGAAACCAGGTTTGATGTTCACTTGCGCTATATGAGATGGAAGGGAGTTGCATGCAATCATGGTTCTGTATAATACTGTACGTTTCCTTAAATTTTTCTGGACCTGCGGACTTTGAAAAGACCCCTGGTGGCATGTCTGGTAAGTGTGTGTGTCAGTCCTGTGTGTAAGTTGATGATGCAAACAATTTGGAATTTTCAACTCATTAATGTTTCTTATAAAAACAAAAAGTGATGCTTTCAGTCTTTCCTCAACTCTTAGCCAAGAGAAACTGGCATGCATAGTATTGATATTAGCCCTTTGATTACAATGAAGAGCAAAACATGCCGCTCTGTTCTTGGCCAGCTGTAGTTTAACAAGGTCCTTAGCAGCACTTGATTATAGAGGGTTGCCAGTGCCTTGCAAAAGTATTCACCCCCATCGACGTTTTTCAAATTTTTAAATAGATTTTTATTTGGATTTCATGTGGACATACACAAAATAGTCCAAATTGGTGAAATGAAATGAAAAAATGAAAAAAATACAAATACAAATGTAAAAAAAGAAAAAACGGAAAAGGGGTGCTTGCGTATGTATTCACCACCTTTGGTATGAAGTCCCTAAATAAGATCTGGTGCAACAAATTACCTTCAGAAGTCACATAATGAATTTTAAAAAGTCTACCGGTGTGCAATCGAAGTGTCACATGATCTGTCCCATTATCTCAGTATATATTCACCTGTTCTGAAAGGCCCCAGAATCTGCAACACCACTAAGCAAGGGGCACCACCAAGCAAGCGGCACCATGAAGACCAAGAAGTTCTCCAAACAGGTCAGGGACAAAGTTGTGGAGAAGTACAGATCGGGGTTGGGTTATAAAAAATATCAGAAACTTTGAACATCCCACGGAGCACCATTAAATCCATTATTAAAAAATGGAAAGAATATGGCACCACAACAAACCTGCCAAGAGAGGGCTGCCCACCAAAACTCACAGACCAGGCAAGGAGGGCATTAATCAGAGAGGCAACAAAGAGACCAAAGATAACCCTGAAGGAGCTGCAAAGCTCCACAGCGGAGATTGATTGTATCTGTCTATAGGACCACTTTAAGCCATACACTCAACAGAGCTGGGCTTTACTGAAGAGTGGCCAGAAAAAAGCCATTGCTTAAAGAAAAAAATAAGCAAACGCGTTTGGTGTTTGCCAAAAGGCATGTGGGAGACTCCCCAAGGTACTCTGGTAAGGTGAGCCTAAACTTCAGCTTTTTGGCCATCAAGGAAAACGCTATGTCTGGCACAAACTCAACACCTCTCATCACCCCGAGAACACAATCTCCACAGTGAAGCATGGTGGTGGCAGCATCATGCTGTGGGAATGTTTTTTCATCGGCAGGGACTGGGAAACTGGTCAGAATTGAAGGAAGGATGGATGGCGCTAAATACAGGGAAATTCTTGAGGGAAACCTGTTTCAGTCTTCCAGAGATTTGAGACTGGGACGGAGGTTCACCCTCCAGCAGGACAATGACCCTAAGCATACTGCTAAAGCAACACTTGAGTGGTTTAAAACCTCTTGGAAATAGGGGGCGCTGTTTTCACTTTGGGAAAAAATCGTGCCCAAATTAAACGGCCTCGTACTCTGTTCTAGATCATACAATATGCATATTATTATTACTATTGGGTAGAAAACACTCTGAAGTTTCTAAAACTGTTTAAATTATATCTGTGAGTAAAACAGAACTCATTTGGCAGCAAACTTCCAAACAGGAAGTGAAAATTCTGAAAATGGGGCTCTGTGTCAGGGCTTGCCTATTCAATTGCCTTATATTTATGGATCTGTATGCACTTCATACGCCTTCCACTAGATGTCAACAGGCAGTAGAATGTTGAATGGGGTGTCTAGCTTGATGTGAGACCGAATGAAAGCTTTTGGAGTGACAGGTCCGCCCTATTGGCAGTATTCAACTGCGCACCAGGGAACACGACATTGTCTTCTGAAATGCGTTAGGTATACACGACGAAATGCTCCGTCTCGGACTTTATTGGATACATATGAGAAAAACATCATAAAGATGGATTTTCAACCGAGTTTGACCAGTTTATTCGACGTTTATTGTGACTTTTGGAATTTTTCGTTCCATGCGCCAGGAGATGATGGACACGTGTGCCACAATGCTAGCCAAAGTTGCTAATTCGACAGAAGAAATTGACATTCTAAAACAAAACAACGATTTATTGTGGAAATAGGACTCCTTGCACTACATTCTGATGGTAGATCATCAAAGGTAAGAGAATATTTATGATGTTATTTCGTATTTTTGTGGTATATGTTGGCTCCAACAAGGCGGAGAATTGCTGGGCGCTGTATCACAATATTGCATGCTGTACTTTGTACTAAAGTTATTTTTTTAAATCWAACACAGCGGTTGCATTAAGAACCAGTGTATCTTTCATTTGCTGTACAACATGTATTTTTTAGTAAAGTTTATGATGAGTTCTTTGGTTAGATTACGTGACTGTCCAAAATTTCTCCGGACAATTTGGTGCATTATGGCGCCGTATTCACAATGTAAAACCAGGATTTGTACCTATAAATATGCACATTTTCGAACAAAACATAAATGTATTGTATAACATGATGTTATAAGACTGTCATCTGATGAAGTTGTTCAAAGGTTAGTGATTAAGTTTATCTCTATTTGTGGGTTTTGTGAAAGCTACCTTTGCGGTGGAAAAATGGCGTTGTGTTTTTGGATATTGTGGTGAGCTAACATAAATATATGTTGTGTTTTCGCTGTAAAACACTTAAAAAATCGGAAATATTGGCTGGATTCACAAGATGTTTATCTATCATTTGCTGTACAACATGTATTTTTCATAAATGTTTTATGATGAGTATTTATGTATTTCACGTTGCTCTCTGTAATTATTCTGGCTGTTTTGGTGCTATTTTGTGACGGTGGCTGCAATGTAAAACTACGATTTATACCTATAAATATGCAAATTTTCGAACAAAACATAAATGTATTGTATAACAATGTTATAAGACTGTCATCTGATGAAGTTGTTTCAAAGGTTAGTGATGAATTTTATCTCTATTTTGTGGGTTTGTGAAAGCTACCTTTGCGGTGAAAACATGGCGTTGTGGTGTTTGGCTATTGTGGTGAGCTAACATAAATATATATTGTGTTTTCGCTGTAAAACATTTAAAAAATCGTAAATGGTTGGCTGGATTCACAAGATGTTTTATCTTTCATTTGCTGTATTGGACTTGTGATTTCATGAATTATATTATATGATATCCCTGTGGCGCTAGGCTAGGCTATGCTAGTCAGCTTTTTTGATGAGGGATGATCCCGGTCCGGGATGGGGGGTCCGTAGAGGTTTTAAGGGGAAACTTTTAAATGTCTTGGAATGGCCTAGTCAAAGCCCAGACCTCAATCCAACTGAGAATCTGTGGTATGACATAAAGATTGCTGTTACACCAGCAGGAACCCATCCAACTTGAAAGAGCTGGAGCAGCTTTGCCTTGAAGAATGGGACAAATATCCCGGTGGCTAGATGTGCCAAGCTTATAGAGACAGATCCCAAGAGACTTGCAGCTGTAATTTCTGCAAAAGGTAGCTCTACAAAGTATTGACTTTGGGGGGGGGGGGGTCAATAGTTATGCATGCTCAAGTTTTCAGTTTTCTGTGTAATTTTTTGTTTGTTTCACAATAAAAAATATTTTACATCTTCAAAGTGGTAGGCATGTGGTGTAAATCAAATGATACAAACCCCCCAAAAATCTATTTTAATTCCAGGTTGTAAGTTAACAAAATAGGGAAAATGACAAGGGGTGTGAATACTTTTGCAAGGCACTGTATGATGGCTTTTAGCGGCCATGTTGGAAGACCACCGCATCAATTCTTTCGADAACAACAGCTGAGTGGCTACCCCAAGCTGTATGATAACAGTGCATAACACTAGTTGATTCCTTACCATGATCAATTTCTGTGCAGTATTTGGCTGCTCTAACAAGGCAGGAAAGACAACTGGATAAAAAAAAAAAGATTACCCGCAATCATGAAACACCAAGGAGATAAGACAAGAGCTGTCAGAAAAATAAAAATAAACTTTTTGAACGTCAAGACCTGAACCCAGACAGTCTACTCCAATCAGTTCATCACTGGTAAGTCTGATTGGTTTCAAGTTTAGTTTAGCTGTTATGCTAACCAGGTGTTAACAACAAGACTAAGTTAGCCAACATTAGCTAGCTAGATAGTTTGTAGTCTAGCTATTAGCATGTGTTGCGTGAGTTTCAAGTTATGGGTAAGTAATTTTGTTCACCATAAACATGAACCTTTATAATGTCGTGTCTCTGGCATCATTAAAGTGAAGACTGTTATTTTATCAAATCAATTCTGTGTAATTATTATTACGTGATTAAACTAATCATGTAAATGTCATTAACTAGGAAGTCGGGGCACCAAGGAAAATTTTCAGATTACAAAGTTATAATTTTCCTGATATAACTCTTCAGATATTTTAATATCTGATCAATTAGTCTTCTAATGAATGAATTATTCTTTACCTCACGTTAGTCTCATTCCAAACATCGTAAATGGTTGGTTATCTGCACGAACCCAGCCTTTACTATGAATCATCCATACATCAATTGTCTAAATCATTTATTTACTAACTAACTAAATAATCACAGAAATGCATAAACACCAAAACAGGTAGATATGGTTACAGGGAAATGATAGGGGAGGTTCCCTAATGAGCTAAACCGATATGACGGCTTTGGCGG